>NC_064554.1:17058411-17379329 GCF_023856365.1 Brienomyrus brachyistius
ATTTTACTCGGTTATTTACACCAAGTCCACATGTTTCCAGCTGCTGTCCACACACTGGTGCACGTTCAGGCCGTGTTTGTATGCGTAGCTCTTTCCGCACTCTGCGCAGCTGTAGGGCTTCTCGCCGGTGTGGCTGCGCAGATGCGAGTTCAGCGAGCTCTTCTGCGAGAAGCTCTTCCCGCACTCTGCGCAGCTGTAGGGCTTCTCGCCGGTGTGCGTGCGCTGATGCAGCGTCAGGTACGCCTTCTGGGCGAAGCTCTTGCCGCACACCGTGCAGCTGAACGGCTTCTCCCCCGAGTGGCGGCGCTGATGTATCTTCAGGTAGCTGAGATAGGCGAAGCTCTTCCCGCAGATTGAGCAGATGAAATACCTCCCCTCGATGGCAGAGTTGCCGGGTTTGCCAACGCTCACTTTCGTGCCAAAGCTCCCATAGCCAAGGAAATGACCACCAGAGGCGTCGGCATCCAGGTCGGGTCCCTCGCCGATGGCTGAGGCCACAGCCTCCATGTCCTGCTCGCCGTGACCGACTGCAGCGACGGGCTCAAGGACCTCATGCTCGGGAGGGTCCAGAAGTAAGGGCCCCCCCTCACACAGCTCCTCATTGATGTCGTCCTCGGTACGAGACACCTCCGCAGAGCTGTCACCAAACTCATCCTGTCCTGTTTGGGAACATCAGGACATATCAGGCACTGACAGACAGGGCCACACTAAATGCGACGTCACACCAGGTGATCTATACCTTGCCTGAGCACGTTTGACCCCCAAAATCCAGTTCTTTTTACGGCGTTAGAGTCGTATCGTGCCTCAGTTCAACTGAACCGTCCTCAGATCTACCTCCTCAAGGGGGCCTGGGCACAGTTCAGTTGGATTTAGGCACGGTACGCATCTAGCGCGTTCGCTTACCGTGTCCGAGCACGGAACACAGACGTGACTTGAATGATAGGACTGGCCAGGCAACAAACTTGGCAACAAAGGGATCACTTTGGTCTACAGCAGAGGTACAGCATCTGCTGGAAATTTGGATTGACAGGAGCCTCCAGTAACAACTGGATCCAACACACAAAAACACAGAGATATTTGGTAAAATATATTCTTATATGTGTAACATGATTAAATTAAAATCTTCTTGCTGCATATTCAATGAATCTATAACAGGGCCGACTCGAAACGAGCCACAAAATAAGAACTTTAATCATGGAATTTGTGCTGTGTGATAGAACTTTTCTTCCTTGTTTTCTTTAACACAAAAATTCTCACAGTGATAGCGAACGTGTGCTCAGGCCTGGAATGTTAAGCGCAATGTGAGCGCAGACGAGTGGGAGAGTAGGGAGGGGGGCAATCTTGCTCGGGCAAACGGGCCAAGAGAGTGTGGAGCCTAAGACATGGCCCTGAATCTCTTTCTCCAAACCAAAGCTATGCCACGATCTTTGCACACTTTTTATATTTATGTCATATTGTATTACTTTGGTTTTGATGATGTTATACATTTACTTGTTGTATTTATAATAATGTGTTAGAACCATCGGGGGCCCGAGGGAAGCGGTATTTCAACACACTGTGTACTTGCACATGGACGTATTTACAGTAAATAATTGTTGAGTCTTGATCCACACTCATGCCCCCCCCTTTTCTCCCCCCCTCAGAAGTACAACACAATATCCAGTCATGAACTACATAGTTAAGGTATTAATATTATTCGTCTTACAGATTATGCTTGCCGAATAAATAAACGCAAAGATAAATAAGGGTGGAGAAAATCCCTCAAAGGCCGTTTGACTAAGGCAGCAAAAATAAACTTTAAAAAAAGGGGGGTTGGTTTGCACTTTTCCCGCATTTTTGCTACAGAAATGTCTCAGTGTCACCTCCCACTGTGCCTCGGTGTCCACCTGTGACGAGATCCTGGGCAGTTGCCATGGCAGCCACCCTGTGGTCAGGGGGGCCGCCACATTCCCGCACTACAGTGATATGCTTATTATGGGCTTCCGCACAAACAGACATAACTGACGTGCTTTTTAAAAAAACACACTGTGGTGAATTAGAACATTATTATCAGAGCAAAAGAGGTGAATAAGACAAAAGGAACCCCTTATATTGTATCTTCCTTTAAGCGTGGTCTTGTTTCCATTGAGGTGAGCTGCATTCTATTTTTACTTCAGATAAAAAGCTGAATTTTATTTTATTTTAGAAAAAGAATGTCGTCCCATCCAGGGTGTAGCCAGCCTTGTGCCCTGTGCTACCAGAGATTGGCTCCAACCCCCCACCCCCTGACCAAAATGTGCAGATAGATGGAAGGATGGAACATGGTTGCAACTTCATTTAAACCAGGTCAGGCTGTGTTAAAAGTAAAGTGAAAGTTACACCACACGTCTTGCTTTCCGATCTGTTATTCCTGTTTTTGGAGACGTCCATGCTGATCACTACTCCATACCCGTTCCCAGCCTGAGAGCTACTGCAACCTGAAGCCAGCAATCCAGGCCCCCGGGGGCAGGCATCCAAAGACAGAATGCTCACATTCCCGAAAGCTCACCACAGCACGGCTTGGGAAGGGTCGGGAGAGCCTCCACAGGGAGCCCCAGAAGGAAAAGAAAAATCCATCCATCCATCCATCCATCCATCATCTCACATTTTTCTACATGTTATACATTTAAACATCTTCAGAGGTGGAAAGTTCAAGTCCAAAAAGTAAAAATCCAGACCAAGATTTTGTTTCAACCAACCAGTTGAGTACTCTGTGATTGTGACTATTTACTCAAATGGTTGATTGACACAAAATCTTGGTCTGGATTTTCTCTTTCTGGACCCGCAATGCTCACAGAACATTTTTACAGACTAGAAAAACGGGTGCCCACTTACTCTCTTGTGTGATGCTCAGGCCTCCCTTGGATTCAGTTACCCAATGTTTTTTTTCCACGGAAGCATCCATTACTTCAGGAATCACAGGCTTGTCTGCCATTCCTGCAAACTATAGAAGAGGAACGATTCAGACATAATATTATATAAATAAATTGAACTGGTCTTATCTTGCCTTACATGTATGGGCATGCCTTGCCTAGTAAAAAAAATAAATTATTTTATTTAAATAGAGATTCCTGACACAGTCAAAAAGCCTTGATGTAGTACACAAATCACTGTTAATCTTGACCAGAGCATTTATAATTCAGTGAATTTTTTCTTTTTTATTTTGTTTAAATAGAGGTTCCTGACAAGGTCAAAAAGCCTTGATGCAGTACACAAATTATTGTGGTGCTTTTATGCATTTTAAACTTACAAACTTGTCGGTGCTGACCCGAACAGGATAGCCGGGTTAAGGAAAAAAAAAGTCTAACGGACCTTGCTCTTCGTGTAACCGGCTTGCAAAGCGTCCTCATCTTCTGCAGCTGACGGCTCCCCGTCACTCCACAGGCTGAAGCACCACTCCTTCCCAAAGACTCCCTCTATGGTGGGACAGCGCTCCTTCCCTGGAACAAGTCGGTGAACTCTGTAAACCGCTCACAATAATGCGATCGCTAATTAATAAATGCAACAACAACAAAAAAAAAACACCGAGCAGCAACATTTTCTGTGGCATGTCAATAACTGTTATGGTTAAAATCATAGCAGATGCTGGAAACTCCTGCATCTCCTGGACGGTTTATAAACATGTTAACAAAAGACCACTAAAACACATGACAGTTGCTCTCCGAGGCTGGGATTAGAGGACATCTGATGATGAGATGCAAACAGTTTTCATTAAGTTTTGACAAAGGCGCTGCCATCCCCGATGCCTGTATACGTACTGTCAGTACCCTTCTCCACTGCTCCGGCTTCGTCGCCGGTTTGCACCCCGACGGAGCACCGGCCGAGGGAGCAGCCGTTGGTCCTGCCCATCACCCGCTGCTGGGCGATCTTCAGCTCCGTCTCCATGAGGCGCAGTTTCCTCCTCAGATCCTCGTTCTCCGTCTGACTCTGGCGCATCTCTAACCGCAGCACAGCGGATCCCTCATCCACAAGTTTGATAATCTCTGCCACGGCCGCTTTGGATAACACCCCCATGATCGAGGACAGCTGCGCCTGAAATGAAAGGCAGTTCAACATTTTTATCATAAAACTGCCAATTACTTTGTTTCTAACTAGATACCGATTATCTTCTGCTTATATTAACTGTTATATGACTTCTACAGTCTGGCCACTAGTAGCTGAGCGCGCCTTGGTTATTTTCGGAAGTGAGACAGAGGGTGCTGATGGGATGCTTTACCGTAAACCCTAGGGGATAGCCGCACGTAATTTTGACGAGACGAGTTTACTCGTTAATATCCCGCTTTTTGAGTCCGTCGGAGAGGTAACGAGAGGCCGCATTCTGCACTAGTGCATTTCAAATGAATAGGTTCAGTCTGCAGACATGTACAACATATGGGAAGTTACAGCTGGATTGGTTTTTGACTGGATAATAGGCCATTGCAAATAAGGCGGTGGCGTCATATCTGCAAGCGCGAAATACGGCTCACTTGCTTCCTGTTAGAGGAACTCCGAGCGCAAGAAAGGATGACGTTGTGTTTCAGAAGCTAGAAAAACAATGCAATGAACATTTGTTTCCTAAGTGCACAGCATCTTCAAAATATAATTGAGTTTTAATTCTCCACGCACAAATCAATTTAACCTCAGTATGTTTCTGGACTGGAACCGTAGTACCCGGCAGAAAAAAATATTTATGCTGACGTTTCATATAAATGTGTTGTCACATTTTACATTATATTTATTAATGCGCACATTTCATATCATTTATTTATAGCAACATTTCACGGTGTATTTATTTACACAAATTTATTCATTCAATAAAGTTAGAATAATCGCTCTTATCTCGTTAACATGGTAAACAGGTAAACACGTGCAACAACAAAATAAAAAAACAATAAGGTTCCATAGCATTTCCTGCTTTGGACCCTTAATAACACAGAGGCCAAATGGGATGTGGCCATATTTAGCACATGCAACATACGTCAACATAAGTCATAAGCTCTGACAAATTACCATGTAATGCTGCCCCACTTTTACAGTATAAGGTTTGTCATGCTTCCATCTATTTTTTCCTTTCTAAATTCCCTCCACCCCCCCCCCCCCCACCCTACCATTAGGCATGTTTGTACACCTGTGTGCACACCCTATGTGTGTGAGTGCACTTGTGTTCATAAAATTTCTCCATGTAAATGTCTAGTAGTGTGTGTGGGGGACCACAGCCCTGCCCCCCAGGATATGAAGCAGATATGGAGGAAACCCGGGCCCCAGACATCTAGAGGCCCCCCAGGACACGGGAGTCCCAGGAGGACCACCGCAGGAATTATTGCAGCCCCCCATCCAGAAAAGGTCAGAGGCGAGCTTCGGAGTGAGGTCATCCGGCAGCCACAGTGCAGGAGGCCCAGGGGGCCGTGGCAGCGAGCCCGCAGGCTCTGCTGGCAGCCAGCCACACCAGGGCAGATCGGTCCCCAGGCCCAGAGATCCAAGGGCCCCCCCAGCAGGGGCCCGACAGAGCCAGGAGGGCCAGGCCCCGCCAAGCAACCGCCGAGAGTGAGCCAGTAGACACCCGGGCATCCAGCCCCAGACATCGAGAACCACCAACGCACCGGCAGGGGGTGTGGCGGGGGGGAATTGAGCCTAAGAAGTTATTTCAGGTGGAGTCTAGGACCCAACCTGACACATGCGCATAGACAAAAAACTATGCTTCCTAATGGATCTGGAGCAAAAATCCCGTACAGCAACTTCTCCTGTTGCCGTGATTCTGTTTGACACTAAGAATAGCAAACATAGATTAACTGGGGATGTTCATAGATACTTAATTAGCACGTGCATACCATATCACAGTCTGGAAGTAATGCTTATTAGCCTAAGCTATAGCTAACGCCAGCCACAAAGTTGAAAGAATAAAAGACCCCCCTTCGTATACATGGAGGTAACCAAAGGAAACCCCACAATGACATGGGGAGTAAATGTGAACCAAACACACACGGAGTCATGGCAGAGACTCAACCCCAGGTCCCAGAGGTGCGAGACAACAGTGCTAACCACTGCACCACCATGCCGCCCCCCAATCCAATCACAGACGCTGAAAATATAACAGTTACTTTTATTATCTCCAAACTCGAAGTCCAAACCGCAACAGCAGTGTCACTGTTGCAAAGTGTGAAAAGCACTGGTTTCTACACATGGCACATGAGGACACGTTACCCGCACCTCGGCTCTGACGCTGTGGTCCTTATCAAAGGTGTCTTGCATCCATTTCCTTCTCTCTGCTCTCAAACTCAGCTCAGTGCAGCTGAAAGGTTTCTCTCCACAGCAGGTGCTGTGTATAAATCTGCATCTGTGAATCTCTGCCAGGATCGGAAACAGATACATATTTTCTCTTCGGTGTGAAGGTTTATATGTGATAGCTGATTCATTGTCTTAAAAAAAATCCTTTCCTGCATGAACCAACTAGTAGACTTTTAAGATTTTGCTTGGTAGTGAAATGATCACCACAATGAGCATAAGTATTGTGTTTCTCCAGTATTGTTGTCTGCATAACGGACAGAAGGTCTTCCCACACACTGTGCAGCAAGAAAGGTTTTTCTGTGTCAATGTGTACGTGTGAATTCAGATGACTTTTCTTCAAAGACAAAACTCTTGGCACAGAAAATCCCTAGACACAAATCAGTGATTTCTGTCCCGCGTAAACAAACTGGTTGACTTATCTTCACCAAATCGCTCCTTCTGAGGCTCCCTCTGCAGCTGCACTTTTATATTAACAAGATGCTTGAAATGCATCCCACACGGTGCTGAAATAAACTGCGTTTCCCATCTGTCGGCATTGACCAGCTTTTTGCTGTCTGTACGTTTCTTGCTAATAACAAAGTGATACACTCAGGCTGAATCTGCTTCATCTTCTACAGGAACGAGGGGGCCCGTTGAGTCCCTCTGCGTCTTCTGCAGGTATGAATGCTTCATCTCGTCCCTTAGGACCTTTTTCAGGTCCTTACCCTGAACATCTGTACATTCTGCAGCTGTGTTAGGCCTATATTTCACGAACCTGTCAAACACCAAGCTGTCTTCAGCTCTGCGCTAATGAGAATGCACGCAATAATGTAATATGTGGGCCTTGCAAAAAATGTGTTGATCACAACGGTTGGGGGGGGCGAGGTGGGGGGGGTGGGGGGAACAGAAACTGGTTTACATCCCAGACAAGATGCCAGTAATTCTGTTAACTTGTTAATTGGAAAAAGGAATGTGCACACAACGACCATGTTACATGAGATATTTTTGTGGGTACAATAGCACCTCATATATTGTTCTCCACAAGTTAAAGCTTAATAATAACTTTTAATGACTCATTGGGTTTGTCGCTGCATTGTTATTTTAATTACAATATGAACAGGGCTCTGTACAATCACAATACTACAAAGTACTTGGGTCTATAGCATTATACTCAAAGGATGCTGGCAGTCAAGCTAAGTGTCCATAGAAGGTCATTTGCTGTGCTTGGTGTCCCGAGGCCATCAATCCGTCGTTCTGCTTACCGTACCGATTACTCAGATCTTCATTCCACCCCCACTGTCTGTATAACGAACAGATGACTGTTCTGGATGTGCGGGCCCAACAGCTGAGAGAGAGCAGCGCACGTGGCGAGGAAACAGACACTGGAGAAAGAAAAGTTGGACTCAACCTGCAGCAGAAGACCAACCTGATCACTGTAGCAGTGCTGGGACCTTCTTCCTCACACTACCACCTGAATGAATGGTAGATCTTCATCCACAAGGTAACACTCTGTCCTGAGGACACACGCTATGCTGGCATGACATTCCGCCTCTGACATGGAACACAAAGTGTCAGCTTGCGGTAAGAGAGACAAATACAAAACCGCATTACATTAGAGGGGTGTGATGCCATCTCTGAGCACAAGGTATTGCTGTCTTTAAAATAGGAAATACGGAAATACATTATGGTAAATGAAGCCAATGTATGTTTGTCTTTGTTTGTTTACAACATTCATATACTGGAATTACCGAATGTTTTCTTTACCTTAATCTTAACCAAATGGATAATTCTTTACCCATTTGCTTGATGATGCATGGAACTTGATTGTTTAATCGATTGATAGTCAACTGAGGTTTCAAACCCAGGAAACTGGGTGGAGCCATTATGAGAGTCAAGGAAGGGGGTTTTCGAGTAGTATGCGTGAGCATTACCTAGAGGATCGTCTACAAATGCCCCACTGTGTTAAAGGTTGGTTGGGTCTATGCCTGCGTGTGGTTTATTTAAAGGTTAAGTTTGCTTGAGTTAAGTCTCTGTGAGGTAGAGCCTTGAACTGCGCAATCTCTGTTTAATTAAAGCACGGCTTTAACAAGCAGAGTAAGCTGCCGATGGACACAGGTTTTTGTTTTAGTGTGTCGTTTTATTTTGAATCCCCTTATTTATGCTATATTGGGTTTGGTAAGACATACCTGCCATTGACACCTCTCGAGCAAAAAGCCTCCTTGTCAACGGTCGCTCATCAACAAGCTACCAAAAGACAAGGAGCCGCCTATTGACAAGGAGGTCTACATTTTCTCAAATAAGTTAAAATGGTAGTCAAATGATGGAACAGTCATGCAGCTGAGTGCCACTGACCCACTGGAATAGTTCACTTGCCACCTCTTTCTGGTTCTCACTAAGTTTATTCAAGCAGGACTTTAAAAGCACATTTCTTACATCAGCTAGGGCAGTCTTTCCCAATCCGATCCGCTAGGACCCACAGACAGTCCATGTCTTTGCTCCCACCCAGCTCCCGGTAGTAAAAACTTGGATTATCTGTGAGTCCCCAAGGATTGTATTGGGAAACACTGAGCTAGTGTATTTGGGTTCCTGGCAACATCTACAATTCTTGAAAACCCAGAATAAAATTAGGATCAAACGGATTATCTGAAGGAAGTCCAGTTCATTTTCTAGGTTTCAAAGCAGCCACACTGCCTCTTCGTACCATCGATTCCCTGGAATTCTGAGCACTGATAGAACGACTGCAGGCGAAACTTTGCGTCTCCGTTTCAGCCAGACGCTGTCGGGCAGCTTTCAGCTCCGTCTTCACGAGACACAGCTTCAGAGCTTCCATCTCCCTGTGGCTGCCATGCATCTCCAGCCTGCAGGCAGTACGCCTGTCATTCATCAGTCTGCCAATGTCTGCCACAACTGCCAACCGCAAAACCCTCATAATTAGCACCAACTGTGCCTGCAAAAATCACACAACTCAGCATTTTCCTGCAATAATTCAGCTCCCCTCATACTAGGTTGATACTTCTGCCTCTAATTGGACACCAGGTCTACAGTTACACATTAACACACATGTTTAATTGTCTTTGGGGATTTCTTTGAAGGATGTCACCACGTACCGTATATCACCTAAAACGGTAGCACTGGCTTATTTCTGCGTGAGCCTTCTTTACATGTTCCTCTTCTCCTACACCTCATCGATCACCTCAGAGACAGCAACTGCAGCACAAGGCACTATGCACAGACTATTTTCAGAGTGAAAGGGGCATGAGGGGTCAAGTTACCAGACAGTACAAATTGCAATTTTAATTGTTTTTCCAATTGAATTCTGTTGTGTGAACTCAGCAGAACTGGGCTGTAAAAGAGAAGGGGATTATCATAAAGCACTTATGCTATAGATCAGTGTTTCCCGAAACATGGACCAACTGTGGGTCTCCGAGGACTGGATTGGGAATCACTGCGTTAGATCTATACATTAAAACAGGGAATCTCAACCCATGGGTCAAATTTGGGTCATGGCATGTTCTGAAAGATGCTTAATTTATGATGCTTAATTTAACTGATGCTTAATTTAAAATTCACTGGCACGTCCAATCAGATTTGTGCGATAGGCATCGATTGGCGTAAGTGCAGAGTGCACTGCGCGCTTCATCATAGTATTAATTTAAACCTATACTTGATATAGGGTCACAACTGAGCTGGCATGGTAAAAACTGGGTCGCAGTGCAAAAAAGGTTCAGAACCACTGCTTTAAAAAAAAGAGATAGAGTAGAACATAATATAGTACATTAAATGGCCACCCATTGGTGCATTTCTCGGTTAGTTGGGTTTACTTAAGCCAAAAGTCATGATTGTCCAATAGGAATGCTCCTTACCTGAACTCTTATTGGACAATCATGACTGACCAGTATGAATGCTCCCTACCTAAACTCTTATTGGATAGACATGACTGAGGAATCCTGCGTCATGGAACACCCTCCAGAGTTGAACAAGCATCAAGAGTATCCTTTCGCGGTCCAACTTTTCATACGTGTTACTCTGCGACGCAAAACATACCGAGGAGGAAATTGCGTATAAGACTCGCTTAAAAAAAACAAAAACATTTGTTCTCTATAAGATTCACGTAATAGCACTACTGTGTTACCGAGGCAAGCAACATCGGACGATAAACGTCAACTCCCACAATGCAACACAGCGGATGATATTCCGGTCACACGCGGAAATTCCGGTTTTGTGGAAGTGGAGTAGTGGAAGTAATTCTGAATTGGTTAAAGACTTATTAAAACAAGGTACTTGGAGATATCTCTGTAAATCAGAACGTCAGTGTAAAATATGTTAAATGCCTTTGCTACTAGCCGATGGTGTATTTGCATGTTATGCCTTACATCAATATTAGTGAGGAAACTTACATTAACACGTTACAGTTCAATGACTGAGAACTCCGGGATTGCATAAGTGGTTTTACCATTTATTAACCTGTGCAATCTGCATAGTTTAGTCCGTTTGTGTTATTATAGATGATGACTTGCCTTTGCGGTATTTTCGGCATTTATAAATTCTTAAAAGTCAGATACTAGTTCACGTGCTTCACAGCCTAAAATTGCAGACAGGCATTTATGTATATTATATTTTCAAATGCAAATTCTGCCATGATGTCGGCGGTGAAGGACGTCAGCGGTATCTACTGCCTAATTAGATCATATTTACTGCAGAAGCGTCCTCTGTTGCCTTCCTATTTTCCTTTCAGTTATGTGCAGTAGAAAGGTTTTGGTGTTCCCCTCCGCGGAGGAGCTGGGTCCGGCACTGGCTCGCCTGGTCTCCTCCCGTGCAAAGCAAGCCTGTAGCTCCCAGCGCCGCCGGTTCGCCCTCGGCCTGTCGGGGGGCAGCCTGGTCTCCATGCTGAGCCGGGAGCTCCTCGCCCTCCCAGACCTCGACAGCAGCGCTTGGATCGTGGGCTTCTGTGACGAGAGGCTGGTTCCGTTCCACAATGAAGAAAGCACCTACGGACTGTATAAGGTGAAAAGCAAACTAGTCATTAAACCGCCAGATCGAGTCCAAAATAAGTGACCTGGAAAAGACTGGTAACTATAACAGGCTTTGTTCTGTATGTATGTTCATTGGAGGTTGCAGGTCCTGACCATCCACATCGCAGCCAGACATACCAATGTACGTTCATTCCCCTGCTGTGTTTCAGAATCAGCTTCTCTCCAAAATAAATATTTCAGAAGATGCTGTTCTAACTATTGACCCTTCGCTACCTGTGGAAGAGTGTGCAGAAGACTATGCCCGCAAGCTGAGTGAGGTGAGCGCATGCAGTCATATCTTTGTGGGGACCATCCACTCATTTCTATAGGCAAATCCCTAATCCTAACAATGACAACCTTAAACCCCACCAAGACTTCTGGCATTTTTAGTTTTTGCATTACAGTCACAGATTTTTATAAAATTGAATTTCCACTTGTGGGGACTGAACAAAATGCAACAGGTTTTTATCACATTGTGGGGACATTTGGTCCTCAAAATGTAATGTGTACCTATACTACACATACACACCTGCTCACAGATGTGCGGATGATTGTGTGCAACTGGCCCTGCTCCTGTGTGTGTGTGTGTGTGTTATGCTGCTGCGTGCTTGATAATTCATTATGGTTGCTGTAAGTCCACAGCTTATGAGCTGTCTACATATACAGTATTGCAGTTCCTAATAATTCATAATTTTGTTTTAGCTGATGAGGGTTTGGTTGTCATTACCAGTATAGCTTACTGTTGATAGCTGGTTGGGCTATTTTTATATATTTTTTTCATACCCAAGGAGTAATTGGTTATTTACCTGTGTGCATTTAGGGAAAGCTGTTCTGGAGCAGTGCTTAGCAGCAGGGTCAGCTGTGTGACCGGGTTTCTGGGTTGTCTGTAGACCTTCCCCGGTGAGGAGGTCCCGACCTTTGACCTGCTGCTGTTGGGCATGGGCCCGGATGGACATACCTGCTCACTTTTCCCAGATCACCCCCTACTGGAGGTAGGACTTACCTTCGTTCTCAAACTTGAAGGTGCCTCACTCATTTTTTTTTTCAGGAGAATCCACGATTTAAGCAAATTTTCTAGTAATTATTTCTTACAGATTTGATGTGGCTTGCGGTTATTAATACTGTCATGAAATCAGTGAAGTCTTTAATGTAGGCATAAAATAAATGATTGTTGTTTCTGTGTCCTCCTCCCCTTTTATTTTTGGTTTTATTCATTTATTTTAATCTTTTTTTTGTATAATCACGGCAGTAGGGCAGGTGAGTTCGGAGTGGCCACCCTGTAAATGAATATCTTTATACTGTAACTTTAATTTAAAATGAAGTTGTCCTCCGAAGGGGGGGGGGGGGGGGGCAGAAAAACAGGCATAAAACCTGTCATCCTATAATGCACAGAAATATGATCGGACATAGAAATAATATGGAACTAGAATGGCAATCGTTATACCTGGTAATAACGTAATGGCTGCTTTATGCACAGCCGTATGCTGTTAAAGGCAAGCATTTGGTGCTCCTCTCCATGGTTAAAGTCATTGTTTTTTTCTAAGGTGCAGTTTCTCGCTCGTCTCCGAATAACAGTTAGCATGATCTATGATCTGCATGCGGCCCAGATCTGCAGGCGTGTCGTGGACACACAACGCACGGACACACACTTCATGCAGGACACCGCTTTCTCTGCAGGAGACCAAAAAGACAGTGGCCCCCATCAGGGACTCGCCAAAGCCCCCCCCTGAGCGCATCACCATGACGCTGCCAGTGGTCAACGCTGCCCGGTGTGTTGCCTTCGTGTCGACTGGGGCCAGCAAAGCCTCCGTGTTAAAGGTAGGATCTCCCTTTGGGTTATGTTTGCAAACATTAATCATGCCCGACAAATGGAGCACTGCGCTAACCATGCAGAGATCGCGGATTCCAATCCCAGGGAGAGGAGATAAATTATAACCCTTCCCTATACTGTAAGTTACTTTGGGTTAAAGCATAACAGCTCATTTTGATTATGATGATCATAAAGGTAACAAAATCACTGGAGCGTTATAGGTCGGGTGTCAGTTTAAGCAGTGAACATCTGCAGTTTTCACTGTGGTTCTCTGGTTTCTCCAGCATGTTCTGGAGGGAGGAGAAGGCCCCCCGCTACCCGCAGCTCGAGTCTCGCCCCACCAAGGAGAACTACTTTGGCTGCTGGATGAACCTGCTGCAGCTTCTCTTTCTCTTCAAGTCGGACGGCCTGCTCCTCATGCAGAGCTTTAAGCCTGAAGCAGGGGGGAGGAGCATCAGCTAGACACAAACGGCTCCAGATTCTGTTTGCTGCACCCATGTAGGGTGTATGAATCTGCACGATTGACATGGTCTGATTTAATTACTTTATTTACTTGACTTGTGTCTTGCTTGAGGATTTGCTATTGGGCAATGTGTCCTCGTTTAGTGGTTAAATAATTTCCAAATCATGGGCCTTGCATCAGGACCAAGATGCATCTGTGGTAAATGGCACTAGGACTTCTAAGAGACATAAGAAAGCAGTATATGCTATTTAAATTCCACACTGCTAACTAGACTGCATCCAGTAACAGTGTTAAAGATTAGGAAGGAAAAAGTTCCCTCTATACTGAAGATTTTTTTTTTCCTTGTGAAGTTTTCAAGTCATGTGATGTCAGCAGCTGCTGCCAGTCCTCTTACTTTAGATGTAATGGAAACACCGCTGTGGGTAGAGCTTGACTGGCATTAAACTGAGGGAGACCTGAATAATCGCCAACAGAGCTGAAGAGCAGTGAAACTTGGATGGAACTTGCCTGGTGGACCATGTGCTTGGCTTGCTGATAATTTTTAGATCCTGTGCGGCCCACAATAAAAGGATTAAGATGGTCTCATGGACTGGAAATGTATTCTTTATTATGTGTGTATACTTGTCATTGGATCTGTTTGGTTGTTTTTGCACGCAAAAATATTTATTTGTACGCCTGCATCTAACAAGAATTGTTATTTTTTTCTGATAGCTGATACAAACCCCTGCAATGGGCACGCTGATCACTGTTATATATTCTGGTCACGGCGCGCAGTAGTTGCTGCAGTAATTCGGTACCCTGTGTTTCTACGACCGACCACGACGTCCTTAGTCGTTCACTACTAACACCGCCAGGGGGCGCTAGATGTCCTACAGTCTTAATACAGATTAAAATTCGCAGAGCCTTTGGACTGAAGTCGAGAATTCCATGAGCGCAGTGTAGCATTGCACATGTCTACGGATTTATTTAGATTCAGAAAATAAGAAAAATGTATCTTTCGAAAAGGTTGGGGAATAGAAGGAATTTACGATGTTTTTATACTGACTGGGCGAATGGGTTTAAAGACTTTAAAAGTACGTAGCGCATATTAGCCCTAATTTAAGAGGCAAGGGACAATATTATTCAGTGTGCCTGTTGGCATCCCGCTGACACGTAACTGTGGTAAAATGTTAGACTTTTATATTATTTTTCCAACGGTTGCTACGAGACGATTGTTCTACGATTATTTTTTATTATTTGGTGGCAATAAAACCAGCAGGCTTATATTTCAAACGGGCCGCGTAACTTCTTTTTGCGTAGAATACGGAATTTAGCCAGAAACCAAAAAATACCTTATACGCGGTGAATCAGACTAAGAAGCGCCCAGGAAGCATTACCACTATAAATGCAATTATTCTTTTCACTGCAATCACGTTGTTTTTCAAATAAGGTACACTTTAAGATTATATAAACCAATAAATTCTTGGCTGTATTCTATTACCTCGTTGTCTATTGATTATCCTGAAAAATAACTCGGTATTTATCAGAAGCCGTTAAGTGAGCACTGCATAGTATGCGTGTATGGGGGCCGGGCACGAGTATAGTATAGTTTAGTATAGCTTAGTATAAGTATAGTATAGTACAGTACAGTGTAGTATAGGATAGTATATATATAGTATAGTTTACTGTCGTGTGATGCATATACCTCACTTTCGGTCTGCTTACCAACAAAAGTAAAGCAAGCTTTGGAATACGACTTTTTCACGCGACATCCACGCCATCTTCCCTTAAAGGGAATGATGCTCAATTATCAACGACAAAATATGAACGACATTAAACATAATATTGTTTGCTTAGACTTAAGTTTTGATTACTAATATAATAATCTTATATCGAGTCGTCTTGTGATTTTTACTTGTTTAAAGTACACGTAACATATAGTCGTATTGTTCTTTCTTGTTTTACGCCTTTTCATGTAAGCAGTGATTTTGCACTTACATGGCACGTACAATCCTGTTCTTCTCCGCGTCTAAACTCTTATTGCGCGTATTTATATAGCCGCCAGCTAGACTGGAAAATGACGTCGCAAGGCAATCCCTTTAATTCCCATTTGCCTGCATCCCAGCGCCGCTGCCCTGCTGTCGGTGGCTTTCAAAAAGTGATCTAGGGACCGGAGTCTCGGCACATCCTTCTTTCTGCATTCAATGACAGCTTTTCCTTCTATCTTTAAGCACATTTTTGCGATGTGCCCGTTGCCCGTGTTGCTGTTTATTGCTCTGTCGCTCGTTCTGCCCGGACCGGCCCATGGATACTTCCCGGAGGAGCGCTGGAGCCCCGAATCCCCGCTACTCGCCCCGCGGGTGCTGATAGCCCTCATCTGCCGCAATTCCGAACATTCCCTCCCGCATTTCCTCGGAACCATCGATAACCTCAACTATCCCAAGGACCGCATTTCTTTGTGGTGAGTTTCATGCATTTTCAAAAATGGAAGCTTTCGATTCATTTAACATGCCGAAAAACAGAGAGGGGTCGAGCGGTCTGTACTACGTACACGTTGACGGTGCCCTTCTTAACAAGGGCGATGACGTCATATATACCCTAAACAAACTGAATATAAAGCGCAAGAAAGTTTCGAGAAATACAACAAAGTTGCCAAATACCGAATAAAAGGTTACCCCAAACCTTTAAATTTTTATTGTAGAAAGCGGAAGTAGCAGTATTATATACACAAATGTTAAACGTGTAGTTGTATACGTTCATATTATTTGTAGTTCTACAAGTTCGGCTGTAATCAAGGTACTTTTCGGCAATTTTAATCAGATATTCAGCTCGTAGATGGTTTTCGAGTGTGTGTTTTTGTCTCGGCCCCCTGAAAAACAATTATTTTAAATCCATTTAGCGAATTGTGTTGCTTTTTTTCGTATACGTTTCGTCCCCCCGCCACAGGGGTGGGGACGATTTCCTATCCCACTGCAGAAGTTCGTGGACAGATTTCAATATCATTTTGAAGAAATGTGAATTTCCACCGCTGGTCACTGTCAGCCTAATAAAAAGAGTAGATCAAACCTTTTTCCCCAGAATATATAACCAGCCCTACTTATTGCTCTTATCCATATTTCCATACACGCCACACTTTCCATTCGCCTCTTTTGGAGAATGGAGACTGCAGGTATTAAGAGCAAACGATTGAACATGCCGGGACAAAGCCGCCTGGGGAGGGACGTGGCGCGGCTTTTCATGGGCTGCATGCGGGGGGATGTTTCACATTCACTGCGGAGGATGCAAACGGCTCTCAGAATTGCCAGCGCGGCTATAAACTTTTCAGCTGTTTTTAAACACTGTTTCAAAATACTTTTTTCTTTTTTTGGTTTAAGTTCCTAAATAATGAAAACGCCTTTTTATAACTTTGTATAAAACCAGCACCCCTTCTAAATGCGTGTGTTTTATATTTGTAAAGGAAATGATTTTGTTCTCACTAATTTTTGCCAGTGTTGCGTAGTTTTGTTCTTTTGGTAAATTTTTAAATAGCATGGAATTTAAAAACATTTGATCGATCTGCCGGTTTGTACAGAAACAGTTTGTGATAGTCTTAGACTATCAACTTTGTCTTTTTACCTTAAATGTCTCCCAATGACACCGCTGAAATGTGAATGCACACAGTCGTCTTTGTGTTGAGCTTTGTAAGTGTAGTAGGATCCACAGACGTGCAGTGATTCATGTTCGAGGAACGACTGTAAGTAGCTCATGTACGCGCGGTGGAAAAAAAATACAACGTACCGAGATATTTCTGCATACGATTGCTTATCACTATATGCGTTTCTATGTTTTTGACGCCCAAGTTATGGATGTGGGAGACAGAGTGTGTGTGCAATGTAATATTTTTTGGATGATATTGGGTTCAGACAGCTGGAGGGGGTGTGGGGTGGGGAGGGGGGAAGCGGGGAGGAGGGCTCGTTGGAAAACCAGCATCACACAGCGTTCTGTCCCAGGAGGAAAGGGCAGTAGAGTTTAGACTTACCTCCAAACCTCATGGTCCTTCAGACAGCAGTGTAGCCAGAAATTCTGGGTGCAGATGGACTTCTCTGGGGCCCCTAGGCTGACATGGGTGGGGGGCCCCTAGAGTGCAGGTCCCGGGATTGTTGTTGTTCAAATTCCGTCCAGAGACCTTCCCTTTCTAACAGTCGAATGAGTTGTCCTTCCTCACGTTGTTGGCCTACAGCTGTCGAGTTCCGCTGTCATGATACAGGAACGGTGAACTGGGCGAAGTCGCTAACTTGAATGAATCCTCCCCGCTTCAGTGCTGCGTTGGCAGGGAGCTCGCGGTCACTCTGAGGTGTCACATTATTGAACGGACACTTGCACCTAAGTACTTCTCATTCAGCCCCGAATGCTCACACTTTGTGATTTATGATCATTGAAGTTTGCAGGAGCTCCGGGGGCCCTTATGATTTTATGGTTGGTTTTGCCATGGACCAATACACAATTCTCCACATCGCAAGCCTTAAAGCCTGAGTTATCAAGCTGGGAGAGGTAAAAAAATAAACCTCAGTATTTTGCTCTGCTGTTTCCATGATGCCTGTGCCTGCAAAGTATGTTAAGCATTAGCATTATTATTATTATTCATATGTATATGGGGAAACATCCTAAATCTGTTACCGTGTCTTTAAGATCTGCGTGCAGCCTGACGCCACTCTGGCTTTATTTAAAGGGAAGTTAACTCGTGTATCTGGATGTACAGGGGGTAGTGAGGCGCTCTCATTGGAGGAGAACAATTTGGTCCACGACTAAGGTGCTGTGGCAGATGTTACTTAAGTGTGGATTTGGGCAGCTGGAATTTGAACTGTTGGGGGGGGGGGGGTATTAGGTTTATATTACTCTGTGGAGGATGTTTATAAAAACCTGTTATTTTGACGTTGTGGGGACCATTTTCCAGGATCTGTGAATGCAATAAAAGAAAAAAAAACTAAAAATGCCAGAAGCCTCGTATTTTGTTTGGTTACTTATGCTTATGGCTGGGTCGGGGGTTACGGTCGTTATATTGGGATTAGAGTTTTCCCCATAGAAATGAATGGAGAGTCCCCACAAAGATATAATTACGTGTGTGTGTGCATGTGTGTGCAGTCATGCTTATATGATCCACTGTTTACTCCAAGGTGGATTTTCTTAGACTGAAGTAAACAGACCAGATGGCTTTAGCCCAGAAACACTGGAACACTACCAGCAGTGTCTCGTCCAGCAGGGAGGCGTCACGGACTCTGCTGTGAGAGAGAACCAGCCCTACATGCAAGACCAACCAAGATCTAGGTGTAACTATGAAGGCCTGCCTTCAGACTGCAGTCAGGCCTCCAGTTTTCTCATTTCAGCTCTCAAGGATGGCTTGCTGGGATTTGTAGATCTTTTGGCCAAGGTGACCTCTGTCAGCTAAGGCCAAGAACGGAATCGGCCTGCGAACAGAAAAAGCTCCGCGCGTTCGTGCTTCCAGCAGAGCATGGAGAGGACCTTCCACGCTGCTCCTTGCCAACATTCTTCCCAGCTTTGGTCAGCAGATGTGGCTGCCAGGGTCTTCTGCTGCAGCGCCATTGGCCACAGTGTTAATGAGCGTAGCGTTAGCTTTAGCTCCACAAACACACTTTAAGGCTTTGGAAGGGCTTTCAGCTTTGGGTCCTGCTGCAGCAGTGAGCCTTGCGCTGTGGAAAAGCCAATCGGGGACGGGTTTGTGGGGGCGGGGGGGGGGGGGGTGGGGAGAGAGTTTAAAATGAAGCGTAAAGCCACTTCAATGGCTTCCTCTCTCTGTCTGGCAGGTGCCGACTCTCTCTCCAAACCCGCACTCACAAACATGCCCTCTGCGTCTGTAACCTTCATCTTGTGGCCGTCTGTGATCACCAGGGTGGCGTTTAGCCCTCTGCGATCTTTTACTCGCATGTATAACTGTAATTGAGTTGGCTGAGCTAAATGAAATATGTTTGGTGTGGTTATAAGTAAATGCAGGCATGAAACAGTCTTAATTACAATACATCTCACTGTGTCAGATGATTATACATTCTGCTACTAAATCCGTTGTTTTTTTTTCTTGATGATTTTTGCAAACCTCAAAAGCTTTGGAATTTTGGGTTAAACCTCCTTTGTTTTTCCAAGAAGCAGCTTCACTCGTTATCAGCCCGTCCTCCTCCTCGTGTGTTTTGGTCTGTGTGCATCAAGCTCTTCAGAATCTGCCTGTGATTTGAGTGTTTTTTTTTTTTTTTTTGCCAATCATCCCCTGTTTTTTTTTTTATTTGAATTTGGTGATTAATTGTCATTGTTGACACACCACAGCACACAATGCACAATGAAATGCATCCTCTGCATTTAACCCATATGTGACATAGCAGGGGGGCAGCTAATTCAGCGCCCGGGGAGCAGTGCTTGGGGACGGTTCCTTGCTCGGGGTACCTCAGGGGTGCCTTGCTGGTCAGGGATTCAAACCTGCAATCTTTCAATTACAAGTGCGCTTCCCTAACCGACACTGGGAATGACCAGAAACCAGCCAGGTAGAGGGTGGAAGCAACTTTCTAATGCCAGAGGTGACCGTCAGCTTGTCCGGCAGTTTGTCATGAATCGGAGGATGACCTCAAGTGACCTTCAAAAGGAATGGGAAACATGAAGTGCAGGTGTGAAGTGCAGTGATAGGACAGTTCGTATCGGGCTCCTAGAAGCAGGACTGAAGACCCATAAAGCAAGGAAGTAGCCCTTCATTAATGACAGAGAAGGACCAGGCTGCAGTTTACAAAAAAAATATATCAGAAAAGCACACCCATAAACTGAGAAATGAGTGAAACAAAATATTGTGCTGTGGTCTCTTAATTTTTTCTGTGGCTGTATTATATTTTATATATAAAAAAAAAGCCAATGAGCTCTGTGACTTGGCACTCAGAAGGTTGCTGGTTCAAATCCCTGAGTCAGCAGAGTGATCCCACCATTGGGCTGGCTGACCCATACGTTCTCCTACTTTCTCCTCTGCACCAGTTCCATGAGGTGGCCTCCTGGGCTGCTTCTCCAGCTCTCCCGTAGGAGGTCTCACATATGTGATGGGCACTCAGTGACTGCTTTTCCTTTGCACTCTGGTGAAACTCCAACAAAACCATTTTTTTGGTCAGGTGACCAGGTCATGTGATCCGACACTCTATCACTCTCTATTGTAGGCAGTATGGCGTGTTCAAACTTTTGCCTGGTACTATATATCCTCTTCTCTGAGTTTCTGGTGAATGTTTTCAGTCCTCAAGGTGGGGGGGCGTTTCCTGGGTTATTCTTTCAGGTTTTATTGTAATGTGTTTGGAAAAGTGCAGTGTTACTCTTACGCCATGTTTGTATGGAAGGCACAGGACAACAACAACATGCATTAAAGGACAAGTCAGTACAAGACCAGTGGCCTGTAGTACGAGGCGGAGTTACTGGCTTATCGGGGTAACTTGTTGCATTTAAGGTAGTCTGGGCAAAATGTAAGTGAACGAATATGAATCCGTTTCAACTGTGGTACCTTAAATCCGACAATAAGCCAGTAACCCCGCTTCGTAGTGCAGACACATGGTCAAGTTTGAACTGCAGCCATGCTGCTCTCATGGCCGGGTTCTTGGGGCGTATGTGATGAATAGACTGGTATGCAGACGATGCACCTGGGGGGTCTTCAGACCCCAGTGCAGAGACACGTGGCCATTTTAAATCTGTTGAACTCTTCTCCATGTCGCTACTGGAGATGTAAGCAGTTGGTTGTTTCTCTTTATTGCTTACTTCAGTTCTTAAAACCGTAAAGCTGAAAATATATTAATTGTGAATGTGGCTAGTGATTCCATGAACGAATCCAGGCTAAATGGTTTTCTTGTGGGTACGATGGTGGTTCTGCCTTTTCTGTTTTGAATGTAGCTTCAGAGTAGCCTGCTACCTTGGTCATTGATGGTCAGTGTACCGTCGGCTTCCTGTGGCCCAGCTCGGCCCTTGGTTGTAGGATATTGGGCTGATGATCTTAGGGCAGCATTTCCCAATCCGCTCCTCAGGGACCCACAGCCGGCCCACGTTTTTGCTCCCTGTCAGCAATCTAGGGTTTAGATTTAGGGTTTGGGAAATGGGGGCCAGTGGTCTGGAACGCCAGACGTTTTCTCAACTTCTGAATAGGAGCTAGAAAATGTCTCTTCTCTTCCTGTGCCTAGATGTGATCAGAGCTGACACTTGGCCTAATGCTTCAACTGATCCCATCTGTTCCAGTCCAGGCATGAGAGGCCCAGGACCTGCTTGTTTATAGCACACAGCTGTTTATGCGGCATATGTGCATGCAGCCTCTTTTTATCACTGTTTCCTAATGGGGGGGGTCCTCAGGGACCCGCAGACGGTCCATGTTTTTGCTCCCTACTGGAAGCTGGGAGGGAGCGAAAATGTGGACTGTCTGGCAGGGTGCTGGGGGGGAAGCAGAAACATGGACGGTCTGTGGGTGTCCAGGGATTCCTAAGGTTGGGGAAACACTGATTTACATGCATGCGACCCTGTGGATTTGTTGTTGTCTGCTGGTAATGCGGGGCGGTGGGTTGGGGCCCAGAACATCTGCCAGATGCCTGGGTGCGGCTGGGATGGAAGACTGTCTTTTCTGTTGCAGATGTCTGACGAAGGGAAGAGGATCCCAGTGGGCCACTGGTGTTTAACGCAAAGAGAGAGAGTAACCAAATTCTTCTTGATAGAGAACAAGACCTTTTCCACAGTATGAATGGATGAAGGTCCATGACTGTAGTGTTCGCACTGGAATGACCCGGAAGATTACTGTCCCCCGAGCGTCTCACATGGCAAAGCCCTTTGTCACTTCTCACATTTTTATGTACCGTTGCTTAATGCTGTTAGGCAAATATATCTCCCTGTCAGTACTTTGCCGGATGTTTTTCCCTAAGATTAAAAGATTAAAGTTCTGAATTTCTTTATTAAAGCCAAAGTAAAGCACCTTAATTCTCAGGTATTTACTTGTTTGAAAATCATTATAAACTTTTCCATGTAACCAATAGACTTGGCCATGAATGTATCACTAGCTGCTTACTAAGTGTGAAAATTCGATTAACTAACTGAAGTGTACTTTGTGACTTTGTCCACAGGGTGGCGACGGATCACAACGTGGACAACACGACGGCCATCCTGCGTCAGTGGCTGACCGATGTGCAGAGCTTCTACCACTATGTGGAGTGGAGGCCACAGGTGGAGCCAAGGTGAGTGAGTCTGAGTGCCCTCATGTCACGTGTGTGTGTGTGTGTGTGTGTGTGTGTGTGTGTGTGTGTGTGTGTGTGTGTGTGTGTGTGTGTGTGTGTGAGAGAGAGAGATTAAATCAGTTTTTCCCAACCCAGTCCTCGGACACCCCCAGACTCTCCACATTTTTGGTCCCTTCCAGCTCCCAGCCAATCGAGAACACAGAATACATGGTATTCACGGCATGTTGGAAGCTGGAAGGGAGCAAAAATATGCACTGTCCGGGGGGTCTCCAAGGACTGGGTTTGGAAACTGCTTGTAATTGCTCTACACGTCTTGCTGCAGGACTTTTGAGGATGAGAGCGGTCCAAAGCACTGGACAAACCACCGCTATGCTCACGTAATGAAGCTACGACAAGCAGCTCTGGATGCTGCCCGAGACATGTGGGCTGACTACTTCCTGGTGCGTTACCCCTCGCAGACAGTGGAGGCGCTAGACTGCTGAAGAGACTCTTTGTAAAGTGCTTCTAAATGCCTTTTGCATTCTTCAGTTACAAGCAGGCTGTAGTACGTACACGTTACCATTGTTAAATTAAAGCATTAAAATATATTTAATTAATATTCATATTTAACTAACTATTAAGACACAAATCTCGGAGGCGGCATGGTGGTGCAGTGGTTAGCACTGTTGCCTCACACTTCTGGGACCCGGGTTCGAGTCTCCGCCTGGCTCACGTGTGTGAAGTTTGCATGTTCTCCCCATGTCGTCGTGGGGTTTCCTCCGGGTACTCCAGTTTCCCCCCACAGTCCAAAGACATGCTGAGGCTAATTGGAGTTGCTAAATTGCCCGTAGGTGTGCATGTGTGAGTGTGCCCTGCGATGGGCTGGCCCCCCATCCTGGGTTGTTCCCTGCCTCGTGCCCATTGATTCCGGGATAGGCTCCGGACTCCCCGCGACCCAGTAGGATAAGCGGTTTGGAAAATGGATGGATGGATGGACACAAATCTCGGAAAATCCAGTTTTAAACCATCTCAAGCAGCACATTCGCTCTCAGCCCCATGCAGACACCCCATTGTGCTTCAGCTTCGTTCCACACTCTGGGCTGAATCTGTGGCTGGCGAAGCACACCTGTGGGGGCCTGACCGCCCCCACCAAATACTGACTCCTAGTGGCCACTTCTAGAATAATTTTTCGGAGTTACATCTTTAATAATACATTTTAAATGCTTACTACAAAATGTTTTTTTGCAGTCGTATTGTTGTCAGAAATGATACTCTGGGCCAGGATGGCAGTCTTTGCGACTTAGACATGACATAAACAGGTCAGAGCCCCGTGGATCCATCCTGTTTGTCTTCCTCTTCAGCTGGCGGACTGTGACAACATCCTGACCAATCCAGATGTGCTGTGGAAGCTCATACAGGAGAACAAGACCGTGGTGGCTCCCATGCTCGAGTCCCGCGCGGCCTACTCCAACTTCTGGTGCGGGATGACCACTCAGGTACGGACACGCGTGCTACCGCGGGCGGCGCTGGAAGGCGCTGGAAGGCGACCCGCATCCGTTTTCCTCATTTTCTCCAGGTCTCTGAATTACTTCATGTTACACAGCAAATACTTGTAATTGTTTTATTGGATCGCTATGCTTCTAGGGATAAATTCAGTCAATGGAACGTCTTGAGGTCACCGCAATACAGCATTTTGCCGTTTAATAAACGATAATACATAATAGATTGTATGTAATGGAGTCTTTAATGTCATTTTACATGTACAAAAAAACTCTGTGCTTTGTCTGCCAATGCTACATATTGGTGAAAGTGTGTGTGTGTGTGTGTGTGTGTGTGTGTGTATAAATGAAATATACTGCAATACGTAGCTGAGTACTTAACTGAAGTGCAGTAGTTCAATCATATATTCTTTTTAGCAGCATTAAATGTAACAGTGTGGATTTTTAGAATTTCACTGCGAGGTATATTTTTAAGATTATTAATGCGCAATTTACTGAATCCTTGGGAGTGTAAGCTGTCCATGTGCCGCCCACAACAGGGCTACTACAAGCGGACGCCGGCCTACCTTCCCATCCGGAAGGGCTTGCGGAAGGGCTGCTTCGCTGTGCCCATGGTACACTCCACCTTCCTGGTGGACCTGCGCAAACAGGCGTCACGTCAGCTGGCCTTCCACCCCCCGCACCCGGACTACAGCTGGGCCTTCGATGACATCATCATCTTCGCCTTCTCCGCCCGTGTGGCAGGTATGAAACTGGGGGGGACACAGAGAAATTAATTTTATTTAGCAGACCCTTTTTTTCCCCAAAACAACAGTCCCTAGAGCAGCTGGGGGTTAAGGGCCCAATGGTGAAATTACGATGTTAATCATGGGATTTGAACCGACAACCTTCTGGTTCTAGGCATAAAATCTTAACCTACAGAGCCACATTATGCTACAATTCAGGCAAAACTCAATTGTTTCAATTGTTCTATAGAAGTGGCTCAAAACCTACATTTTTCCATCTGTTCTCACAGTACGTATAAATCATGTGTATGTAAGTGGTATTTAGCTATGCTATAATTAGGTGTTTTTTCAATTGTAACATAGTCACCCGGCGAGACATGCGTCATGCCGATGCTGGCAAACGTTTATGGTCTCTCCTTCCTATAGACGTCCAAATGTTCCTGTGTAACAGAGAGATTTATGGGTTCCTGCCCATCCCGCTGCGTATCCACGGTTCCCTGCAGGACGAGGTGGACAGCTTCCAGCACACTGTCCTGGAGATCATGGGTAGGCCTGGGTTCGAGGGTCAGGGTACGGAAACGGTCTGTGGTCTTTCTGTCGTTACTCAGTGGGTCTGTCCCCTTTGCCCCAAACAGTGCGGAATCCGCCCATAGAACCTTCTAGGTTCACACCCGTCCCCAAGAAAAATCCGGACAAGATGGGCTTTGATGAGGTGGGGCAAAAATAACACAACAGATAATCACAACTGTTTTTTTTATATATATAAAAAAAAATTCATTGATTGTGGGCGGAGCTTCTGACAAGGGGGGGCGTGCCTCCACAGGTGTTCATGATTAACCTTGAGCGTCGTCCTGACCGGCGGAAGCGCATGCTGACGTCCCTCTATGAGCAGGAGATCGACTGCAAGGTCTTCCCCGCGGTGGACGGCAAGTAGGTCGCCGGATTGGCTAGCTTCTAGATGCTTTTTACATGCCAGAATGGTAGCGGGGTCAGGGAAACCTCGCTCTCTATCTCTGTCCCGCTCAGGGCCTTGAACGGCAGCCAGATCCAGGCCCTGGGAATCCACATGCTGGCCGGCTACAGCGACCCCTACCACGGCCGGCCCCTCACCCGCGGGGAGCTGGGGTGCTTCCTCTCACACTACTCGGTCTGGCAGGAGGTACGCAGGGTGCTCTGCCTGAGAGCCGTTCCCTTCTGCGTCTCCTGTCCCCCGAGCTGATCCTCCTCCCCCATCGTCCTCCCGCAGATTGCGGATCGGGGACTCGAGGTGTCGCTGGTGATCGAGGACGACCTGCGCTTTGAGGTCTTCTTCAAGCGGCGCCTCCAGAACCTGATGTTGGAGGTGAAGAACGAGGGACTGGACTGGGACCTCATGTAAGGGCGCTAAGGGGCTTCCAGCATCAGTATACTGTACCATGGAAAATTATGAAAATCATGTAGCATTTTCCTTCACTCTTCCCACACCATTCCACATCTCCTCTCCTCTTCTTCTACTTTCTCTCCATCTGCTTCCTGCTCCCCCCCCCCCCCTTCTCAGTTACATAGGGAGAAAGAGAATGCAGGTCGAGCGTCCAGAGAAGGCCGTCCCCAACATCCACAACCTAGTTGAGGCCGACTACTCTTATTGGACGCTGGGGTACGTGATGTCGTTACAAGGCGCCAAGAAGCTGCTGAAGGCCGAGCCGTTGAAGAGGATGCTGCCGGTGGACGAGTTCCTCCCCATCATGTTCAATAAGCACCCAGTGTAGGTATTGCCCCGGTCACTCCTCTGCCCTGCCTTGGAGTTTGTGAATTCTCCATGTAGCGTGTCGCTAAGCTGCGTCCATCACCTCCTTCGCTCCATCCCACCCCACCCCAGGTCGGACTACATGGAGCAGTTTGAAACTCGGGACCTGAAAGCGTTCTCTGCAGAGCCTCTCCTGGTGTTCCCCACCCACTACACGGGAGACCCGGGCTACATCAGTGATACAGAGACCTCCACCGTCTGGGACAACGAGAAGATGTCCACAGACTGGGACCGGGCGCGGGCGGGCAGCAAGACGCACGAGCAGGCGGAAATCAGCAGCGAGGCCCAGAACACGGACGTCCTGCAGTCGTCGTTGCACCGTGCCGCTAAAGATGAGCTCTGATTGGTTATTTCGCACATGTGGGCAGCCAATGAGAACAGGGAGCCACCCGCCCACGGTCAGGCTGCTGCATTTGTTTTGTAATGACCTCCTGAAAATGGCCCCTTTCTTCACATCTTGCCTGGGATAATGCTAAGGGCAGCATGGAATCTGAGGCGTGCGATTTGACTCTCAAAGTGGCTTCTGATGGTCATCATGGGCTCATCACATCCTGTACAGGTGAGTGAGAAACACCTGCTTTTAGGTGCTTTTTTTAAAGCTTGTTTTTTTTTTTGCTCTCACCTCTGGGACAGTTGCCCGCTGTGATCCAGATGTATCCTCACAGCTCCAGTGAAATATGCACAGTAGATGTTATCCACAGACAGGGCAAAGATCTGAATTCATCTTCAAAATGGTAGAATGTGTCATTCCCACAGAATCCCTGCAACTAAAAAAAAAAAAAAAGTTACAAAAAAGTCTGTTCATTTCAGCGTCTTCCTAGAAAACACACTCAGCCCCCTGTGTTATCGACAGATGTGCCTAAATACAGGAATGTGCCGTAATGGTCTGCTTGGTCTACTTGCATCGCAATCTGCCAATGGCTTTACAGGAAAAAGTAGGAAGATTTGTTAGGGGTGAAGAGATTGTACCCCACTGCTTGGATTATGTGAACTTGTCAATAAATGGTTATTGGTTTAAGTTCCAGGATGAATCCTGGTGATTCTTTCCACTTTGCAAGGTGCTTAACTTGAACTGATTACTGTCATGAGTAAAATCATAAGCTGCTTTAGATTAAAGCATCCTGAAAAAAGCCAGTGTCTCACTTACACACACACACACACACACACACACACACACACACATGGGATCACCTAACGCTGCTCCACTTGCATCTGTGAAAGCTGCAGTTGGCTGTGAATTCTTCACCATGACAGATTCGGCACCCAGTGCTGTAATCGCCCTGTAATTTTTTCCAGCGGTGGTGGAGAGGTCTTGTGGCAGATCAGGCCTCAAAAACCACACCCTGGGCCTGTGGTCTAGTTTCCAGTCGACCACAAAAAAGGCCAGAAGCCAGTTGCTAAGGAGTAATCCTGGAGTCTAGCCTTTAAGGAGTGTCTAATTGTGTGGCATGGAAATATTGTACCATAATAAAAGAAATTGATTTTTTTTTCCTTTCATACCATAGTAACTATTGTTTTTCAATTACTTAATTTTCTGTGAACCTGATATGGATGAGAATGACCAGAGTCGGTCTCGCAGTTAATGCCAGTTTAGTCTGTTCCCTATTTCTGTAAAAGTGCCTTTATACCAAAGAATAAAATCGTTTTAAATCTGTCTCTGCATACCACGTGCTTTTTTAAAATGACCCCAGAAAAAGTCGGTTGTTGTGGTTTTTGCGTTGACGTGTTTCTGTTTCAGTATAAAAGTGTGTCTAAATAAGACCGCTATGTGTTACGTCGATGAGCATCCTTCCCCGGTAATGACGTGCTCTGACAGTTTGCATATGGTCATTGTGTTTTTTATGGCTTTTTAACAGCTAAATATATATCCATTTGCGGATATGTACTTAGGTACCGCTTTTCTCATTAAGCCTAAATATACCCGGTCCCTAAGCTGTCGCCGCCTCCGCATGCCGTCGCCTTCAAAGGGGGAGTTAGTGTTTCGGCTATTTCTGGGACTTTAACACGTTTGTATCTCTTCCCTCGTGGGAGACGAAGCTTTCCTGGAATCATTTTGCTTGTGATAAGTGCCGGCGGTTGTGAGCTTCAATCCAAACGCACAAAAAAAAAATCGAGACCAGATATAATGCGTGCAAGTGTCATTCAAATGATTCGTTTTCACTGTAGCCCACCTGCTATCAAATATACAGTACTTTAGACCATTATAACTACATGGAACATTCATTTATATGTATTTAATATATTGAAATGAGGCATATCTTTAGAGTTTCGGTGTTCTCTTTTATGCGTATCTGTTAACCGAGGTCAACAGCCGCGGCAGGAAACCAAGATAAGCGGCCCAGACCGGGGGCCTCCTGCGGCATGCAGATCACCTGCGGCATGCTTGTGCATATCTGAGTAAAAAATCTCAGCTTGTAGTTCTCGGTTATCCCAAGTGAACCCGACTCAGTCCCCGGAAAAAAAACATATACAGCTGTCAAATGATAGGAAGGCACGATTTCTGGAACACGGTTGCCAACTCGCACGCATCTGACATGACACTCACACTTTCTGACTCTCAGGGTCAAGCAAGAAATCTTACAGCAAATCTATGTCATTATATTATAAACCTAAAATTAGCTACATCAAAAGCGTTGGGGTAGTTCGCAAACCTTACACACAATTTATAAGGTAATAAATCTGTTGCATACATGTAAATGAGCGTGCAAACTTGTCTCGAATTGAAAATCACATGCCAGGCAGATGACCAAAGTTGGCAGCCTGACTGAGAAATAACAGCTGATCAATCATAAGGAATCCCGTTGCGGACCTGTTTTAACACGCACGATCAAAGATGTAATTGCGTTAAGTGTAATCTGGGATCAGCGAACTTTCCGTCAATAAGAGATAAACCGTAAAAATGCCGATTTGCGTATGTGGTGACGCGTAGAGGCGATTTGTTATTTGTAAGTCAGGTGAGTTAACGAAAGAAATTTAGGTAGGAGTGATATTGACTAGTAATTAATGGTCATTTATCCGAACAGTCGATGACTTATGACCTATTTACACCTCCTTCCACCTTCCGCGTTGCTGGTTAGACTTACCTCTCATCCATGACTACTGTTATTTTAGGTCAAAAGCGATTACAATCAGCTTCAGAAGATGAGTGAAGGTTGCGGATGTGCTGGAATGTGCCGGAATGTGGCCGGGCGACATGCTTAACTTCAGCCATGCGGGAGTTCATTCTCCTTAACAGTCACTCCTGTGTTAATGGAGAATCAAAGCGCACGGAGTCCGCATCTAGCATTAAAGCACCTGCTGCGTGAAATGCGGCTCTATTGGATGATTATCGACGATCATGTTTTAATCCTAGTGGAATGACTCCATCCTTCATCCCGAAGTACGAAAGATCTTAAGACTACGGGAGACGGATGATTTCTGTGTAGATCGGACTGGTGGAAATGTTCCACGTCTGGAGCCGCATCAGTCGGGCGTATGTCTTAAGTCTGCTCCGCTCTATTTTGTAATGACGGTAATCGCGAAGAAGGGACTGACGAGGACAAATAAGAAGAAACATGGAGCAGATCGGTAGCCTTGGAAGTTCAAGGTTGGAGTCGTCGCCAGCCTTTTTCCCTGCGATGGAGAGCATGGAGTCTGCGTGGCTCGGTGACCGATTACAAGATATACCGCAGATGGTGGCTGAACTTCGGCTTGTGAATGACAGCCTCAAACAGGCTAAAAAGCTCCTGCAAGATTTATGTGGTAAGTGGTATTATTATTATTATTATTATTATTGTTGTTGTTGTTGTTTTTGTTGTTGTTACTATTTTGTGTGATGTATGTGTCCCCCTTTCACAACAATAATGGGTATTAATTCTTGTAATATTTATATCGTTGCAGTTCTTGTAGAATTGATGTCTGGTACTGTGTTTTATTAGTCATCGAGGAGTTTTACCCAACCCACTACGTTATCTCTCCGTATTTTTACTCACATTCCAATCATGTTTTACAGTGGTTGGCCCCAAATGGACCACATAACTGTCACCATGACAACTTTTAGAACATCAGGGAGATGGAATATTCCGGAACAATGAAAATGATGGTAGTCTCTGTTATGCGTCACTCACAAACGGGCCTGGACTGGGCATATTCTCCGTGGGTCGATGGGTTTGCGAGTCTGAAGAATGCCCCCACCATCAATAAAATTTGCGCCAAAATTAAGGGCGAAATTTTAAACCTTGTCCTAGGGCAGCACAATTAATCGAATTTTAATTACGATCACGATTTTGGCTGCCACAGTTAAATTAAGATGATCGTCGGCGATATTAACATTTTAATAGTGGGCTCTGCTGCATATCAAATCAAGCACTTTCTCAACCAAAAGTCAGCCAACCACCAGGGGGCGAACGAGAACATTGACTGTATGAGCGGCAACCTCAAATTGTGATAAAGTGATATGTAGTGTTGGGAGCAGAATGTCATATGTTTTTGTGCTTATTAATTTAAGTATTTCCAAATATTAATCTTAATCCCACAACAGTGATAAGCCTTACTTTAGCATAAATAGTAAAATAATAGATCTCTTTAATCGCTATTGCAGTTGGGTATGAGCACGCGGTCATATTTAGAAAAGATATAACAGAGACACATGTAATGTTTATTCATTCGTTTTGTATTTGGCCGAGTAACAAAGCAAAGGAATGATAAGCCGCTTCAGTCGAAAACTGCATTTTACTTCTCATTTCAAATAAAATGCCGGGTTGGCAACTTTGGTCAGCTGCATGGAGTGAGAATCTCTGTTCTGCACATACATTTACATGTATGCAAGTTTTATTGCCTTGTAAATAGTCTGAATAGACGTGAGAGTCTGAAAGAGTTTGCAACCCTGAACACGTACATTTTTTTATTTCACCTGAATTGATTTGTATAGAAAATAACAGTATACAGTTGTTAAAAAGCAGAAACTTCGACCAACATGAAATCACCAATAAACGACTTCTGTTTATTCAACATTTTATAAAATGCATAATGCCTCTAAAAATGTCCAACTTTACTGACAGAATAGCCACTCTGTTATGAACATTGCGGCTTTTTGAGTGTTGTTAGCTGCTGTTATTAACACTAAAAACACATTAGCGCAAACAAAAGGGCTGCACACACCGAAGTAGTTCTTGCTTGTTCATTGGCTGGGAAAAGGCAGTTCTAGTGTTATTAGGGGGTAATCAGCGTTACCTGCAAGATCGCTATTTTTATTTTTGCTGCAATTGTTTTCATTATTACTTTATTTAACTTGACACACCACATCTTTAAACTCTCATCCTTGCATTAGAATATAGACCAGTTAATATTGATGGTATCTCATGCTGCGTCATATGTTTTAAAATTACTACACACTGAAAATTGAACTGAAGCTTGACATTTAAAAAAATCGCAAATCAAATCGTAATCGCAATATCTGTCAGAAAAATCGCGATTAGATATTTTCCCCAAATCGTGCAGCCCTATCTTGTCCAGCCTTGTTCGCAAAACCGTTCTATCCCATGGTGAAGTGCTTTGTTAATGTCTCATTTGGCTCTGTCCTTGTCCACCCCCACCTCAGACTCATGTGGATCCACCCAGCACGACGGGGACGCTGCACTTGAGGGCTTGATGGCCTCTCTCCAGCCCCTGAGGGAGCGGCACCCCTCCATGGCTCATCCCCCTTTAAGCCATGCCATCTCAGCCCTTCTCGACTCCCTCAAAGGTCAGTGCCTCTCTATTTGACTTGTAGGACCAGTGTTTGACAGCAGGGGGTGCTAGAGTCGTCTCTGAAACCACCTGTCGTTCTTGGGTATGTGGCTTACTGCTCATGAACAGTGAAAACTCTTATACTCGCATACTAAAGGAATCACAATAAATATAGGTGATGGGCCAAACGGGTAAATATTTTTAATTGGTGTGACATAATGATGTAGCTATAAATTAAAGCATCTCTAACTGTAAGGGGGGGTTGGTGGGTGTGTCTTCCTCAGAGAACGAGACTCACTTCCTCCCCTCAAAGGTGAAAGAGCATTGGCCAATCTCCTCAGCATCGGGGAGGGGAAAATAAATGTTTTTTTTTCTCTTTCTTTTACAAATGCACACAGTGAGAAAGAGAGAGTGTGTGTATGTGTGTGTGTGTGAGAGAGAGAGAGAGAGAGAGAGAGAGAGAAAAGGAGAACGAAATCTTTAAAACGCCTCAAAGTTTTTCCTGTTAGTTTTCACCGAATGCAAAGCACCAGTGAAAGAGTGTGTGTGTGTGTGCGTGTCTCTGTGTGGGCGCGCGCGTGTATGTGTCTGTGTGTGTCCACCCGCGCCGAGCGTCGAGTGAGACTGAGTATCTTCGGCCTGCTGTCCGCCGCTTGGTAAACGCCAGAGAGTCTCGGCGAATGGGATCTTTGGCACAGATTGGCTGCGTGGCGTGAGGTTCTGAGGTCTGTCTGTCTGAGGGAATTTTGGGAGGAGAGAAAGCGGGAGACACGCTGATGGAGGAAGCGACAAAGAATGTTGCAATGGCGGACTGCAATGCCCAGGGTGAGTGTGAGGGCCCGGGTGAGGGTGGGCGGGACAACGTACCGCAGTCGGCCATCTCGACCCAAAAACACAGGCCGTGTTCCCTCGTTTGTACTGTCTAACCCTTCCCTCCTTTTTGGTGCATATATGCTTTCTTAGACTGTCCATCAATCTGCCGTCGGATTGGTCATTGTGAACCTAGAGTCTGTTCCAGGCAGCATCAGGCGTAAGACCTTGGTCTGTGGGAAGATACTGTGTGAGAAGAGACCTTACTAACTGCACACCTACAGAGCTGGGGGGATGCAGAGCCCTTCCCTAGAGGTGCGAGGCAATAAACGTGAGCCGCTGAGCCACCCGCAACGTTTGTGTATTTCTAGTCCTGTAAATTTGCTGTTGTTTTGGTATCTCTCATTTCCTGTGGAAACATCTGATACCTCATAGTTTCTCCTTCCACCTTTTTCCTTTGGGTCCAGGTCCGTCTGTCCTTTTGAGCTCTTGGCGTTTGTACGTACTGGATGCCCCGATACCTCAGCCCTAGACCTCACCGTAGGAATAGGTGCCATGGCTCTGCGGTGTGACAGAACGTCTTTGGTCTTTAGCCATAGTATTTACTTGCGTCGAATCTCACGGTGTCGGCTGTCGTGTCTGCGAGGTGTTTGAATTTGAGGGGCACCGGGGCCAGGTTTGTGGGGGAATTATGCCCATTTGGCCAGTACAAGCCTTGCAGTGCTTGTGTGCAGCAAAACCTGATGTAGATGCAGGATGCAGATATCCTGCAAGTTTTCTCAGTTCTGTTTCTGGAAGGCCTAAGGTCCTGTTTGCATTGTCGTCATCCCCCCCCCCCCAGAACACTTCCTAGCATGTCCTGTAAGTGGCATTGCTGCAGCACTTCATTTGCATTTCAATCCACATGCTAGCGGGCAATCTGGTCCAGGCTGTACCTTGGCCTCGTGTCCTGTGCTGGCCAGGTTGGCTCTTGGGCTGCCCGTGAGCCTGATTACGATAAGAGGTTTGAAGATGGATGATTGAGTGGTTGGATACAAATGGCAAACTGCTGGCGGAGCAGCGGCGTGCCGAGAAGTGGGCTGTCCCCATAGCAGTGTGACTCGGAGGCAGGATGTGGTCGACCTAAATGGAACATGCGAGAGCTAGAGAGAGAGCGAGAAGCACTGCTAAACGTCTCTGCAGCTTGTCTGAGAGAACCTGGCAGGATTCTGCATAGAACTTGACAGTGTCTGGAACTGAAAGTACAACGCAATCAGAGACACATTTTTTTCATCAAGTCACAGTGGCGGCCATTTTGTATATCAGCTTCATTTGATGCCAGAAGCAAGAAGCGTCATCTGCCGCATTATCATTCTGCATGTTTGCGTGGCTTGATACTTGTATCTGTGTCTGACTCGGCTCTGCTAGCCCTGTTTGCTTCTTGCTGCAGTTCAGAAGGGACTTCCGATCTTAGTTCCTTTATTTGCCCTCCTGCCATTTTGGTTCCTATATTTCAGCCATGAAACTGGCCGCTCTGTACCTGTCTTTGCTTGCATAATCCCCCCCCCCCCCTCCCCGGATGGAATGAGTAGGGGCACCTCCCCCACCACTGCCTTTTTTTTTTTTTTTTTTTTTGGCTGTTTCTGTTTCCTAGATCAGTTGGTGTTGTGACGTTACTCAGGATGGTGAAAGGGAAGTGGTAGTGACGGTTTGGTCACGGCAAATAATTACCCGATGAGTTTACTGTGAAGGATGTATAAAGTTGTGGTGACAAGCTATGTATTTCTCAGATCTGTCGTGCAGTCAGTTCCTTTCCCGGCTGTCGGGCTTGGTTTGGGGTAAGGGGCTGCTTCATGGAGACGCAGAGGTCGCTCGGCCTGAGAGATTTCACTCCCAGCAACACGCCACATACGTCATGAACGTTCCGGTGATGGAGGTTATAGAGGAGCTCGACAGAATCGACTCCATCTCCCCGATGGCACTGCAGTATAAAAATAAGCCATATTGCACATACTGTTGATTGAAGCCCCTCCCTCCCTTCTGCCAGAGACAATTCTGTGATTTTGTTTAAGGTGGGTGGTATAAGAGGGGCCAACCTTATTAGTCAATGATATGTTTTGGATTGATGAGTGGCAGAATTAGGGGCACTCTGGGGGCCAATCAGCTTTCAGCCGGGGCCAGTGTCCCCGCCTCTGTATTCACCCCTGCTTTCCACGATCGTATTTGTAATGGAATATCATGGAGTTAATGTTTTAAATGTTCAAACCCTACCTTGTATACTTGTTTATAGGTCACATGTGCCACTCAGGGACAAAAAAGCATAATTTGCATAATGATTTCCCCTGAATAATTTCTTAGAATTTGTTTTTTTGTGGTTTTTAATATAAGGGATGGTGCGACTGACTAACCGTGGCATTGTGAGGAAAATGAGTGTTTGCAGTGGTTTTGTATTTTTATTTAAAACGTGGTCTTCTGTGCCTCGCCTGTTGCATGAAATATGCATAGGATTTCTGATCACCTCAACCTGAGTGTCAAACTCGAGTAAGATGTGGAGGCGTGAAAGGGGGGTGGGGGGGGGGGGCTCTAATTCCCCCACCTCCTGAGGAATGATATGAGTAATAAGTGTCATGTGTGTAGCCTGGACATTTGCACAGCTATACTTTCTTTCACTGTCTTTTTGTGTTTGACGGCTTCCGTTTTTTCTCAGTCTTGCTGAAATATCCTCCATGTTTCTGTGCCACTGACTGCGATTTCTTTGCCACATCGAAATGTCACCTCAGCGTCTGAGTCGAGCGTCACGTTGCCGAACACGGCAATAGACTCACTTTGACTATGAGTGTCAGTGAACACACGCAGAATTTCTAGATCTTTCCTTTACTGGAGCCTTTCTAGCACTTCACTTAAGGGCACGCTGCTCCTGAGTCTTGACCCCACAGCACTCTGGCTATGAGTAAGTGTCCTGATCTGCAGCACCTAGGAGAAGAGAAAGCCGGAGTCAGATGAGAAGTCAGTGCTTTTGATTTACGCAGTCCCCCCCCCCCCCCCCCCCCACCCCGCTCCCCCCTTCCTGTAGCCCATGAGCGGCTGCGCACCAGCGTGCGGTTGTCAAGGGCTCTGTTTTCTTCCGAGATGGTCGGGCGGAGGGGGATGGGTAACCTATTGCGTGGCAAAGACCTGGTACGTTGTCGTTTTTAGGAAGTGGTCACCTCTTACTTCCTTGTATTCTGCACGTTTCAACTCCGTGTACTGCGGCAGCTCCGTCGTGGCCTGTGCTGACCCGGCCCGCTCCCCTCTCTCCCCTTTTGCCCCCCACTTCAGAAGCACTGCGTCCGAGCAGGACATCCGAGACGAAGCGCTACAGCGAGATCTTCCGTGATTTCGACAACCTGGAGCTGTCGCTCATCCATGAGTACGTATCTCGCGTCGGTGGCGGGTTCTTCCGCGACCCGCTTTCTCCGTCCGCCTGCTCATGATTCCCTCTTTCCATTCCACTGTCTTTGCCCTGCATTTATTGTGGGAACCTAAAACCCCAGGACTGTGGAGGACCTGCTACCAGACCCTGAGACCATATCCAACGCAGAGACGGAAACCACAGACATCACGGATCCGGAAGAACTGACGGTTAATGATTAGTACTCTTCATTTTTGCTTTGTAGTATTTTATACCGCATGTTCATTGATGCTTACATTTAGCCTTGAGGTTTTCGTTACACCATTGTACTTTTCAATTGTATTATTCTAGATTCTAGGAGTCACAAGGCACTTCTCGTTATATGTCTGCCTTTGTGCGCTATGACAGTAACAATACACACCATAATATGGTGACCTCCCCGCTGGAGCCGATATAAACTCAATGACTCCTTCTACAGCCTGAAGAAGGCAACGACATTGAGATTCGGGCTGATGAAGACCAAAAAGAAGGATCTTCAGCAGGTAAGTCCTTCAAGCTTGCTGTCTGTGGGCCCCTCCCCCCGCCACCCCCACCTACCAGTAGCTGGAAACAGATGATTGGGATGAGTTTCGTGGTAGTTTTTTGTATTTGCATTATGTTGGGAGATCAGATTTCTCAGTCGAAGCTGCGTCAGTCTTCAAATGCACCTGTAAGACTGTGCGAGTGTGATGGGGAGCAGCTGGGCCAGGCAGTGTGTGGGGCTGGCCGGGTTTTTACCGGATGCTAGTTTAGGTGGTGAGGTTCTTCCATGACTCCACACTCTGATCTCTGTCCTGGTCCCAAAAGTGCCCCCATCTCCCCTGTTTTTGGGCAGTTAGTTAATCAGCACCCAGAGAAAGAGAGATTTATATTTGTGTGTGTGAACAATCAGTCAGTATAAACATTGTTTATGTTTGATTGTACTGATAAATATTGTTTAGTGTGATTGTAATGATGCATCACCTGGGTTATTGCATGCATGTGTGTGTCTGTGTGTGCGTGTGTGTGTCTGTGTGTGCATGTGTGTGTCTGTGTGTGCATGTGTGTGCATTTCTGCAACTATTACATTGTGGGGACCACAGTGTGATAAAGACCTGCAACTTCTTACCTTATGGAGATATTTTTTCGGTCCCCCCAGGGATAACCTCAATTTTATAAAAATCTGTGACTGCAGTCAAAAAACTAAAAATGCCAAAAGTCTTGTATTTTGTTTGGTTACTTATGGTTAAGGTCAGGGCTGGGTGGGGGTTAAGGTCATCATTGCTAGGATTAGGGTTTTGCCCATAGAAATGAATGGACGGTCCCCACAAAAATATGAGTACAGGTTTGTGTGTGTGTGTGTGTGTGGGCGGCAGATTGCTCGGTGTTAGTACTGCATATTCCCGGTGCGTCTTTTTTCTGACGCGTTCCAGAAGGAGAACCAGGAGCCTGGCTAATGCCTGTCAGCTCCCGGGATAATCCCCTGGCTGAGCTGCCGTGACGGGGGGTGGAGTCATTGAGGGAAGTGGGTGATTCCATGCAATGCACCTCTCCACAGTGCCGTACACATGCTGTGGCAGCACTCAGGTGAAGCTGAACATCGGCTCGAGGAATTACTTTTTATTTTAATTTTTTATTTTTTTTGTAAGTTTCCTCTGAGCTTGGGAGCGGTAGATGTGCCACTGAGGAACCTCGAGTTTCCAGGTCGTCTGGATGCTTCATCTCAAATGGGTTTGAACCAGGAATCCGAGCAAGAAAACCAAAGGAGAAAGGTCCTGAGGGGTCGTTTCCCTTCGGAAATTCAGTGAAAACTTGAAGTGGGACTTGAGTGTGAAGGCTGAGAACCATCACAGAGAAGATGATCTGGAAGGAGGAGGATTTATCTGTCTGATGGACGCACTAAGGAAGCACTAAGGGGCGGAGTCAGAGAGACAGAGAAGGGAACCAGATTGGCTGTTTGTGTGCATGGTAACTGTTTCCAAGGCGATTTTGGAATCCGGCCTTCTGCCGCAGCAGATTAAATGTGGCCACATCGGTAGACACCCTGCAGTTCTTCTCCATTCTAGTGGTGGCGTTGGAGGAACTACTGGTCAGTTTGTCATTTCCGTGGTGACCAGGAGAGCACTCAGGGCCTGGAGGTAGGAGGTGCAGAGTGGGCGGGGTCAAGAGACAGGTGAAGAGCCAATCAGGGAAGCTCGAGCTCCTCGAGCTCCCACCCCTGGCCCTATTTCAGATCCTCCGTCTGTCCACTGTAGGACAGCTGGACATGAATTTTTGTTTGGGTATTTCACCCCCCTCAGCATCCTGAAGAGGACTCTGTGCTGATCCTGCCACCGAGGGGATTTCCCTCCTCAAAGCCGTTCAGAACCCGGCGCCATTCAGCAGCCTGTTCTTTCTGGAGCGGAGGAAGGTCACAGCGCTTCACAGACCCATCTTGCCGCTTGGCACCAAGGACAAGACAGGATTACACCTCGTCTCATTCCTCATCTCTGCTGTATATTTTTTTTTTCTCCTCCCTGGAACATGGCGATAGCTTCGATTCTGCCATCCATGTGTGCCCTGTTGGATTCTCAGTAGTGCCCTCTGGTGTTTGGTGGCTTTATTGTTCTCTGAACCCCTATGGGCGTGTGACACGGGACCCCACCCCCGATCGGGAACGGCTTTTAGGATCTACGCTGCGGGGTGTGTGTATGCGTGGGGGTGTGGGCTGGATGAGCAGGACCCACAGTTATGCTGATACACTCCCTCTCAGCCCAGGATGCAGACCTGGTGCTGCGCCGGCACGAGGGTGGTGTGGATCTGGCCCTGCAGTACTCCAAGACGTGGTGCCGCTATGCTAAAGATCTGCTCACCTGGATGGAGAAAAGATTCAGCTTAGGTAAGGGCCCCGGCCCTTGCTTTGTCCCTTCATGTGTGTCTGTGTTTTTGGCCGTGAACCTGTTCTCTGTCAGTCCGCCTCTCTGCGTGGGTCCTTCTCTGTCTGTTCATCTCTCTGTGTGTCTGGTTGTGTACCTTCCCTTTTAAGTCTGTCCATCTGTCCTTGTGTCTGGACGGGTCCATAATGAATCTCTTTTTCTCTCTATCCTGTCCTGCTCTCACAGCAGGTGTGACAGGTCTTGCACCAGTCCAGCTGCCGGTTCGCCTCTCATGCCCTCGCTGTTAGTCACACAGTAATCCGTGCCCAGTGCACAGCCACAGTCAGTAAGCAATAACCCTCTTTCTGAGGCTCCTGCCGCACTGTATTCTTCACCTCCCCCCCCCCCAGAACTTTTTGCTTCATTATGGATGTTTAGCAACTTCAAACATTACGCAGTGGCACATCTGGGCGTGTTTATGGAGTATGAGCAACTCAGCTTCCTGTCCCGTAGGTCGAACAGAAACCATTTCTCAGCCAGGGTGTGGTCTTCTCTGTGGTTCCTGGGACGGGTTTCGCCCTGTCACCGCGTCCCCAGCAGGGTCACTGCCTGTTGCCGCACCTCCATAACCTTCTTCCTCTTCACACGCAGAGCAAGAGTTTGCCAAGAATGTCACCAAGGCAGCAGAAGCAACCAAATCTTGCGTCTCTCAGCAGGTTCGCACCCGTCTCTCTCCCACTTCGACTTGAGGTCGTCTCCGCACGCTGCCAGCATTCTAGTCCCGCCCCGGCTGGGGTGGATTTTCCATGCTTTCCCCAAGCTTGTGTGGGTTTCCCCCCTACTTTCCCCCTAAGACCAAAGCAATCAAATGCAGACAAACCAATGGCTTCAGCCCAAGAGAGTGAAAGCGCGAACCTGCCATAGACTGTCTTTCCTATTTTGCTGTGGACTTTTCCTGAGGAAGCTTCTAGATCATTATGAAAACTGTAGGATGTTTTTGTCCTTATCTGTCTGTCTGTTAGGTGACACCTCTCTTGTGTGATTGACTGTGTGTCTCTGTGTGTGCGGCCCTGCCAGGACTGTATGCCTCTGCAGTACGTCTACATCATGATCATGGAGCGTGACATGAAGAACAGCCAAGAGGCCAAAAAGACCGGAGAGATGCTGCATCAGCGTTGCTACCAGGTATTCACCAGCAGGGGGCGAGAGGGAACCAGCAGCTTATAATGGGAGTCTGGAGAATCCCAGCTGTTGGTGCTTTTCCACTGTCGCCAAGAGCAGAGTCGTACCCTGAACCGGCGGTTTTCCATTGTAAATTATCAGAGCCGTATCCGCACTGACCTGGCCCTGCTTACTAGCAGAACCAAAATGCGTGACCAAAGCGAGCTGATGTCGTCCCACCGTCCGATTGGCCGAAATGCGTGGAGAGACTGGTGATCTACATCAGTATGCAGTGTGGATTCTCTGAGGGGAAAAGCGTATTGGCTCAGCAGGCTATGCCTCTGTGCCTGTGATCAGAAGGTCGCCAGTTCGAGCCCGGCTTTAGCGGCTAGTCGACGTGTCCGTCGGCCCTTAACTGGATCGGCACCACTGCCGGTGGCTGCACTTTACTGCCAAGCTCGCTCTCACCTATGTGTCTGTGTCATGGGGAGCAAGATGTGTGAAAAGAGAATATCCCTACGAGGGGCCAATAAAGTGTCATTATAAATGGCGTATTATATATACTATTCATTACTATTAGTATCATAATGTATTGATGCATTTTTGTTGCCTGGGAACTTACCACCTACTTAAAAATGTGCTATAGAACAGCTGAATGGAATGGATCCCTAATGCAAGCTAATGTAAGCCAATTCTAATTCCAGTAGCGTTTGATGCTGATGTAACATGGCGATTCTCACAAACGGGTACGGCTCGGTCCGGCTCGGGTACGGTTCTGGTACGGCTCGGGTATGGCTCGGTTCCTGCATGCCGGTAGAAAAGCTCCATAAGTGTCACACAGATGCTCCTAATCTTTCTCTCTCGTTCTCCCTTTTTCCTTTTCCCTCCCTTTCTTCTACCTTTTCTCCATTCCCAGGCTCTCGCAGCGAAGAAGAACGAAATAGACAAATGGCGACGGGAGTTCAAGGAGCAGTGGGCGAAGGAGCAGAAAAAGATGGTAATGTAACTGCGCGCCCTTGCAAGTGGCCCAGCCGGAGGCCCACCTTAGCCTCAGACACCGACCGCCACCCCGTGAGCTCACCCCCCCCCCCCCCCCCCCCACTAGAACGAGGCGGTGTCAGCACTGAAGAAGGCCCGGCAGCAGTACATCCAGCGCTGCGAGGACCTGGAGAAGGCCAAGGCTATGAGCAGCAAGGCCGAAGAGGAGCTGGGCGGCTACAAGACGCTCGACAAGCGCAGGAAGTCCAGGGATGAGGCGCAGACCAAGGCAGGCAAATGAACGACACAGTGACACCCACACGGGGGGCAGTAAAGACCCCACCCCCCAACAGATATCACCTGCACGCTTAACAATTCTACTGCATTTAGTGCCGCGCGCACACTGCAGAGTATGTCATTCATTGCTATTCACTGGTTGAGTCCTTAGAGAAGGTCAGTTAGGAGCTGTTAACATGGGGAAAATGAGCTAAAGTGTGTGACTGATTATTTTATTTAGTGTACTTTCTGACCGTGCACTTCCAGCGACTGTGAGTGTTTGGAGTGTAAAGCACACGGACCCCATCCTTTCTGCTTCGATACACCTTCCCAAATTCATGTTTCACGTGCTCCTCTCGTCACCTGGAAAATGTCTAAGATCACTAATGATCATTATATTGTTTGTTTGTAGCAATGTATGCATGTTTTTCTGTGTGCCCATAAGGGTATGTATGTGCGTGTCTTTGTTTCTGTGTGATATTTGTGTATTTTTTATGTGTGTGTATATTTAGGTTTGCGTGTTTATTTGCCTGCTTGAGTGTTTATATGTGTGTGTGCATGTGTGTATTTTGCATGTGTTCATTTTTTTTCTGTGTGTGTGTGTGTGTGTCAGATGAAGGAGGCAGAGGTGCAGTACAGGCAGTGTGTGACCGACGCCAACGCACACCAGGAGGATCTGGAGAAGGTGAAAGAGAAGATCATCGCCCACATCCGCAAGCTCATCCAGCAGGGTGACACCGTGTTGAAGGAGGTGAGCATGGCGAAGTGGGGGGGGGGGGGGGGGGTGAAGAGAGAGAGAGAGAGAGAGAGAGAGAGGCACGATCACAGGCGGAGGAACCATGGCATGGACGGACCTGTGAATTTAACGTGCCACTTAGGTGTCAATCACGGCCGTTAGAAGCACAGTCCGCAGAAAAGCTTGCAGGACGTCCAGATACTGTGGGACAATTCATCTGATTACCTCAGAGCTTTAGACTGACGGCACTGCTTTCTATTAACGACGTGTAACCCTCACCACTCACCTCCCTCCCGCTCCCAGGCCACAGTGAACATGTTTCACTACCTGCGTCTGCACACGGAGGCCATCCCCCAGGGCTACTTCAGCCTGGAGCAGACCTGCCGGCCCTACGAGCCCGGCGAGCCGTACCTGACCTACATCCTGAAACAGCAGCGCCGTTCCCAGCCGCTCCAGGCCTTCATCTTCCAGGAGTTCGCCCCACAGAGCAGGAGGTGAGTAGGCAGCCCCATGGTAAGGGCACAGGAGGAAGAAGAGCATGATTTGGCAAACTACTAGCATAGGCATCAAAGGAACAAACGTGAGTTGGACAATGAAACTGAAACACTGGCCAGTATAATGTTTGAGGTTTCGTGCTTATATATGCATAGCCTGGTGGCCAATCTTTACCCATTACACATTCCATCAATAAGAGCAGAGTCTGAAGGTTGAATTAGCAGAGCAATAGCACAGATGTACGTAAAATATTGCAATCCACATGAGTAGGAGACATATCAGAATTGAAAACTGGACAAATTGTTGGTGTGCGTGTCACGGGCGCGTCTGTGACCAGGACAGCAAGTCTTTGTGATATATCAAGAGCCATGGTGTCCAGAGTAATGTCTGCATACCACCACGAAGGACAGACCACATCCAACAGGAGTAACTGTGGATGCACGAGGAAGCCGTCTGAATGGGATGTCTGAGCACTAACCCAGATTGTATCCAAAAAACATAAAACCACAGCTGCCAAACCTACAGCAGAATTAAATGCACACCTCAACTCTCCTGTTTCCACCAAAACTGTTCATTGAGATCTGCACAGGGTCAATATTCATGGTCGGGCTCCTATAGCCAAACCTTTGGTCACTCGTGCCAGTGGCAAATGTCAGTTTCAGTGGTAGCAGTAGTACAAATCTTAGGCTGTGGACAATGTGAAACATGTATTGTTCTCTGTTCCTCTGATCTGGGAGAATTACAGTGTGGAATTACAGTGTGGAATTACAGTGTTGCATACTCAGAGTGCAGCACAGGGGCGGATCAGTGATGGTTTGGGCTGCAATGTCATGGCATCCCCTAGGCCCACCGCTTCTTCTAAATGGCCGCGTCACTGCCAAGGACTACCGAACCATTCTGGAGGACCATGTTCATCCAGTGGTTCAAACACTGTACCCTGTAGGTGGTGCCGTGTGTCTGGATGATAATGCACAAATACTCACGGCAAAAGTGGTGACAGAGTGGTTTGATGAACACGATGTTTAACATCTCCCATGGCCTGCACAGTCAACTGATCTGAATATTATTGACCCACTTTGGGGTATTTTGGAGGAGTGAGTCAGGAAACGTGTTCTTCCAGCAGCACATAGTGACCCGGCCATGTGCAGGACTGGTATCTGTCATTCTCAAGACAAATTGATGCAGTATTGCCCCAAAAAGGAAGACTTACACTGTATTAATAAATGATTGACCTAAAATCAGGTGTTTCAATTTTGGTTGAACCCCATGGGGGGCACTGGGTAAGTTTCACTACAGTTGCTCCTGTTGACTGGCACTGAATGTGGCTTGTTGTGATCGAGGTAGAGATCGTGGGTGGTGGAATGGGAGTATTTCCCACAATGCACCTGTGGGCCACGTCAGGGAAATAGCAGAAGTAAACTGTGGATGTCAGCTCGAGATGCATGCATGCTCTCTACCCGCAGGTCTCCCCCTAGTAGCCGACGCAAAACCAGCAACCCCATTGGACCCGACTTGGATGACCGGCCCAGCAGCTATGGAGACAGCAGTGAGTGGATCGTCCCGTGATGGCAGGGGCCATTTAATGCTCGTGTCTGATTGGTTGGGAAGCTGCATTTATCACACATCATGTGATGTGCTTCCACAGAGAAGGCCGGCTGCAGTGACTCCGATAGCATTGGGGGGAGCATGGAGTCTCTGACCAGCCCAGGTGAGGATCTCTGTCTCTCACACATATCCGGCAGCATTTAGTCGAAATCAGCAGCACCCTCAAAGCCCTCGCTAGCCAATAGGCAGCCTTTAGTAGCCCAGCCTTTAGTAGCCCAGCCTTTAGTAGCCCAGCCGTTAGTAGCCCAGCCTATATGAGCATGGGTGCAGCAATTCCAGCGATGTGACTTGCGTGGGTGTTTGCTTCTCAGCCCGGAAGCTCCTGAAAGCAACTTCCACCGGCACCATGTCATCCGATGACCTGGAGGACAAGGAGCTGGGGATTTCATATGAAATGGGTGAGTGACAGCAGCATCCACCAATGAATAGCAAGCTCATATGTTACGTCAGCTGTTCCCTGTAAAAAAAAAAAAAAAACTCTCAGTTCAGTGTTAATTAGTACCTCATATACCTGGAATAACACCATAAAGGTACAATATATTTTGGACTTAATTAAAATAAATTTAATTAGTGATTAGTAAATTGATTGTGTCCTGTGTCTTCTGGGCCAGACCCCACTGAGGACGGCAATGGGACACTAGGGGCCGTGTGCAAAATGCGCACGCCGTCCAGAGCCGCGCTGACGCACAAATTAAAGAAGACAAAGAGCAAGATGTCCAGGTGCAAGCAGTGCGACAACTACCTCCTGGTGCACGGTCTCGAGTGCGAGGAGGTGAGCGGGAGGGGAGGGCAGGCCGGGAGGGTGAGCTGCAGGGATATACATGTCCTCTGTCAGTGTACCCATAATCCTCTTTACTCCGCCAGTGTGGCCTGGCAGTGCACAGGAAGTGCCTGGAAGCGTGCCAGATAGAGTGCGATCACAAGAAAGGCACAGTGTTCGGGGTCAGATTCTCCTTGGTGCAAACTGACAGCTCGGGGGAGGTGCCGTTCCTGGTGCAGCGCTGTACCACTGAGATTGAGAGCCGGTGTCTGACCGTGCAGGTAAGGGCCGTTGGGGTGGGGGGCTGTCACCCAGTGCTGGGCTTTTATGTGACTTTTATGGGGGGCTGATGGTCCGTCGCCATGGCAACGCAAGATAACTGGAATCCAGCTGTAATTGTTGTGCTGCCACCTTGCTTGTCTGCGAGTCATGTGCAGTGGCGGGATTTCAGTGTGCCCAGGGTGGCCTGTCAGAGTGGAGGGGAATGTGGAGAGCTTTGCCTGCAAGAAGTCCTGGGTTCAATCCCCAGCATCTCCATTCAGGCACCACGTGCAGCCTAAATGTTTCCAAGATTTTCCCACTCGATGAGGGACCGATGAAGTTTATTTAATGTAACTGCGTGTTAATTAGAAAGATGCGCAGTAGAAGATGACCTCACGGGCCTTGTTCCCATGCCTTAGGGCGTGTATCGCGTCAGCGGTTCCAAACCTCGCATCCAGAAGCTCTGCCAGGCCTTCGAGACGCAGAAGGACCTGGTTGATCTCGCCGACGTCTCGCCCCATGACATCACATCCATCCTCAAGCACTTCTTCAAAGAGGTCAGAGGGCGATTAATGACGCGACAGACAAATTAAGGAAAACTCCTGTAGCCCCTAACCGTGTCCGGATGCCGTGTGCCCCCCCCCCAGCTTCCAGAGCCGTTGATGACCAGCGACCTGAATGATGACTTCATCATGGTGGGCAGGGTCATCCAAGGCCTGGCCGAGAAGGAGCCAACTCCCGAAACCACCGGAATGATAGAAAATATCGTACAGAGCTTGCAGGGGCTTCTGAAGAAACTGCCCTTGTATAACTACAACACGCTACATCACATGATCACGCACTTGCACAGGTAACACACCCGGTCACATGATCACGCACTTGCACAGGTAACACACCCGGTCACATGATCACGCACTTGCACAGGTAACACACCCGGTCACATGATCACGCACTTGCACAGGTAACCTACCCGGTCACATGATCGTTGAACGTTGTGCTGTATATCCCAAGAAGGGGCTGCCAGTTCATCGTATAATAATGATATCAACATCACAGTGACCCAATAATCTATTTGTGTCAGTCACAGGAGTCATACAGAACTCACAGAAAGTTTTAGGACGCTTAATTCTATGAAAATATTGCAAATTTATTGATTTCATAAGAAAAGTTAATTGTCAAGCATCGCTTAACATATCTGCACATATCATCATTTCTTTGATTGAATCGTTCAAATCTGTTCTTCCCATATTCCTATTAATTGCAATCGCAGTCACTGGCTCCCAGAGGGGATACTAAACACAAATTGGCATTTTATGTTATTGCAGAGGTGCTGCTAATTAAAAGCACCCAATGAGTGACGGTGAACTTTTTCAACTCAGAACAGCTCTTTTAGAATTTTAATTTATAACAAAATTAATACTTTACTTAAAATTACTCCTTGTTTCTAATGTAATATATTTTTTTGTAAAGAATAAAATCGACAGGCCGATCGGTGCAGCGTCAGCAGTGATGCGGGCGCTGCATCGGTCTGTCATGGTGAAGAGTCTCGATTTACCAGTCGATCTTTATTCCTACCCTCACCTATGGTCATGAGCTATGGGTAGTGACCGAAAGAACGAGATCGCGGGTACAAGCGGCCGAAATGAGTTTCCTCCGCAGGGTGGCTGGGCTCTCCCTTAGAGATAGGGTGAGGAGCTCGATCATTCGGGAGGGATTCAGAGTAGAGCCGCTGCTCCTCCGCATTGAGAGGAGCCAGATGAGGTGGCTCGGGCATCTGATTAGGATGCCTCCTGGACGCCTCCCTGGTGAGGAGTTCCGGGCATGTCCCACTGGAAGGAGGCCCTGGGGAAGACCCAGGACACGCTGGAGAGACTATGTCTCTCGGCTGGCCTGGGAAACGCCTCGGGATCCCCCCAGAGGAGCTGGATGAAGTGGCTGGGGAGAAGGAAGTCTGGGCCTCCCTGCTGAGACTGCTGCCCCCGTGACCCGACCTCGGATTAAGCGGAAGATGATAGATAGATGGATGGATGGATGGATGGATGGATAAAATAATGAATTTTGTTATAAAACAAGTAAATTTGCAATATTTTTATTGAACTGCGCAAGCGTCCCAAGACTTTCTGCAAGCACTATCTTGAAACCTTAAGAAATTAATTTAGTAGCTGAATCGCTTCCAGTCACATGTGATGGGTATGGGGTATGTATGCTGGTCTATGTCTGCAGGCACTAAGTAGCCACTGAAAGCCTTCATGCTGTAGACTAGTAACTGGGACTGACTTTTAGCTGAATGCTCATTCATTCATCCCCCTCCGCCCCTCCCCAAAGGGTAGCGGAAAATGATGAGGAAAACAAGATGTCCCCTGCCAACCTGGGCATCGTGTTTGGCCCCACCCTCCTGGGCCCCCTGGAGTCCGGAGATGTGACCGAGATGACCTTGATGACTAACTCCCAGTCCCAGATCGTGGAGTTCCTCATCTCGCACCACGATAAGGTCTTCAGCCCCCAGACGGAAGTCAGCCTCCTGACCACCACGTCCCACCCGGAAACTCCGAACAGCAAGACCTCCATGCCTCTGCATAATAGCACCCCCCAGGACTCGAAGCCCTTGGCCCAGGAACGACCACGGTCCTTAGAGGTGAGACGCTGACTATGGCGCCGAGACTGACCATGACATAATTGTTTCCACTGGTACTTTCTTCATTCACGCTTGGCTCCCTCATGCTCAGCTGATGCTTTTTACCCTAAATGCCTTTGTATTCTTACCATCTTACACGGCTGGATATACTATAGAGCAATTCAGCTTAAGCACCTTGTTTAATGGTACAACAGCATAGACTTTCTTAGGATTTGAACCTATAAGGGCCTGAACCACTATACTACTGATTCCAGCACTAGCTTAACGATACAAACATGTCCTGGTCTTTAACATTTTACCTTTATAGCTCGATCAACCTCCCCCCGATTAAGGTGAGTACTGGTTACCATCTGGTTAGTAGCTGATGTACGTGAGGAGTAGGTTTCGCCTGGCAGACCATGGTGATAATCTCGTTCTCGAGACTCGCTTGCCGGGGAAAAACGTTCTGGGTCTGTTCTTTTCCTCTCTGTCACTCGCGGCTTTGGAGGTGGTGGAGAGCTGCGCGGATTAGCGCAGATTAGCGCCGCTTAGCGCCGTTGGGCCCTGTCGCCTTGCTGCTCGCCCGGGCTGGCCTGGTCCTCCTACTCTTCGTCGTTTTTTTGCCTGCAGGCCACTCAGCCCTGTCTACCTCCAGCTCTGGAAGATGTAGCTGTGGTTATTAATTCTTTTGTATGCAGACATATGCACAACAAATGAATCCACTGGCCACTGTTGTGTCGCCGGGAGAGTCACATGGTGTTCTAGATCAGAGCGTAGGTGCAGTAATATCTCCGCCCCACCCCTGTGGAGTCCACTATAATTGTACTCCTGATAAACTCATTATAACCATTTCTAAATGGTGTCTACATAGCCCCAGCCATAAGGCAGCCTGCACCGTAGTGTTCGCCATGGTTATCCAGGCTTTGTGTCTTTCTGACAGAATCACACGCTCAAGAGAGACTCCAGTGAGGGCTATATATCGGACAAGTCTTCGTCCAATGAGGCGGTGGACCAGCTCAGCCCTGAGACCAATGAGGGAGCAGGTAGGCGGGGCTTGTAGGCTAGGCGAGGTGGGCATTAATTTTGAAAGGCGAGGTAGGAGGTTGCTGGAGAGGCCTGCTTGCTGGGTATATCTTTTGTCTGTCTGTCATTCAGCAGTCTTTATAAGGGATAGAGTGACCCAAAGTGTGTCAACAAATCATGGCACCTTTGCTCCTCCTTCTCACTAGTCACTTGCTTGTTTCTGCTTGGCGCACTCCCTTTCACTCTGTCCCCGAACCTGACACGCCGTTCTTCTGCCCTTCCCCTCAATCCCTCCACAGTCCTGGCTCTGAACGTGTCCTTGACCCCTTCCCCAAGCGGCCCGGCCCCAGCCCCCGACACACTCCCCGGGCAGCCGCAGGAACACGTGAGCAAGCAGTCGACCAAGTACCAGCTCCCGTCCTCGGCGCTCGGCGCTCACCTGCGTGCCGCGGTCCTGCGAATGGGTCAGGGAGCGGAGGAGGAGAGGAGCGCGAGTCGGGAGAGAGGGGAGCCCAGGAGCACCAACAGCAGCCGCAGCTCATCCCCTGAGCATGGAGTCATGAGGCATTCCAGGCGCCGGCTAGAGATCACCCCAGAGACGGCGCGGCTGCTCAACAAAGCCGGACACTCCCCCAGCATGCAGGCTCACTCACACCTGTCTCCAGTCAAGCATGAGGCGGGACCAGATGCGTCCAATGGTACGCCGGCTTACTCAGGGGAAGCGGAGTCAAAGGATAAAAGGCATTCGTTGGGCAAACTGAACAGCAATCAGTCCAATAACAAGCCAGGAGACCGGGGGCGGGACTCAAATCGGCAAATCAAGAGGCACCCACCAGATGAGAGGACTGCCCAACAGATCCTGTCTGGACTGAAACTGAAACGTAATCACTCAGGAAAGGGAGAGCAGGTCCAGTTTGTGTGAGGGGAAATGGACATATGATACAAGCTGGAGTCTGGCGGGGTGACACCTCCATCCCCCTGGCAACGATATACGCTGCCCGGACGAAAAACGTTGCCATTTCAGAGCCAATCATTGGATCATTATTACAGCTCAGCAACATTATGCAGCAATAAAGCGAAGTCAGCTGGGTACCTGAATCTCCTGAACGCCCAGGTTACCCCATCAGTGGATTTTGTTCTTCCCTGTTGGCACGGGCATATTCCAGGACGATAATGCCCAGACTCATCACCCTCGAATTGTCGCAGAGTGGTTCAGGGAGCACTAGGGGGTCTTGCCCGTAACCACATTGAAGGTCTTTGGCATATGCCGTAGAAGATTTTACAGAGTGGTTCAGCTCCTGCCTTCAATACAAGATCCAAGCGCGAAATGAATGTGAATCTGGATGAAGATAAATGTTGAGATGTGGAAGCAACGCCATGGCGACCTAGTCAAAGCTAAAGGCGGGCCAATCAATGAAAGCTAAAGGCGGGCCAATCAGTGAAAGCTAAAGGCGGGCCAATCAATGAAAGCTAAAGGCGGGCCAATCAATGAAAGCTAAAGGCGGGCCAATGAGATATTAAAGTGTGATTTTTTATTTTTTTTGGCTGGGCAGTGTATAAAAATAGAGACCTTCACACAGGAATACACACGTACAGAACCGTTTTTTTTTTTTTTTTTAAACTATGATTGTACTTGGTTCCCTGCTGAGTCTGTTCATATTGAGATATAAATGACATTATTAAAAAGACTTTATACTCAGTCATGGGTGTGATGTACTACGCAGATGTACTATGACATACACAGAACACCTCTTTTAAACATCCCTGCCTTTTGTCATATTTTGAATATATGGAGGCACACGCAGCGGATTTGATTGGTTATTGAGATGAGCTGGATTCTGATTGGACAATCAGGAATCGTGACTATGCGAGTTGAGCAATGACGGTACAGCGGTGCAGGTTACCTTCCTGAGTGCAATGCCAGGTGTGGATTATACCCAGCTTGGCCTCAGGCTACTCTAATTATCCTTCACAGTCCTTATGTGAGATGAGTCGGTCTTGGTCTTGGTCTTGGTCGCCACGATGTACAAAAAAAATGAATAAAGATTCACACCTTCTTTGTCTTCTTCAGGGGGTAAAAAGTACATCTGTTTCACTCAGGGGAAACAGTACTCGTATTCCATCAATCACTTTCAAGCTTCTGACCTGTTACTGCGCAGCACAGACCTGGATCACACACCTGGTGGCACAGACGATCCACTGCTTTTTGCTTCCACAGGAAACTGGGAGGGAGCAGAAAAACGTGAACTGGCTGTGGGTCCCTGCTCTCAGAGGCGTAGTTAGACATGAATGAATAGGGGGGCTGAGTGTTTACAGGGAGACGATGGCAAACTTCTATATATAATATAAAGAGCTATTCATGACTTAAGCCAATAAATAGACATTTATTCAGGCGTGGGAGGGGCTAAAGCCCCCCTGAAATACCCCTAACTGCTCTACAGGCCAATAAAAAGCTATGTGGTGTCAAAGGTGGGTAAATCCATAAGCTCCGATCTTCCAATGTATGCGCCCTGTGTTACACTAACCATACACAGCAGTATGTTATTGGACCACTTATGGCTTGTGATGGAGTGCTTGATTCTAGAATTGAGAGAATTTAGCATATTGGTGACGCAACCATGGTTATCGTATTCTGTCCGCAAAACCGGGGACTGCGTTTCACTGTAAGCTGTCCTCAGCAGTGCATGAGTTGGGTAATAATTATCGTGTAAAAGGGGAACGGTTACATTTACTTCTCGTCTGACGTCTCCTCTCAGTTTTAAAATCCCACACTTACAAAAAAAATGGTAGAACAGGCACGTCAGGTGCAATAAAGGAAAAAGCATAAATTTAATTGGGTTGACTATGCGATTAGCATGGTTCAGAAGTACGGGTTTTATTATCAGATTCGGACACGAATTTGAGGAACCAAAAATGAACCGGAAACCGGTCACCTAAAATAAGAAATAAGCGGAAGCCAGATGGACGTCAATGTAACAGAGGAAACGTTTTAGTCCTCACTTAAAACCATCCACTATGGACCGATTACTTTTTTTAAAACACATTATAACTATCTTTTAATACAATTTTATTGCTAACTCCCATCTAAGTTACTCTAGTCAAACATGAAGCAGTGTAAAATATAAAGGTATGCAGATCAAAATGTGAGATTGCACTGCTTCGTATGACTTTATGGACTTTTATAAACGAAAAAAATTGCCGATGTCAAGATGGTGACATGAATTGCAACATGTAATGCAATGGTGCCACCTAGTGTCAAAATGTACAAATAACACGTATAGCTCTCCACAGTTTTATTGGGTTCAGAGTAAGTGAAATAACACCCAGAATATAGTAATGTCTGTTATATACATAAGGGACCGCAATAATTTTCAGTTTTATCTCCACGAATAGTGATGCATTGCTTTAACCTACTGTCATAAAAGTATATTCTGCACTCCACATTAACTTAACACTGTGTAATGTTAAAACGTTAAAACTTGCCTGTATTTGACTGCCCATTAAAAAAAAAAACGTTCCAGCAGAGGGCGCCAAAGCGTCATCTTTTGAGTTCTCGTGTAAAGGATTTTGTTGATAGTAGGCCTGCTATAATGCGCAATGTTATGTTATAATATCACAAACCCTATTACTCTAATGTAAACAGAATGGATATAAAGGAACAAAAAAAATATATAGCGCAACTCTCTTACTATAAAATATGCAATATTACAATTCGCTGTTACCTCAGGATTGTGACGCACAATGCAATTTACTTTAAATGCACGAATGTAGCGCTGTACCCGTAGTGTTTGTTTTTAGTTTAAATGCCTGATACTTGACATATACCCGAGGCAGTCATAGAAGCAGTATGCTTATAGCTCTGGCGGAAAGATATTATATCGGGCGGTGCAAAAGAGACAGGCCTAATGCGGGCTACCGCACCTCGTACGGAAAGAACAGGCCATTCTTCTCGGTGAGAGAAATTGTCATTACCGTTAGCCCATTAATATACGTATAATAGAGGTTATATGTTACATCAGGCAGGTCAAACAATAAGTGTGATAATTATCAATAGCCCGTTCGCCAGGTCATCTGTATCTTACGGTAGATAACAGTATAGTTTTAATTTAATACTTAAAATAAAGTAACCAATAGATATTTAAACTATAAGATCACACGCAGGCGTCTTTAGTACACTTTGAATCAATTTCTTACGCGTTAAACCCGACTTGTTTTCTTGTGAATTTACCTCTCATGTGTTCACCCGGCAATGTTAAAGAACCGCACTTAAATCTGGCGAGAAAATAAACGCGTACGACAAGAACGGGTGACGTGACAGCCGCCCCAATTCATCTCAGATGACGCAATCGACATTTTCCTTATCTGGTAGAGAGTCACGACATATTCTGTTCCGTAAAGTTTTCTCAGCTTCCGTTTTACAGCATATTTTGAGTAGGCCAGTACAGGAATTGAGTGCATAGTAATTGCACGAGATAGTGTCTTTGTAACTAAATTAACTAATCAGTCACTACAAAGTTTGTGCAGGTGAACCCCCTTTGAACATGAAAGACCAAGGAGTTGGCAGACGTCAGAAATGTGCCAGGTGATGCTGGAGATCCCCCGAGGTTACAACAGGAACCGAGTGAATAGCGTGAACGGGCCAAAAGCACAAACAGCCCGCGGAGGAGATAAAACTTATTAGCTGATTCCCAGTAGTGTGTCCGTTAGTAAGCAAATGCAGCGCGATAGCGGTACTTCAGTGGCCTACAAAAATATATTGTTCTTATGGAACACGTGAGTAGGCCTGTGTAACTCAGACTGTAATAAAATACGCTAGTCAATTATTTTCGCACCGGATACCGATGGTTCTTTGTGCATGATGGTCTGTTCAAGATGTACCCTTAATTACACTTGATCAAGAATTCTGGTAATGAAGTCGGGGTTATTTTTTTTTTATTTGATCTTGTTATTTTGATTCGTTTCTGAAAGCTTCTTCGACCTGCATTTGTTCGGATTAAAAACTTGAAATGAGCAAGAAAATAACAGTTCTGCCAATTATAAAGAATTTTAGAATTATTTCGGTTAGCCGCTGAAGAATCGGGAAGGGCAACCGAAAGATTAATTATTCAAAATAAATTTGTGCAGCGATATACATTTTCATCTGAGATGCACAGAATAAGAGGACGAAATTAATACGCGTTAATATTTATTCTAAAAAAAATACAAATAGCACTGATACTTAAGAATCTGTAACTCGTTAGTAAGCACGAAATTACTACTAATTTCGTAATCATTATTCATTTCAAATTAGCCATTCGATTATAACACACACTAGCAAACACCTGCCACAATCGTTATATGAAGTAACATCCACTAATATTTGACATATCAGTACATTTTTATCAAAAACATATTGTAAGTTACTTCGCTCCGGTTGCTGCTTTACTGCTTCTCCCCAAGTTTGATTTGGAAGGTTTCGCATCAACGTCGTGTTTTTTATTGGTATTATTAATTTTTCCGGTTCCGAGGACCCTGAGCAGGATAAGCGGTTTGAAGATGGATGGATGGATGGATTTGTCCCGTAGATTAACCCGCTGAAACTGTGCAACTTTTTTATTGATTATCATGTTATTTGTGAAGCCAATTAATGTTACTGTTATAGGAGTAGCTGAGCGGCGACTCTGATGTCGTCCTGCTGAATTCTTTTCACTAAATTTATTCACCGTAATTTAAAAACACGGAGAAATAACACCGATGGCTTTTCCACCTTTAAAGCCATATGTTTTAATACTGTCCCCAGCTCACTGCGATTTCGACCTGTGAGTTAGATGTCATGGAAAAAAAACTGATTAAAACCAGTCAAATAATTTGAACAAATGTTCACTTCACGCATACGAAGCACACCAACTATTTCTTTCACATCTCCGGTTCTCCTCTGTCCCTCTTATACCGTGAGTCACCCCTCCCTCTCCACCCAGTGCTCCCTCCTCTCGCTTTGTCTGCAAGTGCGCGCTCCCCGAGTCTATAACTGCGCGAAAAGACGGCGGAGAGGAGTACTGGACGATAAGTGTATTCCCCGACTCGGAGTATAACAGAGCAGCCTTGTTCCAGGTTAAACGGTGCATCCCTCTTATCTTCCCTATTTCTATACACCCTGAAGAAATTACCAGGAGAGCTGTCTCTGGCAAGGTAAGTGCGTCGGTATCCAAGGCGCGTAGATAGGTGCAGTGCGCACTTTGAATTCATATACAGTTACCATTTTTGTGTATTTTTGTTCTTTTTCGTTTTAGCAGCGATCATGGAGAAAACACAGAAGCTGTTTGCCATTTCAAAAATCATAGTATGTACATGTTTCCAGCAATAGCTCTGTTTGATTTGCGACATTGGCGCATCAGACGCTGCGCGCGAGTTGACGCTCATCCCTCATCAAGGGAGAACTGTGTGGCTTTTTTTTGCCAATTGTGATTCGCACAGGACGAGTTAGATTTTATTGTCACGCGAGAAATTATTCTCTTTTATGCTAGCGTAATGATTATAGAAACAGTATTACATATTATGCGTAAATCTTTCAAACATATGAATGTTTTCCAATGCATTATTTTCTTTTACAGCAATATGTGTATTTTGTCTGACCGGTTGTATTTTTATATACTATTTCAACTTTGATGTGGCGCGAATTGCTGCAGATATACCGTTGTAATTTCTTATTATTTTTAATGCGCCTTAAATATTTCAAATAGAATTTTGCATCCAACCATTTTGCAACACCTTATCTGGTACCGGGTCCCGGGAGAAATAGAATTTGGAATTATTTACTGAAAATAGGCTATTCCAGTTCAAGTGAGTATTGCCTATAGGAGCATTCTACAAATGAGGGTATTCCATATTTTTAAATATTTCACAAACTATTCGTTATTACCGAATGACACATGGACATATAAGTACATAATTGATCACATTTAATCGGCTGAGCTAAAGTTATATTGCCGTAGTTGATTGACGACTATCATTATATTCTTTATTTCTAGTTTATATAATAGCTACAGATGTTAATTGTCGTACTAAAAATAATTATATAACGAGCGCATTTTCCGCGTTGTGTAGCTCCTAGGGAAATATATAACTGGAATAATGTGCGCGATGGCAATAACATGGCAAAAACCTACATTATGTCGTTAAACTGATTCCCCAGCACACCTATCATTCCTTCAATTAAACCACTTGCGTCGGAATTTTACCTATTATCGTAAAACACACGCATACACACACACGCGCGCGCGCGTTTTGGGTTTTGTGTAACAGATTAAAGATATTCCCGTTTCAAATGCACGCCAATAGCCGAATAAACCACAGACAACTTGTTGAATAATTTAAAGTTTCGACAACATTATCAAAACATGAATTGATTTTTGCTTGTAATTTTGTATCGCTTTCATCTGGACTGCAGGTACTTCGAATTCAATTTTCATCTGCAAACAAACTGGTGGAAATAATTTATCTTAAAACCCAAACATACAATCGTTAACCAAGCCCTCCGATGTTTGATGTCACTGCGTTAAATAAAATGTTGCGTTTCTATTCTATGTCCCATTATAACCTGCTCGAACTGAACAAAGACAACATAATATTGTTTTATTAATTATGATCTTTGTACTGTGATTATTGTGTTTATCAATTTGTATTTTATTTACAGTTGATTTCAGGGATGGACATATTGCACAGCCATCGATAAATATTTGGAAATATATAACACACAATTACTTTTTAATCACCAGTGTAAAAACTAAGTACATGTGAATAAAGGGTATTTATGGGTTTAGATTAGGCATGAAACACACGCAGACGTTGATTTATTGGTGCGTGATCTTACTCATAAAATAAAATATTAAGGACAAGTGGCTTTTCGATCCCATTATTTAATCATTTTGATCATTAGTTAACAACCCTCCAGTATTTTAAGAATAACATGAAATTTGTCTATGTCCGTAATTAGTTGGCACGCTCTCAAATGCTGTCAAATTTGATGTACTTGAACTACTCAAAGATGTAAACAGATGCATGAAAATCAATATGCGTGACTAAAAGAGGTAAAGAGTTGCTAATCTATTGTAATTTACTTACCATACATAGTAAAACGGATGTAATATTTCACTTAAACCGACTTGATACATTGAGACATCAGTCGAACGTGTTGCAGCGAAAGAGTCTCTGGTTTGACTCTCCTAAGAACTGAGTTTTCTTGAGCTAAATGCGCTCAAACTTTCGCACTTTGTAGTGTCAGACTTTTAAAACGCAGCGGCTGCTCTTTATGGCACCTGAAACGAAAACTATACAGATAATCACGCGATTCCACATCAAATAACTGTAAAACATGAGAATATAGTAAGTCTTCCTTTGTTTTAATGGGCTGTTGACTTATAAAAATGATTCATAAGTTATGACAATATCGACTATTGTCGATATTACCAATTACGTTAAACCTTATCTCTCAGCAGCATGCATTTTTGCATAAACGTTTCGCGTATATGGTATTTTTTCATCTTTCAATGATCGCCGCCTTAGGTAAGAGATGTGTAACAAGCCGCACGTGGTATTTTAACTTGTTATATATACCAAGTTTAGCGGCCGCTGTAAACCCCATTAAGGCAGTAGAGAAGTGCCCAGGTTTTGAAATGAAGTTATACCTATGGCTTCGACCACACGTGCAAAATTTAAAGCCCTTAACGCAATTTGTTGTTCTAATATCTCCAGTTAGAACAAACCGAATAGTGGATAGAAAGTGGGTAGTTTTGGAACGAAATGAACTTGATTCCATCGGTAAGAATATCCCCCCAATACATTTTGACGCGTATGTTTCTCGCTCTGTGTTCGACCAAGTTCTGCATGAGCCAGCAATCTAACCCATTGCTCCTTAGACTTTGCAGTACCATATAAGCACAGGAGCGTTTCTTCCCATATACAATAGCTGTGTCTATTTCCTGAAGAAGACCGTATTCGATCAAATTAAACATCCAGAACTGCTTAATTGAAATTAACGCACTTCTGCAATTATACAAAATTTTAGCTTAACCTTCCAATGTTAAACGAATAGTGAACGAAACACCTATTAAATATTCGATAATTCATTTGTTTTTTCTCTTGCTGTACGAATAGAAGTACTATTGGCCACATTATACATTATACATTACACTGTAAAATGAAAAAATCATTATTCCATAGCGTTATCCTACTGATTATACACAGATAGATAGATAGATAGATAGATAGATAGATAGATAGATAGATAGATAGATAGATAGATAGATAGATAGATAGATAGATAGATAGATGTTTTATTAATCCCGAAGGACACAAATAATCAATTTTTCCGACACCTCGGCAAAATAATATATTCATATTTATTGATGGTTAATAAATATCAAGGCACATTTATTAATTTTAATACCAGTTTGATGAATTACCATTGAATTACTAAACTTGCATTATTATAAAATTAGATTTTCTTTCTAGTATTTGTTATTTGTGTGAGATATATATACGTATTTTTTATTTTTTCATAAGGATTTTGGCGTTTACGTACCTTTCAAAGCGATTTTCTTTTTATTAACGCATTTGTTTTCTATCGACCGGTGAAGCTCTATATTTGTAAATAAAACGGGACTTATTTAAATGATTTAAGCATTTTATTTACCCATATATTAACGATATATTTCAAAAATAATAACTAGTGTTTTAATGTCTCAACCATATATCATGCAATCAATTTGTATAGTTTCGTTTTGTATTTTTTAACAAAAAGAATGCACAACGGAAAAAAACACTAAATACATTTATTCTAAAACATGAAGCGATGCATTTCTAACGTTAACAGCATATTGAATAGCGGCAAACAGCGTAGAAAGTAATGAGGATAAATGCTAAACTAATTTTGTAGTAGTTTTTTGTAATATTAATATAATCGTAATTAAAATGCTTCGTTTTATAAGTCTCCTATAACAAAGAATAAGCATCAGGAAATAAATCTACAATTTATTGATCATAACCGTGGTCACTTACGGCGGGATCGCTTTGTGATTTGTGCACTATAGGTGTATAAGACAAGAGGTCAAAGGTTTCACCAAAAACCGCCAGATCTTGGCCGAGATTTCGAAATGACTTCGATTGTACTTTTGTCCCCCAATACGTGGTTTTAAGAAAAGCAAACAAATAAATGAGCGATATAAGAAGAAATCACCCTAACGAGCACTCTGCGCGCTGTCTATGCTCTCGGGACTGTTAACTACCGCTGGTATAGGCTATAATAATAACGACGTGGTGATTTATCTTTAGGAATCTCACTTCTCTACTTATAATCACATTGTTGTCGGTTGTTTTACACTGCAGCTTGAATAGTTACCTTAAACCTGTATCCCGTCCAGCTTCTGCTCAGCTAACTGTTTATAGGCGATACGTGAAACCGTGTGTGTTTTTTTTCTCAGGGAGAATAAGGCGTAAGGAGATCCGGGATGAAAACCGAAGAGACACAGTCTTGTCTTCAACAGGCTCCTTCAACCACGCCCTTTGGTGAGACATTTTAAGGGTTACAACTTGATATGAGCCAAAATTTGTAGCGTCTTTATCAGGGGTAATTCGCCTAATTACTGAAAATAATAATTGATTTTCGTTGTTCAGGATTGTTTTTGTTGCATATAAAAAGCTGCCTTTCTTTTCCGCGCGGTTGGTCTCACGTGGTGACCAAAGGGACCTCTGTTAACATTAAAAACAAAACAAATAATTTATGTTTTTGTACAGAACTGGTAGACTGATCAGAAGGTTTTTCCTAACCAGTCCCACGGTATTGTAAACACTTGCTGTGTTTTTATTCATGTGCTGGATTTTCTATCCACTGATTTAGGCCTGTATGTTTATGTATGTTGAAAACGTGCCAAAACGTTTGCATGGTTAAAGTTTAACAGTCATTTTATGAAACAGTCTGTTTACAGTTTAGGAGTAGCTGAGCATTTGTGGACGGCCCCTTACCAGTTTCTCCTGTCATGGTCACCTCTCCCTCATGCCCCCTTCCCCCATTCAGGCTCGGATCATGGTACGGCGGGCGAGGTGTGTGCGGGCTGCGAGTCGCCCATCGCCGACCGCTTCCTACTGCGCGTCAACGAGCGGTCGTGGCACGAGACGTGTGTGAAGTGTGCCGTGTGTCTGAGCACGCTCAGTGGGACCTGCTACTGCCGTGACCGCCTGCTGTACTGCAAACACGACTACGAAAAGTAAGGCTGCCTGTGTGCATTTCAGAACCGCCTTAATGTTGCTTACCCCTGTCTCAATCTTAATGTTGCCTCAATGCTGCCTCAACACTGCCTCAGTGCTACCTTAACGATGCTTTAGCATAAGTTCAATTCTGCCACAACACTGCCTCAATGTCGCCTCAACTCTGCCTCAATGTTGCCTCAACACTGCCTCAATGTCGCCTCAACACTGCCTCAGTGTCGCCTCAACACTGCCTCAATGTCGCCTCAACACTGCCTCAATGTCGCCTCAACACTGCCTCAATGTAGCCTCAACACTGCCTCAATGTCGCCTCAACACTGCCTCAGTGTCGCCTCAACACGGCCTCAGTGTTGCCTCAACTCTGCCTTAATGTTGCTTCAGCACTGCCATAACGTTGCCTAAGCGCTGCCTCAACACTGTTGTCACAGTGTTTTGCTGACTCCATTAACATGTTCCTTGCTGGTGCGACGCTCCTCGTGACAAAGCCAGTCTGAGTGCCGTCGCTCGGATTCACAGCCTTCAGAGGCCCGGCTGCTCCGGGGAGGGAACGCACCAGCGTGCGGGTCTCCGAGTCGGAGACAGCCAGGGTGTCATCAAGCCGGCTGATGCGTCAGGGAGTGCGCTCCGTTAGCGAGCCGATGTGTAGCGGGATGGGGGGGGGGGCAGCATCTGCATAGCCTCCCACACCGGGAGATGGGAAAGAGGGGGAGGGAAGTGGGAGGCAGAGCAGCCATTCATAGATACATAGCTGAGTGTGTGACACGGTGTTCAAAGGTCCAACAGATCTACAGAGATCATCGGAGCTTCATGTAATGGGAGTGCGTATTAGTGTATCAGGGAGGGTCCGTAAGGACAGGCAGCCAGTAAACAGCACACAAATCAGAATTACGTCTTTCCAGGCTTAGTGTGTGTGTGTGTGTGTGTGTGTGGATTATGTTTATATTGCATTATGAGGACCAAATGTACCCCAGAATGTGATCTATTATTTGACCTGTTATTTTGATGTTGTGGGACCATTATTCAGGTCCCCACAAAGATCTCTGCATGCCATCAAAATTCTAAAAATGCCAAAAGTCCCGTATTTTGTTTAGTTACTTACGGTTAAGGTTATGGCTGGCTAGGAGGTTAAGGTTGTCATGTTGGGATTAGAATTTCCCCATAGAAATGAATTGAGAGTCCCCACAAAGATATAATTACAAACCTGTGCGTGTGTGTGTGTGTGTGTGTGCACGTTTGTGTGTGTGTGTGTGTGTGCATGCGTATGTGTGTGTGCGTGTGTGTGAGTGTGTGCGTGCATGCGTATGTGTGTGTGCGTGCGTGTGTGTGTGAGTGTGTGCATGCGTATGTGTGGGTGTGTGGGTGTATGGGTATGTGTTTGTGTGTGCATGCATGTGTGTGTGTGCATGTGTGTGTGTGTGTGCATGCGTGTGTGTGTGTGCATGCGTATGTGTGTGTGTGTGTGTGCATGCGTGTGTGTGTGTGCATGCGTATGTGTGTGTGTGCGTGTGTGTGTGTGTGCATGCGTATGTGTGTGTGTGCGTGTGTGTGTGTGTGCATGCGTATGTGTGTGTGTGTGCATGCGTGTGTGTGTGCGCGTGTGTGTGTGTGTGTGCATGCGTATGTGTGCGTGTGTGTGTGTGTGCATGCGTATGTGTGTGTGTGCATGCGTATTTGTGTGTGTGTGTGTATGTGTGTGTGCATGCGTGTGTGTGTGTGTGTGTGCATGCGTATGTGTGTGTGTGTGTGCATGCGTGTGTGTGTGTGTGTGTGTGCATGCGTGTGTGTGTGTGTGTGTGTGCATGTGCACGTGTGTGTGTTTAGGGACCTGTGTCGGCTTTTGTGAGCCTGTTGTTGAGTCTCCCAGTGAGCAATCTGGCACGTTCCTCTGCCAGTGACCTTGGAGAGAAGAGAAACAATATCTCCTTGTGCTCTCTGTGGTCTGTCCATCAGCACCCCCCCACCCCCCCCCCCCCCCACAGAGGCATGCTGCATCTCCAGGGCAGGTGTGTGACTCCTTCGGGAGGGGATGCTAACCGCTTTCACCTCAGAAGGTTGACCTCTCTCTTTCCTCTCTCTCCCTTATCATGCTTTCCTTCATTCCTGTTGACTATTATAATAATCATGGTTTACTTTTGTCGCGTGTTTTACGGCCATGAGTAGGAAGCCAGGCTCTCAGAAAAGTCCTGACAAGAAAAGAAAAGAAAAATCACGGTCTCATTAGTAAAAAGATGATTCAAGAAAACCATTCAGTTTATGTCACCGTTAAGTTCAACAAGAGGAGCGACAATGGGACAGGATGGAGGTCAGTGAGAGAACAGTAAAGAGCAATAAAGAGACAGTGAGTGTGTAAAGGTGTACTTGTGTTCTTAGTACTGGAACTGGTCCTCAGCAATGGAGGATAACATAAAACGGGAGGGTACAGGAGAACACCAGTACGCTCAAGTATGCATACTGAGAAACACCCAAATACGCTATGAAACGTAGCACATGTCGCATATATGCGACAAAATAACCATAAATACACATATAGAAATCATATTGTGAAGATGGACGTCTAAATCCTAAGTATATTTCCAGATTTTCTCTCTCCCATTTATCTTAATTATAAGACAGACCCAGCATGAACAAACCCAAACTATCCGGAGCCGCATTGAACTGACTCACTCAGCACCAAATAACTAATTTACCGAATGTCTGCGTCCCTCTCCTCTCCTCCGCATCCATCCTTTTCTTCCTCACTCTTTCCCTTTCCCCTTTGTTTCAAACGTTTAAACTTCTTTGATCTCCTTCCTCTGTCAAAACATTCTCTATCTCTATCTTGCCGTCCAATTCCCCCCCCCCGCCACCATTCCATCTTACACCTCTCCCTCCCTCTCCTTTCCCCCGTTCTTCTTGCTCTCCTTTTCACATTTTTTCATTTTTCTTCACCGCCGCCACCCCAACGCACCTTCACAAACAGATACACACCAGCACGTTCCCACGCATGCTAACATTAGCACCACTGTGCACTAAAAACACACTCCATCGGGGCTATATCTCTTTGTCAGACTCATGCACAGACACACGCACGTTTTGTGTGCCCTTTTTCATACCGACTTACATGGCAAATGCAAACAGCCACATCACTCTCCCAGCAGGAGTATGTCCCAGACCAATAAAGCTCATATGCCCCAGGGCACAGAGCCTGGGACCCAGGCAGAAAATTACTCTAGTCTGGGGCTGCGGGGCCTAGCATCCCCCTCCGTGTCCTGAACCCCCACATTCCTTGTGCTACGAGAGCCAAGACCCAGGAGCAGGCAGATATTGCAATACATGGGATTTAATGATTCACTCTGCAGGGGCACAGCCGCTGATAGTGGACCAGACCAACTCTGACTGCGGGGGGGGGGGGGATCAGCAGAACTGAGCCGCACCTACAGCTTGGTCCTGACTAAGCTATTACGTTCTCACAAATATCAAGTGTGTTTGTGGGCTATTTTGCCCGTAACAGGGATTACGCTGACAGGCAGACATCCTGAACAAGGTGTACCTCCCCTTATATCAAGCTCTTTCTCGGAATTAAGAGATAATCGCACTAAATTTGGGAAGTGGTTTCTGTCGAGGATTGACGGAGGGTATTTGGGAATAGAGATGACACGCCTTTAACAGGGACTCGCCGGGGGTTTTTAAACCACACCGCACGTCTCAGGAAGAGCTCCCCCGTCTGGCAGGATGCCACATTGCAGCAGGGTGGCAGAAGGCGAGCTTATGTCGATCCTGTCGGAAACCCCACAGCTCTGCCTTCTCCCTCACGTACTCTCCGTCACACTCCGTCCCCCGCTCCTTCGCTCCTCTCCTCCTCAGTCTTGCCCACTCTCCTTTTCACTACCTCACCATCCCCCTTTCCCCCTCTTAATCTTTCACCCCTTACCCCCTTGGCCTCATTCATCACTGTCTGCTTCTTAATCATATTTCTTTGATGTAAACCTCATTTCCTCTCCTCTGTGAGATTGATAGTAGCAATGACACCAATCCGTTTATCTCCCTCCTTTATCTCTCGTTTGCTCTTAATTGTCGCCACTCTTCTCTGCCTCAGGCACACGGGGTGGGAGGTGCTAATTACCCACGTCTTTGCTAAACAGAGGTCCCCACACAGGCCGAGGTCCCAAAGGCATTACAGTGGCCACCACGCCCATCTTGTAGCTCTGTTTACCTACAGAGACACAGGTGTCACATGGTAAACCTACACAGGGCTCTCATTGGCTGGAATGATAAGCGTATGCAGACCCAAAGGACAGTTGCTTTGGATAGGGGCCCTGCTCAGCGTAGTAAATAAGTATGGATGTGAGATTGATATCCCCCTGACTAGCCGTTATCGCTCTTACCCAGCTCCGGAGCTAGATCTCACAACATTTGAGGTCCAAACCTAATGGATTACTGGCATATGAGTGTGTGTTTTGACTGCCTTTGTCTTGTCCGACCATTATACCACCTTTGGAGGGTCTCCACATAACCCTGATGTGTCAGTTGCCAGCTAATGCAAGACTTGAGTTAGTGAATCGATTGGCCACCGAGTTAGAGGCTGGCAGGGTCTGGTCTGTGGCTCAGGTGGCCGTCGGTGGCCATTGGTGACTTGTGGCAGGCTGCAGATCTAGAAAGTTCCCAAGATGGAAGCGCCAGAGAACACATCCCCCCCCCCCCCAAGGACCGGGGGATGCAGTTTCCGTCTGGAACATCAGCTGGCAAAATTGAGGCAGAAACAAGGTAGAGAAGGAAACAGAGAGAGAAGAACAGAGAGAGAGAGAGAGAGAGAGAGAGAGAGAAAGGTGAGCGGGGGAGAGGTGAGGAGAGGAGAAAAAAGAAAAGATGGAAAGAAAGTTCGGAATAAGAGGCTTGTAAGGAGGGATACGAAAAGATGTGCAGGCTGGGGGGGGTTGAGTTTACCCCCTCTCCTGTATTATTACTGCTGTTTTGCATAATATGCGTGAGTCCCTGGCACCCCTACCCCCCCCCAAACAACAATTTCATTACAGGCAGCTAATAAATGTTTCATGGCAGAACGAGCTGCTTGCCTCGGTTTTATTAAATCTGGAATAATAAAAGGCGCAACAAAAAGGCGGGAGGCGGGTGGGTGGGGGGGGGGGAGAACACCATTGACATTCTCAAACAGATTTGCTGTATCTTCTGTTTCTTAGGCAACGAGGAGTCCCCCCCTCCCTTCTTTTTTTGCTCCGGCAGAAGACAGGAAATGAGAAACGGCCAGACAGGATATTGCGTCCCGGTGGCTCAGGGATTAGTTGTTTTATCTAAACCAACAGCACTAGTCTTACCCACCGCACACACACGCGCACACACACGCGCACACACACGCGCACACACATACATGCAGTCACTCACATACACACACCACCCTCGTAACGGAGAGAAGTGCAGGGACGTTCATGACCAAAAGAGAACCCCGCATTGGCTGCTGAGGTCCGGCAAATCTTATGACCACACACGATGGCGGCGTGAAATCCAGCACCGCAGGCCGCGGGCTGTGACCCAACACCCTGGTGGAACGCATACATTGGAATCAGCGGACCTGGGGGGGATGAGTCACGTATCAGTGGTGGCGGCTGGGCATGAACGGCGTCGCACACATCCCCAGATGATGCGTGTTGTCAGGTTATATGAGCGGCCACACAATGGCTGCAGGAAACGTCTGTGAGAATGTGATTCTGGTCACCTCTTTGACGGCCCTTTCCAAAAGCGACCTGCGGTTTTTGGTAGTACGGATGGCAAGGTGTGTCAGTCAGGGTGGGTGTCATGCATGGGGGGATTGGGTAGGGGGACTCGAACCTATACCATCTGGGTTATGGGTCCATGGGCTTCCCCAGCTCCATCACCCTGGACAGACTGGCCTTATATGAGCAGTTTAGGGTTTTGGAAGTTATTGATTTGGGGGGAAGCAGATCACTTTGAGGGGCGCTGAGGGTCCCTGTGGACAGGGCTGTGAGATGGAGAGATGGAGACAGATTCGGCAGGATGGTCCAATCTATCTTCCCCATCACCACTGCACATCCCATTATGTAACATCTCTCCGGTACTATAGTTTTATTGCCGCTTTGTGTGTCTTTCAGCGATTCCTGGCATGGTGTGTGTGAGTGTGTGTGTGTGTGTGTGTGTGTGTGCTCGCTCGCGCGTGTGTGTGTGCACGCGAAACAGCGAGAGCGGATATTGCTCTGTGAGTGTAGGTGGCACAGAGCCAGTGTTCAGTAATCACATCATCTCCTTTTATTAAATCTCCCTGTACTGCTTCTGTGTTATTAAAATCTCCCAGCATTCCTTTCTCGACACACATTCACACACACACACACACACACACGCACACACACACACACATGCCTGCAGTAGGTAACTTCCCCCCATCTGAAGCACAGACACCCTCAGGCACAGTTTTAGCCCATCGTCCCAGTACTCATGGGCTCACATGTCACACTTAGAAGAGGGCCACCTGTGGGGGAGGGGGGGTGATCAGACAGCCCTGTTTAGTGGAGAATGTGAGCAGTAAAAGCTGTCAGTGTGTAAGGAGCCCAGCCAGCCCAGCCATCTGTATTCGTATCTTCTCACACGGAGGCAGCCTGCTGCCTGTCTGCGACCAGCGGAGAGATTATAATCGATTTAAGAATGAAAAAAAATACCCCAGTGATCTACTGCTCCCTATCAACCTCCCCCGACCCGACCCCCGCAACGGCCTGTCACTCTGTGCTCCAGTCTGGTTTTACAGCCCTCATAGCTGTCCTTCTGCTTATATATTGAATTGATTCTTTCCACAATCCCCCCCCCCCAAAATCAACAACATTAATCTTGACTATAGACACACACCAGTACAACATTGGTTCCATTGCGGGTGTTGAAACCCTGCATTTGGTCTAACAGAAAAGCAAAGTTCCCTCATAAAAGCGGGACACGCTTATCCACACCTGCAGCCCCCTCGGGTTGTCGGCGTGCAGTGGGTACAGGTGTGACTCACGGCAGGGGTGTGCTGTCACATGGCATGTGGGGGGCGCCCCGGCTGACTGGCAGACAGGCTGGGACGGAGCAGCTGCATTCTGGACCGGACCGTCTCACAGCCCGAGCTAAGAGGGTTTAGCGAGGCGACCTGGCTCCATCCCCCTCAGCCGGATTTGGGGAGCGACACCTTCCTCACTCGCGGTCGGGGTCTTCCACACCCCTCCCTCTGCCATTCCCTCTTTCCCAGTCTCCTCCTTCCACTCTCCCCATCCCATCCTGCATCCTGCTGAGCATTTTTAACGTCCGTCATATTGTTATATGCGTTTTGTCATAGATGGTTTGTATGGCAAGCTGACGTTGCCTTGTGTGTGAGAATGTGCCACTCTGTGTGCGTGTGTGTGTGTGTGTGTGTGTGTGTGTGTGTGTAAACAGGAACCCGCCGCTGTGTTCAGTAATCTGCTTGGGAGCCTGTGCATTTTCAGCGTCTTCTGGTACTGTGTGAATTTCTTATCGTATTTGCAGATTCTGCCCATTTTATAGAGCCACACGGATGCATGTCCTGAGCACACAGGCTCATACGTCACGCTCCCACCAAGCTCCCCGGTCCTCCGCAAACGGACGGCTGCAGCAGCACGAATCGATGATTAATCTGTAATTAATAGCAGCGGTGTGGCCTTGCGGACGAACGGCGGCGAGTGTGTGAGAGTGATGTGCGGGGAGTGGGTAGAGATTAACCTCATGGCATCCTCAATCCCTATTTATGAGTTTACAGCGTCTGTCTGGGGCTTCGCACTGTTTAAACAACAATCTAATTAATCCCATCTTTATTAGTTTCACTGGGTGGGGTGGGGGGGTTGGGAGAACAGGGAACGGTGACAGAAAATGCAGGGGGGGGGGGACACAAAGGATTTGAGATGAAAAGGGTTGGGAAAATCAAGGGATTGAGAACATATTGAAATCAGTGTCATCATCATCTTCATCATCATCTTCATCGCTTCTCTTGGTGAGGGTTCAGCTACCAGTAGGCTGAGCAGGCCGGATCAGATCTCCAAAGATCTGTCCAAGGTTTGGGAGTCAAAGAAAAGAGTGCATTGAAACGTATGGAGATAGTTGTGTGACCTCTGCAGTCTGTGGAGAAGGAATTCAAGCAAGAATCTCATACTATGTACACAGCACTTCTTCATATGACAAAGAAACTTTGAATCTTGAATCTATATATGCAATTGGCTGAGGTATGAGGTACTTATCACTCAGTCAATATAGTCAATTGTCTGTATCAGGTAATTTGTATCGGCCTGTGATTTTATATGTATATATATATATACACACACACACACACACACATGCACATATATATAGGAAAGAAAAACAGAAGAGGGAATGAGATACACAGGTCATCTAAAAAGCAGACAATTTTCTGTCTGCATTTTTGCATGCAAAAAATAGTAGTTGGCTTATATTGATATTAATGTAGTGTCACTCTTCCTCAAACTGAAGTCAGCTACCGCCCCCTAGTGTTCATTAAGACACGTTGCACCTTATTGTTCCCACAATGAGAGGTCCATCGTCAGAAATGACTGCAAAATCTGTTTTGCAGACCTAGTGACCCACTGGCGTTATCCTATGACCTAAACCAGCAGTGAAAATTAATTCAACTAATTGTTTTGGCTACTGATTTTCATAGGACAGAAGTCGTAGTACTTCATTAGTCACCGCATCAACAATAAATAAATAATGCAGTATTATAAATAAAACATTTTTTTTTTAATACAAAGATTTTAAAATGCTTAATAAAAACCATAGTTCCGAAATGTCGGGAGGCAGGAGGGGGGGGGGGTGTGGTGGCATCAAATCACGTCCAGAATTTAATCATCAGCTCTGTGGCACATAATTAATTAAAGGCTCTGCATGATTAAAATGTGGAATAGAGAGTGGGGATTGTGAAAGGTTGGGGCTGGGAAGGCCTGCTTTGTGTGGCGAGATAAAGCCCAGGACCGGGGGGGTCATTTCAATGCTGACGGGTCACGGGTTTGGGGCTCTGTGTTGTAGAGTTAAGTGACCTCAGGTCAGGTCCTGACTCATCCTGGTGTTCTGAAAGCCGGGGGATCTGCAGCCCTTATAGCTCCTTAAAGCCGCAGTCCCAAGTGTTACAGGCAGGGGACGCTCTACCGGAGAGAGCTGAGCTTCTGTTTACACCTGAAGCTTGGCGTGATATCGAGGCAGGAAGGTGCTTCATCGCCCCCTCACGACCCTGAATGACCTTCAGCACCGATCCCCACGCCCGGATGGCCGTTACTCTCCCTGTTTTAATTATCATTTGGCTGAGTGATGTGACCATTCATTACTTAACGGAGCAGTTAAGTCTGTGACTCTCTGCTGGGTCGTTATTCCCAGTTCCTGACCCCACTGCCTTGAGTTTGTTTCTCAATATTGTTACTGACTTCTGCGAAGAGTTCATCCACCTTCTGGCTGTTCGTCCTGGTCACGGGGGCTGGAGCCCATCCCAGGCAGCGCAGGGCACCAGGTTGGGTTCCAATCCAATCTTACACTACAGGCAATTTAGAGACACCCTTCAGCCCAACAGCATGCCTTAGGGCTTTGCGAGGAGAACCGCACGGCACGTGGAGAGCATGCGAACCACACACACACAGCGCCACCAGCGTGGGTGGTGTGAGGTAAGACCCTCAAAGCCACCCTGCACACGGCGCTGTACCAAAATCCCTGCTAGCGACTAGCTAAATTCCATCGCAGGAAGCGTCATTTTGCGCTCCATCCGGGACAGTGTGAGATCGGCTTGCGGCCCTCAGAAGGTGGTGCCCTTTGGCGGCTGCTTATGTCGCCTGGTGGGCTGACCAGCATTTTCCAGGCAGATGTTCCAGCCTCCACTCCAGGGGCCATGGGGCCGGATCGCGTTACTGAGACTCTTTCCAGCTCAGCCGACCTTCTGTAGCAGGATCCGGACTCTCTGCTTCCTTTACACCAGTGTGTCCCAACCTGGTCCTGGGTCACTGCTCCTTCCCAGCTCCCAGTACACCCATACTAGGTATCTGGTGTTTCTGATTGGCTAGGAAATGAGAGGGAGCAAAAATGTGGACTGTCGGGGATCCCTGTGGACTGGTTTGCAGTGCTTCATTAGACATTCCATTAGACATCTCACTGGATGAATATTATTCTCCTCTAAAGGTGTCCTTAGCATGATTACAGGAGAACACATTTACATTTTATTTACTTAGCAGAAGCTATTATTCAAAGCTATTTGCATTCGAAAAGGCAGGGTGACGCTGTTGGGGGTTAGGGGCCTCACTCAAGGGCCCGACAAGTAAAACCACTCTGCTAACACTGGGTTAATTACAGGCACAGAGCCACACACTGCCCCAAAACCTGTATAATGCAGTGTTTCCCAATCCAGTGCTCATAGTCGGTCCACATTTTTGCTTCCTCTAAGCCTTTCAGGAGCAGGTAGAGAACACATTTTTGCTTCCTCTAAGCCTTTCAGGAGCAGGTAGAGAACACATTTTTGCTTCCTCTAAGCCTTTCAGGAGCAGGTAGAGAACAAAACCGTGGACTGTCTGCGGGTCCCCTAAGACTGGATTGGAAAATACTGGAATAATGTGACATGATGCATCTAAGCATAAGCACCCCCCTGCCTTTTCGCCCCCCCCACCCCTACCACCGCTTGGCTGCAGGCTATTCGTGCGGAAGTGCAGCTCTTGCCTGCAGGTGATCGGCCGGTCGGAGCTCATCATGCGCGTGCTGGGCCAGGTGTACCACCTGGGCTGCTTCAGCTGCTGCGAGTGCGAGCGCCGCCTGCAGCGCGGCGACGAGTTCGTCCTCAAGGAGGGCCAGCTGCTCTGCAGGGGCGACTACGAGAAGGAGCGCGAGATGCTGGCGGCCATCAGCCCCGCCCCCACCGAGTCAGGTGACCCACATGCACCAATCAATTCGGCGGGCCAGACTCACACACATAAATTAGGCGCTAAATTAGGTATGATTCAGCTGTCATTTTAGCTACAGTGGATCATTACCATAATTACAGTAATATATAGGGCATGAATAATTCAGAACATTGAATACCTCCAACAGAAGGAAAATGTGTGTATACAAAGTATTAGCGTTACACATCCAGAACCACTTGGGTTCTGTTAGCCTGCCTGGATGTGTAATGCTAATACTTTGTATACACATTTTTTTTTCCAAATAAGGAAAGGATTTTGAAATCACTGTAAATATGCATTGTTTTGATTCTCATTATTTATTATGAACATGCTGCTTTCTCTAAGTATTTGAAATGCGCATCCCGTGTACAGTGAAGAGCGAGGATGAGGATGGAGGGGGCGGCTCTCTGGGGAAGGGCGGCGACGACGCCAAGGAGCACAAGCGCTCCAAGCGGCCGCGGACCATCCTGACCACGCAGCAGCGCCGTGCCTTTAAGGCCTCCTTCGAAGTGTCGTCCAAGCCCTGCCGCAAAGTGCGTGTCCCTCACACACAGCGCAGCTCAGGCTGCAGTTTAGGCTGCGTGCTTTCATGCGGCCGTATGCATGCATACAGACACACACGCTCCTCCCAGCTCTGTTTCCTCCGTCTCTCAGGTCAGGGAGACCCTGGCAGCTGAGACAGGTCTGACTGTGCGGGTCGTGCAGGTGTGGTTCCAGAACCAGAGAGCCAAGGTAAACCCAATACCTCTCTTTAGGAAGTTCAAAGGTTTTCTCACTTGACTATTTTTCCAGCTGCATTAGTACCTGCGTGTTTCAAATCGCCGTTTGTATTTGTCAGTGTGTGTGTCTGTAGCTGTTCCATGCGTTTGTGATGTTATAGTGTCCGGGCTTGTGAATAGCGGAGTGTGTGCGTCCTGCCTTTGACGCACCTGAGTGTGTCTGTAGCTGTTCCATGCTTGTGAATAGCGGAGTGTGTGCGTCCTGCCTTTGACGCACCTGAGTGTGTCTGTAGCTGTTCCATGCTTGTGAATAGCGGAGTGTGTGCGTCCTGCCTTTGACGCACCTGAGTGTGTCTGTAGCTGTTCCATGCTTGTGAATAGCGGAGTGTGTGCGTCCTGCCTTTGACGCACCTGAGTGTGTCTGTAGCTGTTCCATGCTTGTGAATAGCGGAGTGTGTGCGTCCTGCCTTTGACGCACCTGAGTGTGTCTGTAGCTGTTCCATGCTTGTGAATAGCGGAGTGTGTGCGTCCTGCCTTTGACGCACCTGAGTGTGTCTGTAGCTGTTCCATGCTTGTGAATAGCGGAGTGTGTGCGTCCTGCCTTTGACGCACCTGAGTGTGTCTGTAGCTGTTCCATGCTTGTGAATAGCGGAGTGTGTGCGTCCTGCCTTTGACGCACCTGAGTGTGTCTGTAGCTGTTCCATGCTTGTGAATAGCGGAGTGTGTGCGTCCTGCCTTTGACGCACCTGAGTGTGTCTGTAGCTGTTCCATGCTTGTGAATAGCGGAGTGTGTGCGTCCTGCCTTTGACGCACCTGAGTGTGTCTGTAGCTGTTCCATGCTTGTGAATAGCGGAGTGTGTGCGTGCTGCCTTTGACGCACCTGAGTGTGTCTGTCCCAGATGAAAAAGATCGCCAGGCGACAGCAGCAGCAACAGCAGCAGCAGCAGGAGCAAGAGCAGTTGGGGGGGCGGCGGGGGCCGAGTCGCGGGGGCCGGCAGAGCAACGACGACAGCGAAGGTGAGATGCGACACGGTTACGGTCATGGATACGGTTACGGTCATCCTGCTTGAGCCCCTCCCCCTAGCTGTATGATTATATACAACATAAGTGTCTGATTACATGTTAAAATAATAGTAATATCCCAGCTGGGCAGTAATCTTCAGTCCTCGTTCATTTTTCCTCACTGTTTTCTCTCTCTCTATCTCTCTCTCTCTCTCTCCAGATGGTTCCAGCGGTCACGGTCTGGACGGGCTCATGCCATACCCCTCATTGCCACGGCAGCAGCTGCTGGCTCTGGACCCCAACATATACGGGGGCGAGCCGTTCCGCCACGGGCTCACGCCGCCGCAGCTTGGCCCCGAGCAGCTGCACTACGGTGAGGAGTGCCAGCGGGCCTAGACCTCACACACATGCCTTCACTGAGAGCTCATTCCTGGGGTATTTATAACTCACTGTGACCTTTGGCCTCTGCACTGGTGTCCGCACATGAGCACTGGAGCATGACCAACATCTGATCAGCTCCCTCAGCTATGCTGGGTCAGGTGACCATCGCCTCCTGTCTGCCTCGTTAACCTCATGTCTGCTGTAACCCGTCAAATGTCGCACTAATCAGGTCCCGTTCTCAGCCTCTTCATCCACGCCGCAAGTGACCTTGTAATGCCTCGTCATTCGGGGCGGTCAATGCGGAACCGGCCCAAGGTGCCAAACCTATTTTCTCCACTGTTCTCACTTCCTCTTTCCCTCCTCCCTCCTTTCATCCCAGACTCGGAGACAGTGTTCCACGACCTTGACAGCGACGGAAGCCTGAGTCACCTTGGCGACTGTCTCCTGGCAACGGCGGATGGAGGACTTCTGACAGGGAGAGTGGGGAACCCCATCGATCGCCTCTACTCCATGCAGAACTCCTACTTCACCTCCTGACCCCCAGACCCCTGCTCTTTTCCCCTCAACCCCTCCATAACAAACTGCACCATCTCTCCAACCTGAGGTGGTGGACAAGCCTCGCACAGGACCCCCCCCCCCCCCACCTTAACGACAGTCCAGAGACTCCCAAAAGATCACACGCCCCATTTTAAGTGGTTGGAGAACCTTGTGTCAATGGACCCATTGAACATGTGTCTGTAAAAGACTTCATGCAAACCCTGCCATGTAACGTGAATGTATCCTGAACCCCAGCTAGCTTGACTTAGCTTTAGCACTGGAAACACCATTTGATGAAACCGTAAATATATCTGAAAAATGTATTGTCCTGTAGACTGTGAAGAGCATCCTAACTAAAACACCTTCATATTCATCACTGAGCATTTCTAACAGAACTGCTCTGCTGGTGTTTCCAAACACCGCTCTTAACCTGAGCCATCAGTCGTTTCTCAAATTCCCCTCGTTGACTCCCTTATGGTGACTGAGAGATGCAGCACTTCAGACACTCGTACGAAACACGGATGAACTTGCCGGCCGTTTCGGCCTCCGTCTACAAGGATCCTCCCTGGCTTTTCCATGCACAGGACCCTCGGAGCCCACAGGAAAGCAAGCCTTGGTCCTCCAGGCCTGCAGGGTGCGCTAGTATCTGGTTATCACACTATTATCGAAACAGGAGGCTTCTTTACCACTGGGGTTTCAGGTTTTAAATCAAGTGCTAATCCAGCCAAACCCTAGAGAAGTCAAGCACTGCTGAAATGGATGTGTTTGCATTAGAAATGAAACTCCCGGATTGGTTTATGTAAGGCGGCCTTTGGTGGTGACGGGCATAATTTCTCCAGCCTGCCCGGTCCCCCAACACACAGCGGAAATGATCCCGGCAGACTGAGCAGAAGATGACTGCGGTGGATCCAGAGGCAGTACCGTGACCCCAGGATTTAATAATTCACGGTCCACCGAGCCAGGCATTCCAAGCAGAGCGACGGCAGGCCAAAAGCCGGTTTTTATATATCGGCACTCCCGCCTGGGCGTGTTTGAGATTCCGTCCCGCCCGAGGACTATTAATCTACCTCTGGCCACATCAGAGCAGACCCTTGTCAGGGGTGGCTGTTCAGAGGGTTCGCGGATACAGGGAGAGGGGGGGTCATTTTGAAATGTCGCGTTGCATTATGGGATGGGCGGGTCATTTCAGTGGTGGTACTGGTAGCAGGAGATGAGGTAAAGGTCTCGTGGTTAATATCACATGTGAACGGGTCCGGTTTGGGCTGAGGGTGAACAGCTTCAGTTCTGGTCCGGGTTGGTATGTTGCATCCACTCAACCTCAATACTTAATTGCTTTATTTAAGTAGCTATTTGGATAGTGAGTAGCCTCTGTGTGGTGTTAGAACTGTGCATCAGGAACCAATCAAAAGCACTGGAGTGGTGTAACCCTGTCTTCTGCGGAAAGATTATTTCTCGTGCTCATGAGGGTGAAAACCTGTGCTTGATTGGGGTTGTTTGTACTCTCGGGGGGGGAGGGGGGGTTGCATACGCTGAGTGAGCCAAGGTGACGGAAGCGATCTGAAGATCTTCATGGGCGGCGACGTCTGGATTTTCTACAGGGTCATGCAGTCGCTGTACCGAGGCTGAAGATCGGAGCGTACAAAGAGTACTTTGGGGTGAGGATTATAGTGTGTGTATTATACCCTCGAACTAGCCTGACTGCACCCAGAGTAGCTTTAGGGTGAGGATTGTGTGCCCACCTAAGGTAGTGTACTGTCAGTTTACGGTGAGGGCTAGATTGTGCACCAAGTGTAGTTTGAGGGTGAGGGTGGTAGTGCACACTTGGTGTAGACTTGAAGTGAGGAACAGAGTGTGCACTCAGGGTATTCAGTCCAGAAGCAGGGAGATTCCATTTCCTAGTGAACTCCTTGTGAACACTTGTGCCACAGTGTTATTATGCTTTGTGTTAGAAGATTTTAAATAACATTTGTAATTACTTTGGTTGTTCTGTATTTATAAAGGTTTTGAGAGGAATTAAACTGAACTTACCCAGACACATTTCTAAGAGGCATCCAGTTAAAGTGATTCCTAATGTTATGATCATATAAAAACGCTGAGAGTAGCCTTTGGTTTATGTTTTGTTAGTTAAGTTTGGTTGTTGATCGAAAGGGGTGAGAGGCCGGCCTTATCATTAGCCAATGATATGCTTTGAATCGGTGATTGACAGGGGACGGGGCAGTCTGGGGACCAATCAGCTTTCAGCTGGGCCCAGTGTCCCTTTGGCTCCACTGCGGTATACACTCCTGTTAATTGACCTGGTCGGGGTAAAGACTACCACTAAGCTTAAGGATTCAAGTGGGATTCACGTTACAATAGGGAAGGACTGGAATAAGCGTTCACACTTTCTGAGAGCAAGCACAACATTGCTGTCCCTAGCAAGAAACCAGGGTCACAGGGTCACACTCGGTCACAGGGTTAGCAAGAAGGTAAAAAATAAAACTTCACAGGGTTTTTTTTAAAGGAAGGAGGAGAAGGCACAAGGGAACCTTCTGGAATGTTGTTCTGTCATTCCCATGAAACGGCAAACTGCACTCGGACAAACAAGTTTCATGAGAAGGATCAAAGTCGAACGAGGACATAACATTTTCTGGTGTAAAATAAAAGACTGTGTTATTACTGTAGATGAGCTTTTAGCTACCAGTGTTGGTACCGTCACTGCCATTTTCTTGCTTTGTACTTGAAAGCCATCGCACGTCCCTCAGCGCCCCCTGGTGGAGTATCTTGTACTGTTTTCTTGTGCCTGTATTTTCAAATTCATCTGTATTGCAGTATTTATGTTACCGCATGGTGTGACGTGGGTGCGTGATGGGCGCCTGCATGGCGTCGGACGATTCAGTGAGGAGCCCCAGCCCGGAGCAGAGAGAGAATCATTTTCCAGGTTTCCCTCCGAACTGGGATCAGTCTGCCCGTGTGTGTGTGTGTGTGTGTGTGTGTGTGTGTGTGTGTGTGTGTGTGTGTGTGTGTGTGTGTGTGTGTGTGTGTGTGTGTATTTGGAAAGAGGAGCTCTGTCCCCTTCTGCAGAGAGCAGACATGCAAATTTCAGGTCCAGAAAGTAAAAATCCAGACCAAGACTTTGTTTCAACCAAACAGTTGATTATAAAGAGTCACAGAGTACTCAATTGGTTGGTTGAGACGAAATCTGGATTTTTACTTTCTGGACTTCAAAATTCCATCTCTGCCAGAGAATGGGTTGCACTAGGGGGTAGGAATTTGAGGATTTTGAGAGGGAGGGGCAGACGGACACCCCCATTGGGTGGCCCATTGCAGGTGGCTTCGAGTCCGTCTCCTTGCTCGAGTGTGATGTCTGTCATCTGTACACCCTTTCAATACAGTGTGATTCCAGCCTCCATCCTTGGCCGTGGACCTGCTCGTTTTTTCTGTGTTTGTTTCCAAGAGCAGAACCCTTAGTTTCCCTGCTTGGGAACACTCCCGCAATCGGGTCGTGATCTCACACCTCGGTGAGGCTTGCATGTGTGCCAAAAGCCATGATTTGCATCCCTTTGCTCTAACCAATACCTTTCCTGGATGCCGATTGGCCATTCTCAATCTTCCTCAGAAAAAAAAAAAGTTTGTCTGTCTGATTACAGAAGCAACCTTTGAGGCATTTTTCAGAATAATTTCAGGACGTAGCAGTCTACCTTTTTTTCCATGTAGAGTAAAACAAAGGCCCCTTTAAGCATGACTGATATGTTGGTATCAACTCTCAGAACAGAGGGTGGCACTGACATACGCAACAGCACTGAAGCTACTCTCTCTGTCTCACACACACACACACACACAGAGGCAAGTTTGTATTCATACGTTTGTGGGGACCTTCTTTGGGAAAAACCCTAACTCCCGACAAAGACAACCTCTACCCAGCCCTAACCTTAACCATAAGTAACCAATAAAAATACAAGACTTTTGGCATTTTTAGTTTTTTGATTGCAGTCACAGAATTTTATAAAATCGAGTTTCTTCCCGTGGGAACTGAAAGAACGGTCCCCCACAATAACAGGCTTTTAAGGTCATTTTGTCCCCACAATGAAATATATACCTGACCCACACACACAGACAAAACATATATCCCCACATGTAAACACATCCACAAAATAACAAACATACCAAGAGTGTGAGGCAGGAGCGGTTAAATAATGTAGCCTTTCTTTAGGACATAATTATTATTTATGTTTTCAGGGTCACCTTTTCACTTTTTCTCTTTAAAGCTTCCGTACCAGCAAAAGGACGGGATCATAATAAGAGACTCCTGGGTACTTCACCTCCACCTCCTCCTCCACCTCCTCCTCCACCTCCTCCTCCTCCACACACATTTTTAATAACTGATCCAGAGATTGCAGAATGTTCTGCTCCGTGGTCAAAGACCTCATACCTCTCCTCTGTCTCTCTCCCCCCCCCCCCAACTCCTTCGGGGTAGCCACAGAGGTCATAACTCAACAACTGCCCCCACCCCCCCCCCAAATCCCTCCATCTCATATGAGAGGTACTGAATGACAGCTGAGTATAATATTAAACCCAGGAATGTCTATTGAAAGCCAGACTCGCTGATGAGAAAGTGGACAGGCGGGCAAAGGGTGTGTGTGTGTGTGTGTGTGTGTGTGTGTGTGTGTGTGCGCGCGTGTGTGTGTGTGTGATTGCTTTGTGCTATAATACCTATTTGTAAACTCTCAGTCACAGGTTACAAATAAAAGATGCTGTTTATTACACACATCTGAAGCAGCCCCATTTGTCTATTAGACCCTAAATTTTACATATTTTGATGCCATTTTCACAGATGCATTCCAGCACTCGCACTCACACAGATACACCACACAGTCTCTTTCTGGCAGGATACAGTTTTGGCAAGCAGAGACCTCGTATATGCCGCTTAATTCAAGTGGCCCCATAGGCCACTTAAACGTCCGTGATTAATGACTGACAGGCACTCAGCCAATAAACAAGTAATTGTCTCAGATTAGTCGATGCAGGCCTTTTCCCGAATGGAGGCCCGCGGTTGGAGTTTGTTTGTTTTGTCGGAATCCTTCTCTCGCATTCATGAGCGCGCCGACTGCTGTGAGAGATCAGCGTCCCTGGAAAGAACCAGCCCCCCGTGGATCAGCCCTCCATCCTCATGTTCCCACAGGTGGACCACAAATCCTGCATGATCTCCATAGCAGAACCGGGCCAGGGAAATCCGGAGAGCTGTGACAAAGATCTGACTCTAGATTGGTTGTGACACACTGCCCCCTGCTGGAGAAAATATGTAATGTTACTCCTGAGCTTGGCATGACGACTTTTGATACTGATTATGAATGACCTGTGGGACTATGATGACACACAGGCACAGACACTGAGCTGTATTTCATATGGCCTCCCTGGTTGGCCATAGCTAGATCTCACCCACGAATTGGCTGTAACACAGAGATGCTCTAGAGGCATCAGGGGTATCTCACAATACGGTAAGGAGGAAGAGGAGGCGACCTACCAACAGAACTGAGGTCCACGGCCTCCGCACAGGCTAGGAAGCGGGACATGTGGGCGGAGCACGAGGCTGCAGACGACTGGTGATGCTGCAGGCAGCGTTCAAACTCCGCAAACTGGCCTGCGCAGTCGGATCGGATCTTCTGGATTACTGGGCTGCAGTGCAGTCAGAATCAAGGAAACGGGTTTCGTGAGGTACGACATAATAAATAGGGTGCAATACACTGATATGGGGTTTGCTTCATGGGGAACTGGGATAATGGGTGGCTAGTAACTGTCGTTGCTTACAGTGACAGAGAGGGAATTAGCGGTCACACTGGCAAGCACAGACAACTGGCGATGCAGACATGTGCACTAAAATCTACGTTAACATATACACAGGCAAAAGAAGTGGCAAAGTGTCACGCGCAAGTACGCACTGTGAAGAGGTGCACTGCGCCACCTTCAGCTTCATATGCTGACACTGCTCCTGCCACGAGGACGGGTTGCGGGCCACGCACGCGCCGTAGTCCTGCATCTCCTTGCCGCAAAAGCGCGCCGTGATATCCATGGCAACCTGCCTAAACAGTGGAAGGAGGCCTTTCAGTATCATAGCTGTCAACCTGTTCATTAACTGGGACATTAGGGACACTTCCGCACGTTGATACGAATACTCTTCCATTTCACTTAATGCGTAAAACCAGTACGGTGATAGTCATTCGACACCAGACACCTGCTGCCACGATGCCAAGTATGATGATCGTCAAAGTCACAACCACGCAGTATGAAGATGTAAATAGCGTCTTGACCATTTAATTTCATGTCATCATTGTCAGTCTATTACACCAGAAAACGTAAGGCTACCACTAAAGTGAATTTTAAAAAAAAGTCATTCATTCATCTTGAACCTCGATGTACTAATTCCTTTGCACATACTCACATGATTTAAGCTTGAACCGAGGAACACCGGGAAAAGGTCGATGTTCAGGTTGCAAAAAGGAAGTACAGTTCGGTTACGCCATCGCGTGATTTCATTGGTCAAACCCTAGCATCTCGGTAAAGAGACAGGACATACTCCATTCCGATTGGTCGTTTTCCTACGTCATACTCTATAACCACCAATCAAGCGTTTCCATGTGAGGATAAAGATTTTTAAAGGAGCCAGAGTGCCTTTAGTGACTTGCGGAATATGAACTAATCTTTCACTTAAACACACAATCGAGCTGTATCATCCATGAAAAGTATAACGCGCATCACACCGACATGTAGTAATCTGAACTTTTATATAACATCTTAGAAATAAAAATCCAGGTTAAATAGGCTATAATGTATTATTCAGTATAAACTCCCGCAGACATGCAAAACCTGTTTTAAATTTGCTGTAATAACGTATTGTCACGGTGCCCCTCGGTCGGCTTTCCCGGTGGGGTCAATTTTCTGGTTGCTCGGCGTGACGAGTAGGAGTTGAGCGCCTCACGTAGGCTGCGTGCTTGCGTACACGGAAGCCGCCGTGCGCAATAGACGGCAGGGAGCGGAGTCTGGACGCCGGACCACTGGATCGTGAGGGAGAAGTGTCTCTTTACCAACAGCGCTTGCCAGGGGGTGGTGGAGAGTACGGGAAGGGGGGGGATACGGCAAGAAGGGACAAGCGAGAATGAACGATACTAAAAAACAGGAAAACGTGGCTGCGGACGGGATTCCCGTGCACCGCAATTCAGCCGCGATGAATCACAGCTACGATCGAGAGGCCAGCGACGAGCTTGTCAGCTCCGTGTCGCTGTATCGGCGCAGGCCACGGCTGCTGCATGGCACTGTGCTGCCGTTCGTCGCCTTCTTGTACCCGGGCTGGCTTTACGCGTGGCTCGTCGTGTACGGAGCGGCCGAGTACCCGGAGGCCGGCCTTCTGGCGCTCGCCGCCATCGGGATCGCGCACGTCCTGACCGCGCTCTCGGGTTACTGGTCCGTACACGCGCACTGCTGGCTCACCTGCGCCAAGGTACGACTGTCAAAAAAAGTTCGCCTTTCTGTTTCTGGTAGAGAGCCGTTCGGCTTTTCATAACTGTTATCTTTTCCGAGAAAACTGCTGTAGTAATAAGGCTTAACTCCATTCTCTTCTTCATGTAATGTGATAGTAGCCCCAGCAAACCCTTCAGACTTATCTCCAGGCACTTATCAACAGCTATTTTTTTTTTATATGTAAATGAAGTTGTTATAGATGTATGGAGCTACACACTCGATGAATTGCGGTTGTTATGCGTGCTTTGTAAAAGCAATGGGGGTACGGAGGTTTCAGTTTTAGGACAGAATACTAACTGACGTGTGAAGTAATCTGACAGAGTCGCCTTGTTAGGCTCGAACATCTGGCCGAGCCGCAAGGCATGCTGGGTGACAGGCGCTGCCCTGTCAGTCTAACTCGTCATCATGAGATGTGCATTCCCTGTGAATCTGTGTGTGTGTGTGTGTGTGTGTGTGTGCGTGCGTGCGCATACAGGAGCCAGATCCAAACAAGGCCACCCTCGCGAAGGTCATTCCGACCCCCAACAACGGCTCTGCTGAGCTGGTGCCCCTCCAGAGAGATGAGGTGAGCACTCGCTGTCTTCACGTGGGGGGGGAGATGACAGTTAGGTGGACTTTCAGGTCTGCTAGTGCTAGTGCCTGTGGCTGATCACAACCCTCTGCATCACCAAAATTATATCCAGATTTGCTGTATGAAATCTTACTATTCTCCAGACTAACAGCAACTTCTGTCAGTGCATTAGAATGATGTTGATGTATGAGTTGTCTGTACAATTAGATTTACTTGCCATGATAACATCAAACACTTTTCCATTAGATTATTATTTTTATAGAAGTCTTTCATGTATGCATGTGTGTGTCTTCTTCCGGACATGGTGGCCCTTGTTTCTGAGTGGCTCCATCGCCCCCTACAGGAGGAGGACGGCAGAAGGATCCTCTCCTTCGAGTTCCAGAAGATCCGCTATGTGTTCGACAGCAGGGAGAGCCGCCGTTTCCAGCCCGTGGCGTTCCCGGTGAGACACCCCATGGGCTATTTCCAGTCCTGGCGGGGCTACCAGGAGGAGGTGGAGCTACGGGCAGCGGAGAAGCGCTACGGCACCAACCGCGCGGAGATGGTGGTGCCTGACTTTCTGGAGCTGTTCAGAGAGAGGGCCACTGCACCTTTCTTTGTTTTCCAGGTGCGTGAGAGAGAGAGTGTGAAAGAGAGAGAGTGTGAAGGAAGGAGTGTTCTGGCCTGGATTCAGATTTGGGGAGCTTGCAGTCTGGATGGAGTAGTGAAGTCCTGGTGTTTGGGATTGTTACAGTCCTGATGTGGTGGAGGTATTCTGGTTATGGTGGATAGGAGGAATTTTCCTGAAATTATTTTTTTTTTGGTGCTGATTTCTGAACACTGCTGTAGACCATGTGTGTTTACACTAAGGTGTTCAGTGTGGGGAGTGTTAAGGTGGCCACACACTTCGACAAAATCGATGATGTTTTAGTGCAGCGACGTCATATGAGCGGTGATCATTGTCTCGTCGCACCAGCTGTGCAGAGTCTCTGTGGTGGGAGTTTTCTTTTGTTCTGATCCTACCCACTGTCCACGATTGGCTGACATGAATGTGACACCGCGGGGTTGGTCAGCAGGACTAATTATGCCGTTACCGGCATTCTTTTCACCGTGCATAACTTTAATTGGGGTAAATTAATATTGAATTTATGTTAATTGTATTGTGATGGGCTGGCCCCCCATCCTGGGTTGTTCCCTGCCTCGTGCCCATTGCTTCCGGGATAGGCTCCGGACCCCCTGCGACCCAGTAGGATAAGCAGTTTGGAAAATGGATGGATGTTAATTGTAAATGTCGTAATCGTTTGTTTTCACCGAAATGCAGGTGTTTTGTTAGCTTGTAACCGTGATTGCAATGTAAATTGTTGGCTTCCTTGTCTTTGCTGCTGCTAGTATTAGACCAGTGTTTCCCAACCCAGTCCTCGGGGAACCCCGGACAGTCCACGTTTTTGTTTCCTCTTAGCTCCCAGCTTGCCTGTACCAGGTATTCGATGCCCCTGATTGGTTGGGAGCTGGGAGGGAGCAAAAACATGGACTGTCCGGGGTTCCCCGAGGACTGGGATGGGAAACACTGTATTAGACCAACAGTGGCTGTTAGTAAACGGAGCAACTTCTATCGTGAAAGAGCTGTCGTCGATTTGACTCATGCGGTCACGGTACGCTTTCTATGTGGGTCTGCTGCATCGAAAACATTCTGTCCCCTCTAGGGTTGTGGCTTGACATAGATTGAACAAGGTGGCAGAGTCCTTTTAAGCTTGCAACAGATTTTTCTTGCCGACGTGTTCAGTTTCGTTTTGCGCGGACTTTGCTTGAGGTATACGGCGACCTTTATGGTTCTGACGTCTCGGTGAAGGTATAGTGTTTACAGTCCTTGTGTGTTTACGTCTCCAGGTGTTCTGTGTGGGGCTCTGGTGCCTTGACGAGTATTGGTACTACAGTGTCTTCACTCTCTTCATGTTGGTGGCCTTTGAAGCCTCTCTGGTGCAGCAACAGATGAGGAACATGTCTGAGATTCGCAGGATGGGCAACAAGCCCTACATGATCCAGGTACTCCACCCCACAGCCCTAACAGGGTCTGATCAGGCTCTCATCACAATTTCAGCCATGTGTGACCAAATTGTCCAGCAAAGAAATGCTATTTTCAAAAAAGAATTTTATTTGTGCATATTTCCCAGTTTAAGAATACGGTGAGGCTGTGTTATGGCCCTTGTTAATGTTCCTGTGGTTAATATGCACTTCCGGGACAGGTATACAGAAACCGGAAGTGGAGGCCAGTGTCCAGTGATGAACTGGTCCCAGGGGACATCGTTTCTGTTGGTAAGGTGCCGGCGCAGTGCACTTGTCGTGCCGTTCTGTTCTCCTCAGCACCTGGACTTCTCATTGACTGTGTACGTCTCCATTTTGCTTCCCCCTCAGGACGCTCACCCCAGGAGAACTTGGTTCCGTGTGACGTCCTGCTGCTTCGTGGTCGCTGTATTGTGGATGAGGCCATGCTGACCGGAGAGTCCGTCCCGCAGATGAAGGTCAGAATGACCTCCTGTGTGCAGCACCACACCATAACCTGTAATGTTCCGCATCCTGTAGCTCATTTGTTACAAGGGTTGCACGATATTGGGGAAAAAAATCATATTACAATATTTATTCTTTCTGCGATGTCTATTGCGATATTAGGATTAAAAAAATATATATTAGTTCAATAGCTCTATTGGTATAATTAATTATTCTAGAGCGTTTGAGGTGATTTTACCCAAATATAATGGTAATGATAACGTAATCAGTACTAAACAGAGCATGAACATTAAACTAAGGAAGCTTATCGCATATGGGAGTTAACGAGTGACCAAATAGATCAAAGAGAACATTTTATTGTCCAATTAAACCTTTTTTATAGCCACAGTGAACATAACTTAAAATTAAATACTGTCATGCCCCGATCGTGCTGATCCTCTTGAGTGCCCCCCCCCCCCCCCCCTCCGTGTACCCCATGTGGAATCCCCATCTTATCAGCGGTTTCCAGTCATGTTCATTGCTGTTGTTTATTTAAGTCTGCGTTAGAGTATATCTCTCCAGTTCGTCATTGACGTCTTGACGTTGCTGTGTGTTTCCTGAGTGTGTGATCCCTTAATAAATCCCTCATTTACCCAACTCCCTTCGTTTGCTTCCCTGCTCCGCGTCTGACAAATGTAACTTAAAAGTAAATACACTTAGCAATTAATAAAACTTGTGCTAAATAATTATTACCAACAAAGGACCTTTTGTCTCTCACACTTAAATGAACTTTTGTACATCACCAGTGTAAAACAAAGAGAATGCTTGTGATTGGTGGTTCGTTCTGTGATCGACATCATTGTCAGCTGCGTGTGCAAAGCGGCGCGTCGACTCCGTATCCAAAAAGCTTTCAAATGACCTAAATTATATTAGACAGACTTTTGTGGATTGTTTACGAATTAGAACAGTGTGACATTTGTTTAGCAAAACCACCAACAGCCTTGTCGACGGCGTTTAATTTAATTTGCACTGCTTGACATCGCACTTGCATACATCGCGATGAAGATGCCGAAACGATATATCGTGCAGCCCTATTTGTTACACATCCATCGAAACATTTTTGCCTCTCCCAGCCTCCCAGCCCCTCTCTCCACTCCTCATTCATCTGCCTGTCTTCCCAGGAGCCTGTGGAGGACCTGGACCCCGAGCAGATCCTGGACCTACAGTCTGATTCCCGTCTTCACGTCATCTCTGGTGGGACCAAGGTGGTCCAGCACACCCCGCCTCAGAAGGCCAGCGCCGGACTCAAACGTCAGTGCAGCTGCTCTGTCCTTCCGCTTGCCTGACTGCATCTCGTCGCCGTTTCCGCTCGGTTACCGCTGCGAGCGTGCCGAACCCACACACGCATGCCCAGGCGCCCCCTACAGGGAAGTCTGTCGAATTGTATGCATCTTCTCGCTCGCTTCCACCTGGCGGGCTGAGGTTGTTCCCAGTAAAATCTCTGAGATGATTCAGCGCATTGTTGCACGGCAGCTGTAATTGTTCTTAATTTAAGACTACGGGACTTGGCAGCCATTGGTCTCAGGAGCACCCATCCTACAGGTTTTGGAAATAAACTTTAATTAGCGGCTGATTTATGCCCGAAACACCGTCTGAGGTGAATCACCGTAAAAATAATTACAGTGGCGGTGCTGAAGCGGGGGAGGAGACTCCAGCCGGCTCTACATTTCTCTCCGGCTGGTGTTATTCATCCCTATGGTACCAGCTGTGGGAGCAAAGGGTGGCCGTCCGTCTACCAGCCGGATCGCTACTCAGCGGGCTGGGCTCCAAGCCGCAAAAATAAACACCTTTTCCTGTTTTTTGGCAGCTGTGGACAACGGCTGTGTGGCGTACGTGTTGAGGACGGGGTTCTACACGTCCCAGGTGAGCAGCTGGGAAATTAACCCCCGTCGTCCATCGCAAAGTTTTGTTTATGGATCTGAGTTTGTGTATCTGACAGGGTTTGTGCTACATCCTTTTTAGGGGAAACTGCTGAGGACGATCCTCTTCGGGGTGAAGAGGGTCACGGCCAATAACCTGGAGACCTTCATCTTCATCCTCTTCCTCCTGGTCTTCGCTATTGCGGCGGCAGTCTACGTGTGGGTAGAGGGTGAGTGCGGTGGGACTGCCAGCCCATGGATCGACACAGACTGGCCAATGGCGAGGCGTATGCGGTGCTGGTGAAGGCTGACGGTGTTTGATGATATGATGACTCCCCACCAGGGACCAGAGACCTGACCAGGAATCGGTATAAGCTCTTTCTGGAATGTACCCTCATCCTCACTTCTGTGGTCCCCCCCGAGCTGCCCATCGAGCTCTCGCTGGCTGTCAACACCTCCCTGATCGCCTTGGCCAAGCTCTGTGAGTGGTTTTCCGTGTTTTCCTCTCACTAGGGAGATAGTGTGAGAGCGTGAGTAAACTGGTGTGCCTTCCTCTGCTCCGCAGACGTGTTCTGCACCGAGCCTTTCCGCATCCCATTCGCGGGTAAGGTAGAGGTCTGCTGCTTCGACAAGACCGGCACACTGACCAGCGACAGCCTGGTGGTCCGGGGCGTGGCCGGACTCAGGTATGTCCCCCGCCCCCCCGTGGACGGTGGGTGTATTGCGGCTCGTCCCGTGTGACTTTGACATCCCCGTTAGTCATGCTTCCTGCCCCCGGTGTCCCGCAGGGAAGGGAAGGAGGTGATGCCAGTTTCGGAAATCCCGATGGAGACTCACAGGGTGGTGGCCACCTGCCACTCGCTGGTCACCCTGGAGGACGGACAGCTGGTTGGGGACCCGCTGGAAAAGGCCATGCTGACGGCCGCTGATTGGACCCTCACTAAAGGTACAGAGTCCGTGCCGACCAATGCTGAGCCTCTAAACATCCAATCAGCATCCAGCTAGCATTTCCTCCAGTGCAGACCCTCTCTTCCAAGCAACTCTGACTCCAGTTCTTTTGAGAGAACATTTTGTTCTTTGGATTCAGTCTCATAATCAGAAGCTCGCTGGTCCAGATCTCATGAGAGTAATGTTACCGTTGGGGTCTTGAGCCTGGCCATTAACCTGCTGCAAAGTAGCTGATCCTGTGCTCTGACCCCTAAAATTTGTTCTCACCTGTGTGTCAAATGGAGAGCGAGAGGGGATGTGCGAACACTACCCAATTTTCTCAGCATGGCCGTGCATCGCACTCTTAGCCTTTCCAGCACTGAGGTCTCAATGTCGCCCCCCCCCGCAGACGAGAAGGTCTTCCCTCGGGCCATAAGGACGCCGGGCCTGAAGATTCACCAGCGCTTCCATTTCGCCAGCGCCCTCAAGAGGATGTCTGTCCTGGCGTCATACGAGCGGCTGGGCTCCACTGAGCTTTGCTACATCTCCACCGTGAAGGGGGCCCCGGAGACGCTGCGGGGAATGGTGATTACCTCTCACCGCTCACACGGGACACTCACCCCTGACTCTCCCCATACTGGGGTCACTCCCTGTCTGCAACCAGGGGCGATTCTAGGACTTTTTAAGGTGGCATAAGAGGAGCAGCTGACTGTGTCATTGGCCAATGATATGTTTGGAATCAGTGAGTGACAGGGGAGGGGGCACGCTGGGGGCCAATCAGCATTCAGGTGAGCCCAGTGCCCTTGTGGCCCCTCCCCTGGTCACACTGCACATCTGGCCCTTAACAAGGCACACCCCCATCACAAAGGCCACACCCAGCCAGTTTCTCATACCACTCATCCTTGTGTTCATAATGGGTACCGTTCTTCCCCAGTTCTGGTTCTGATCCGACTTCAGCAATATGCCGAACCCCCATTCCTCTGCTACTGCAATCATCGATGCTGTATATACCCATTATTTATACCACACCACTTGTACCGCTGTATAGATGTACAGCTGTTCCCAGCACGTTTCAGGTCAGGTGAAATAGCGGGGCTCACTCTCGGAAGTCACTATGACTCTGCGTCTGTCTGCCTCTGTCTTGCAGTTCTCCGAGTGCCCAAGCAGCTATGACAAAGTGCACAAAGAAATGTCCCGTGAGGGGGCGAGAGTGCTGGCCCTGGGATACAAGGAGATGGGACATCTGACCCACCAGCAGGTATTCCTGTGATACCTTCTTACTGACCAGTTAGGATACCCTTTGTGGTCCCCACCGATGGGGGCTCTGCCACTCCGACAGCCTCTCAAAACATCCCGGATACTTTTCTGATACTTGTTCTATACTACTTTACTCTCTGCTGGCATTCATGGAGAAGTGGGACCTCCTAATCGGGGATGAAGGACAGCCGTCATGGGTCCTCTCTCAGATCCTGGACTTCTACGATTTGTTTTTCAGATTCTGTGGGCTTTTGTGGGTGCGAAATTAGTCATTTTTTTTTACTATAAAAATCATGGTGATGTTATTTGGATTGAAATGTACGAGTTAAATGGTTGAGGTAACCGCTGATGCGGCAGGTGATCCTGTGCACGCCCTGGTTGGGGGGCGGGGGGGGGGGGTGAGTCCATGTTGCCGCCCACCGTGACCCGCTGCGGTCTGCAGGTGCGCGAGATCACGCGTGACGCCCTGGAGAGCGACCTCCGCTTCGCTGGCTTCATGGTCGTCTCCTGCCCGCTGAAGATCGACAGCAAGATGGTGATCAGGGAGATCCAAGAGGCCTCGCATCACGTGAGAGCGGCTGTCCTCGCTCGTGCGTACGCGCGGTCGCCGACCTGCGGCCCCCAACCCCCGTGTTCACCCTCCCTCCCGCTTGTCCCCCGCAGGTGGTGATGATCACCGGCGACAACCCGCTGACCGCCTGCCACGTGGCTCGGGAGCTGCACTTCATCCAGAAAGAGCACACGCTCATCCTGACACCAGCACACACACCCGGTGAGGTCGCTAGTCTGAAATGTCCCTAAGTGATGGCTGGGGCGGGGTCTCGGGGAACTGAAAACTGATTGGTCCTTACTGTACGCCCTCCCCTGTCACTCACAGATTTGAACCGTATCACTGGCAACCGATAAGACTCCGTATGAATATTGGCCCCTACCATCCTCGAATCTCCCCCCCCCCCAGTGGTGATGCCGTGTGTCTGCGTTTCAGGCGAGTGGCACTGGGAGTCCATCGACGGCAGCGTGTGTGTGCCGCTGCAGCCCCCCCTGGTGCCCAGCCTCATCGCCCAGTACGACCTGTGTGTGACTGGGGAGGGACTGGACCAGCTCACGGCAGAACCCCGGATGCTGCGAGCTCTGCTGCCCCACATCCGCGTCTTCGCCAGGGTCAGCCCCAAACAGAAGGTCCGGGATCCTGCTCAGCACTATCATTATACTCTTCATTTCTTATTTTTCAAACTAATTTTTTATATTATTTTCAATTGAAATGTAATTTAGTTCGTTAGTTTTCAGCGTAGTTTTATTAGCTTTTAAAGATATATTTCTATTTAGTATTTATATATTTTAGTTTTATTTTAGTAATTTTAATTTAGTGATTTTAGTCATTTTAATTTAGTAATTGTAGTATTGAGTTTTAATAATTTTGTCTCTATGGACAGATGTTTTAGACATATTTTATGCATGTGATCTTTAGAGAATCCTGCTGGAATACAGTGTATGTTCTAATGTCATCATAAGGTTCCAGGCCTGATTAACGGTCATTAAGAAAAAAACAAATCATTACTTTCGCAAAATATTATTTTAAAACTGTAATGGAAAGTATTTGTTTTTATGTTATTTTAGTCGAAGCTATATTTGTAGTTTTTATTTAGTTGCAATTATTATATTTGTGTGTGTGTAAGACAACCAGCTTTGCTCCCAGTCTCCCCCATTAGCTGTTCTCTGATTGGCCCGTTTAATCATAGGCGTTCATTGCTGTCGCTTTCTGTCTCAGGAGTTCGTAATCACCAGTTTTAAAGGCCAGGGCTTCATCACGCTCATGTGTGGCGACGGCACCAATGACGTCGGGGCGCTCAAACACGCCCATATCGGTAAGACCAATGGGACGTTCATGTTTAAGGACTCCGCCTTTAAGGCTGTCCTCACTGTACCATAGCTGTGGGAATCACATATGGATGCAGGTGGGTGGTCCACAATAATTCCGCCTCTCAATGCATCAGGAGTGGCCCTCCTCGCGAATGCCCCCGAGCGCATCCCAGAGAAGAAGAAGCGTGGCCGGGAGAAGGAGCCCCCTGTTGGTGACTCCAGGCCCTTCCCGCCCATCTCGGCCTCGGGGGGGAAGTTGAGTTCGCGCGCCGCCCGACACAGGGTGATGGCCCAGAGGGAGGAGCAGCTTGCCGCCCAGAAGGTGCGTTCCCCCATCCCCCCCCCCCCCTCCCTGGGGGTGAAGGGTCACGTGACCCCAGCCTCTCTGTGACGGAGTGCCTGTGCTTTAGGAGCGGATCAGCCAGGTCCTGCGGGAGCTGGAGGAGGACCAGATTCAGGTGGTGAAGCTCGGTGACGCCTCCATCGCTGCCCCCTTCACCTCTAAGCTGTCATCCATACAGTGCAGTGAGTAACGGCTTGGGGGGGGGCGACAGAATGTGCCCCTGGAAGTGGGGGAGGTGCATAGCTAACAGAGAGGGGTGGGGTTTCCCCTATCCCCCAAGTACGGTTTTCTTATTTTATTGTATGACGCTTTACTTGACGGGGCACAAATATAGTAACTATTAGTTATGTAACTAAGTCTTAGTTACATACTGATCTCATGTTAATTCATCAATAATGAATCTTGATGCATGTTTTATCTCAAGCAGCTACTATATTTACCAGATGTGTTAATTCTGTAAACCTTTGTGAATTACTGAAGGACCCACTGAAGGAACAAGTAATGATTAACACGAGTGAATTACCGACCTCAGGTTTGTTCGCCATTAATGAATCCTGATGCGTCTTTTATCTGAAGTAGACAGATATTTCTTCATGATTTGTCCTTCGGTAGTAGCTGAGTTATTAGTGTTTGTGCCGTGTCAAGTAAAGTGTAACCACTTTGTTTTTATATGCCTCCCCCCACTAAGATGGGACAGATGGGACCTGGGTTCTTATCATAGCTTTAGCAGCAAGAATAAATTCATGGCCAGACAAGATGGTAATTTAATGAAATGCAACAGACCTCCTTGACCTTTGCCCCGCCCCTTACCTCCCCTCCCCCCAGTCTGTCATGTGATCAAGCAGGGCCGCTGCACACTGGTGACCACACTGCAGATGTTCAAGATCCTAGCCCTCAACGCGCTAGTGCTGGCCTACAGCCAGTCAGTGCTCTACCTAGAGGGTGTCAAGTTCAGCGACTTCCAGGCCACCCTGCAGGGCCTGCTGCTGGCCGGCTGCTTCCTGTTCATCTCCAGGTCAAAGGTGAGGGGGCGTGGCCACATGATGACATCACTGAAGGCTCCTCATTTTGTAGGCCATGTGGCGCTGATGAGAGCCTAAGCTATGTATAAAATAAGATACCTTTATCTTTTTATTCCACATTATCCAGAATATTAATGAATGAAGATTCTCTGCAGGGGCAATAATTGACCATGTTACTCATTCATGCATTTCAAGGATTTTAATAATTCTGGACAGCAGCTAGCCTTGTGTTAGTTCTTGGACTTTCATGCAAGTTTTCCTCAACTAACGATGGGGCTGCGTTCCAATGAATCCATTGCAAGTTGAAAATATTCTGAATATGATAAGAATATAAATAACTACGTCACTAGATTAAATAATAAACTAGTAAAAATAAAATAAAAAGTACATAAATCCATCATTAAATGCACAGTACTACTTGTTTAAACGTTTTGCTCCTCCACCTTCATGCAGCCCCTGAAGAGTCTGTCCCGAGAGCGCCCCCTACCCAACATTTTCAACCTGTACACTGTGCTGACGGTGCTGCTGCAATTTGCCGTGCACTTCTGCAGCCTGGTGTACCTGTACCGCGGGGCGCAGAGCAGGAGTCCCCCCAGGTACACCGCACGCCCGCCCAGCTCAGCTTCTGGTACCGTGACGCCGGTCCCGTCTGCTCTTGTGTTACTGATACGTCCCTCTTCCTGCCTCCTGGACAGACTGGAGCAGTTTGTGGACCTGTACAAGGACTTCGAGCCCAGCCTCATCAACAGTACTGTTTACATCATGTCCATGGCCATGCAGATGGCTACTTTCGCTATTAACTACAAGGTGTGTGTGTGTCTCTGTCTGTGTTATTAAGGCTCTGAATCCCTGAAGTGGGTGAGATTCACATTCACTCCCTGTTTTTACCCAGCGGGAGCTAATAATATACCAGAAAGCTGATTGGCAGCATGCAAAATTCTCACCCACTGTGGGATTCCAAGGTCTTGTTTCTCCTGTTACTAGCCCACTGTTAGGGCTCCGGTGCCGATCACATGCCCTGAAGTGTGCTGTCTCACCAGGGTCACCCGTTTATGGAGTCTCTAACTGAGAACCGGCCTCTGCTGTGGAGCATCGCCGTGTCAGGCCTGGCCATTGTGGGGCTGCTCTCAGGCTCCTCCCCCGAATTTAACGAGCAGTTTGCCCTCGTGGATATCCCGACAGAGGTACACCACCTATCGCGTGTCTTTGTATTTTATCTGTTAGATATCGTGACTCGTGCTTTTCGCTCCATTTCTTGACAAACTTTCCCACGCCCCCCACCCCTCACCAGTTCAAGCTGGTGATCGCGCAGGTTCTGGTGGTGGACTTTGTCGCCGCCCTGCTGGTGGACCGAGTACTGCAGTTTCTTCTGGGGAAAGGGACCCTGAGGATGCCTTCTTGAGTCGTCATGCCAACTTGCTGCTCCCTGGGCAAACCTCTGCTCTCAGCGATGAGACTGTGGGGAGTGAAGAGGGGAAGGAGGGATAGACAGAGGACAGTGACTGAAGTACAAACTCAGGAGTGCCGAGAGGACCTGTCAGTCAATTGCTCACCCCACCCCCCTTTTGGACTCATTTTCTTTCTCCTTTAGCCTTAGCTCAGCACTACTTCCTTTCCTTTTCCTCATTGCCTTCATCTCCCTCTTTTCTTTTCTTACTTGAGATTTTTTTTTTTTACTTTTACCCCTGCTACTCATCTCCTCCCTTCCTGCCCTCCATCCTCTCCTTCCTTGCTGTCACTCCTACAGCAAGCCAAGAAGACAGCAGTATTGTGAGGGGGGCGAGTGCCTGTGTGCCGTGCACGGCGATGCCAGTGTCCGTCTGCCCGGCCCGCCTGCCCGCCCGCCCGCCTGCCTCTGCTGTTGACTCCCCCATGTGGCTGGCAGGGGGGCCGTTCTCCAGGAGAAAGTGTTTGTTATCGTTCCCCCTCATCATTTTGTAAAAAATAAAGACAGAATTCAGACTTATAAAAAGTCCAAAAAATGCAAACATCACCATTTTGTCCATTTCATGTTCTTTTTCCCCGTTATCGAAAGAGGTGTTTTGCCGTGTTCAGTTTCCTGACAGGGTCGTAATTCACTTTACCTTGATTAAATGAGCCAAAAGGGTAGACAGACTCTGCAACTAAGTGATCAGATGTTTTTTTTTTTTTTTATCTTGTCATTTGATTTACTCCAGGAGTGTCCAATCTTATCCGCAAAGGGCCGGTGTGTGTGCAGGTTTTTGGGATAACCTGTAGGTCAGCTGTTCAAACCCAGGTGTGAGGACTCCTCAGCCAATCAGTCCTCTAATTAGTAAATTAATTAGGGAGTTTCAGTGAAAACCCGCATACACACTGGCCCTTTCTTGATAAGACTGGCCGCCCCTGGTTTACACAATAGAGTGACTGCCACCAAAATAGAAGAGCTGGATAGTCTGTGTTTATGTCATCGTCTCAACTTTGACGAACTTCTGGTAAAAGATCCAGTGGCTTCACATTTCGAAGAAGACTGAATTCTGTTCTACTGACACCGTCCCTCTATCTGTAAGACATTAAACACTGATGTAGGGTTTCCCCGAGAGGCGGCCAAAGAGTATCAGCAACCACGCAAAACTCTGCAGTAATGTACAGTACCCGCGTCACCAACTTTGGCTAGCTGGCTGGTGTTTGCTTTTCAGTTTGAAGCAAGTCTGCACACACATACACACTCAATTACATGTATGTCAGAGTTTGTAGGGTTTACAAAGTACCCCGACGCTTTTCATGTAGTTAATTTTAATTTATAATTGAATAATACATACCGTAAGATTACTTGCGTGAGTGTCACGCCAGATAAATGAGAGTTAACACCCCTGCAGTACAGTAGTGTTGGGTATCTTTCTTACTACCATTTTCCAAAATTAGGCAAATTACCGAGAACAAAGGAATGGGATTATTTTCTGTTAGATGCTAAAAGCATAATGCATTTCTAGTTTTAATCTATAATGTGCGTTAGTCATATCAGCAACAAAAAAACTAAAAGCAGTAGTGATCAAATATATAACGTATTTTTCATAACTACTATATTTCTGTGTATCACGAAATAAATTAAAAATGCATTTGCATAATTTTCCACGTACAAATTAAAATGTATTTGCAAAGAAACGCTGAATAAATCACGTCGGTATGTGAAAAATCCATATTAAAAACCAAAATGACCTCTCCTGAAAACGATATTAATTTAGATAAACCTGATAACAGGACAACAACCAGGGGTTCACGGACGTTTCGGGTATTTTTTCAAGAACGTCCCAGTTTCAGTTAGGTAAATTAAGAACTACATTTCCGGTTAAAAAACTGTTTTCCTTCCTAAAGCCTACACATCCCAAGATTCCCAAGAACAGCTAGAGCGCATGCGCATTGGTTTATTGTTTTTGGTTGCGCGATTCCCGCGAATTTGAAAGGAAGGCTATGTAAAATGGCGGAACGTCAAGCTGGGATATTGGTGGAAGGGTGAGTTGGTATATTTCTGGCGAATTTTCAGGTTTTAGTCTTAGTTTGTTCATCCATATGAACTATCTTTAGGATTTAATATTTTGACATAGCTAGTTTTTATAATACATATCTCTATTTCTTTCGCTAGACGCTCTTTATAGTTATAATTTGCAGGTATATTATGCCTTATATCTGTATGGTTTATTTTATTCTGAGTGTCATATTAACATTCGTAAAGCCATTTAGCAATGCTTTTTTTTTTATTCGACAGCTGCGACAGTAGCGAAGATGTACAAAACAAGGTATGACAGATCATTCCTCGGCTCTCCTAACTCGTTTTACTCCTAGTACCTAAGTCCTGTCCTAAGGCCTAGAAAATCAGCTTTTTTTCTCGGGCCAGTGTCAGACCTGCGGAAGGTTATGTCGTTTATCGGCATAAATGCACCGAGTTTCAGTTGCACTTTTCTCAGCGTTGGTAATGACCTTCTTTTGGGTAAACATATGACGATGACACAGATGCTACTGCTGTGTACACATCAGGAGTCCGCTTCAGAGTGCAGCCCTCGGGCTACAAAGATGACACCCTCTCCCCCCAAGATTTCACCGTGTGCCCTCCTACCCGAAGCCGTCACCCTGCCAGCAGATGGTACACAGGAGGAGCCTCTTGGCTTAAACACCCAGGGAGAGAGACAGGGTGACCAGGATGACAGGCCGTCTCTGAGTCCCCGCACCCGGAGGAAGTCATGGAGGCGCTCGGCCAGGGGGAGACGCTCTCTCCCTGCCCCACAGAGTAACACCCATGGTGAGCCCCAACCACCCCCGTCCACCATTCATTTCCCAAAATCACTTGCCTTTCTGAACCAGTTAACGCTGACCACTGAACGCTAAAGCAGTAAAAGCACTTAAGGCACATTGACATTTATGTATTAAGCAGATGCTCGATTCATCCAAAGCAACATACAACTGAGAAATCGGGGTGAAACGGTCACTGGAGCTATTCCAGTTAAGGGGCTTGCTCAAGGGCCGAACGGTGACATCGCTCTGGTGAGACGGAATTTGAACCAGCGACCTTCCTGTCCTAACTCAAAGATCAACACACTGTTAAGGACAGTTAGGACACTGCTGGAACACAGTATTTGCATGAGGAAAATGTAAAAAAAAAAAAAATGTTGTTTTTCAGAGCTGTGTGAGGTCATCAGCAGTTCACTACCAGAGGAGGAGAGGCTGGGGAAACTGATAGAGGCATCAATGGAGGTGGGTGGGGGAGGGACATAGCATCTCTGTTTTTTCTCTCACTTACATTGGGCAGTATCAGATGTTATATGTGAAATGCAGATACATTAATTATATTAATAATTTAAACTGATAGATTTTCCCTAGTATTAATATAACTGTAAATTACACCTCACCAGGAACATGTAACGCCTAGTACTTGCACCCCCCCCCCCATTCCCAGAAATAAAGGATTTCCATGCGTCAAAGGAGAAGTAAAAGGAATGCCGTCCATATCGTATGTGGAATTTCTTTTCTCCTCTCCCTTGGTAGCTGGCTGTACAGAAACTGGAGGCTGTTCTGCACTCTACCCCCGAAGCCAACATGGAGGTTTTCCGCAGCCGGGGTGAGCACTGCTTGCCACTGTTGTTGTTTTTTTGATTTACATTCTTTTGTGCCTCTTCGAGCTGCTTCTAAGCCTCGGACGTGCTGCCTGCTCTGAGCCGCATGCAAAAAGCTGCTGAAAAGGCTGGTGGGTTGGGGAACATTGCGGAACTGCAGCCAGGATTGTTTCTTTTAATCTACTGTTTGTTATTGATGCTTATTAGTGTAACCTTGCTCTCTCCCCCCCCCCCCCTTCAGTGGAGTCTGTGCAGCAGGAATGGCAGCATCTAGAGAAGGAGATCAGGGAAAGTGCACAGAGTCAGCCCTCCCCTCCCAGGTAGTGTCACTGTCTCTGTACCGCTGCCCATGTCCTCCATTGGTCTGCCTGTCTACTCGCCTCCATGTCATTGGTTCGTCCGTCTACCCGCCTCCATGTCACTCACTCCTCTCTACACCCTTTTCCTTACTGTCCCCAGGGATTCTAAGGTGCAGGAGGCCATGGAGAAGATCAGGAAGTCCATCCACAGGTATCATCTCCAGACTGATTGAAGCACTTGGGCGTTTGGCCCCAACTGGCCCAGAACGCATAAAGTTGTGCCTCTTTTTCATGCTCCAAGCGTGTTTGTGTGCCTCAGCCTGCAGGTGGAATGTGGATCCTGGGAGTCTCTGCTAGAGAAACACCGCAGCAGAGCGGAGGAGTTGGCCAGGTGAGGGCGCCTGTGAGCCTGTTCCCATCCGTCCCGAAGATCCAAATACCCTCCAGCTATTACCATACCATAGGGGTTGGGAATCTAATCCATGCAGGGCTGGTGTGGCTGCAGCCTTTTGGGATGACCTCTCAATCAGCCAATAATAAAGCGATGGTCACGGCGACCCATTGACTGAGAGGTCATCCCAAAAGGCCCCCCCCCCCCCCACCATACTAGAACACGTGCATGCTCCTTTCCTCACCTCGCTCACCCCCTACAGGCGTGTGGAACAGGGGAGGACAGGTGGGCTGCCCCTGGATCCCAGCTGCCTGGCCCAGTCCTCACAGAGCCAGGTGATCCTCAGCAAGCCGGATTATAACAGCGCCCTCTGCAGGCAGCAGGAAGTGCTGCACACCATGGAGCTGACGGTGAGCTTCCTCTCCCGCAATTTTGCCCCGCAGAGCGTGTCTCACTTCTGCCTGTCTTACGCGGCTCCCCTCCTGTAGCTGGACACGCACTGTAAGATCCTGAGGGGGGCGCTGTCGTACCAGGAGCAGTGTCAGGCGCTCATCAGGGAGACCAGCGGCCACCTGGGTGAGTGGGAAGAAGGCATTCTGGGAAAATGGCATCTGCGAGTTCCCCACGTCTGACTCGAGCGCATTTGTCCTCCTCAGCTTCCACCACTGGGTTCCAGGAGTTGCCGTCCTCCCCAGTCAGGAAGCTGCTCAAGGCGGTCCCACAGCCTCCCTGCAAACTGGGGTCAGCTCAGTAGTACCCCCTCCTGTCACTTTACATATTGTTTTTACCCCCCACCTACATAAGTGTGTTTTTATATATATATATAAAGAATTGCAAGTGTTTTTCTTGATGAATTTTGTCTTTATTGTTTTTACACGTTGTTGCCACTAGATGGCACTGCTGTTCTTAATACTGTAGTTGGCTTTATTTTCTGTATCTGCTTTTCTCCAGATTTTACATTTTTAATGCGCATTAAATGTGACTGTAGTAAAATCTTGTATGTGCATTTTTTTTTTAAACAAAAAAATCTGTCGTTTCAACGAGACTCGGCAGCTACATCAAGCCCATAAGTCGAATTCTTTGGATCACAGGATGTGAATTCCAAATGACGAATCTGCCGAAACCCGCACCAGCTTCCGGGGTGCGTGGACCCCTGCTCTGGCCGGCCAGCCCTGCCCCAACACGCCCGCCGTGCTCCTCCCCAGCCTCCCGCCTTTCTCTCCCTGTATCATTTGCCTTGGCTGCTCTCCTCTTCTGCGGTTCCGTCGCTTCGGCTTTCTGTCTGTTGCTCTCTTGGTGAAGTCATCGTTGTGAAGGAGAACGTAGCGATGCCAGGCTGCTTTGACAGAACCCCCATAACATAACCCCCCCCCCATAACATAACCCCCCCCCCCCATAAAACCCTCACTCTGTCCCAAAGTTGGACTCCGCTTTCCTCCCCCTGCCTCTTTCTCTCTATTTCCGCTTGATTATTCTTCTTCCTACCTTTGGTGTTCTGACACGTGATCATTTCTACTTTTTAGCAGCACTTCCCCCCCCCACCCCACTTTTCTCCTTCACTTTCTTCTTGCCTGCCACAGACCCCTTGTTTAACATGGGAAGCCTTCCAGCCTTCTCCCCCTGCACCTGCACTCCCCATGGAGGTATATACATTTTTGGATGTCTACCCTGCGCCTCGTCTGCACGCATAAGAATCTGTGCACTTATTTTTTTTTTTTTAGCCATGCCTGTCTTGCACAAGAGGACCATTCCGTTTTGTAGATGTATAAAAATTGAACACAAACCTTTTCTTTCTCCTGCCCCCGGCCTCACTGAGCTTCAGGCTTACTGTGCACCCCCCCCCCCCCCTGCCCCCCCCCACCACCACTACAGGGTAATTTGAGTGGAACGCAATCCTGACACAGTGCCAGAGAAATACACACACCTACCCCCCAACCCCCAACTCTGCCCTGACGAGTCACCGGGCAGTGGGGGTCGAACTATTGGTGTCTCTGCAGGTTGCATTAACCCCCCCCCCCCCACTGTCTCCCCCAGCTGTGTTCAAGGGGGGCCCAGTGCTCCTAAAGGAACTCCGAATTCCCTCAGAAAGTAGCTTCATCCAGCGGAGGCGAGTTGGGCGGGTGGACAGACAGGAAGTATAAGTTAAAAAGGGAAGAGCCGTTAGAATAAGCAGAATCGTTAGACTCTGCGGTGGATGAAAGGCGTCTTTGATCAGAGCTGAAAGTTTCAGAGGACGTGAGAGCAGGGGAGCTGGTGTGCGGAGAGGGAGCTCGGAGACATGAGATGAAGGGCGAGAGATGATAGGAGACTGGCTGACAGCATGAAAATGGTTTTAAAAACCCGTACGCTCCACTCCCCCGGATCACGGTTCGAATCCGAATCATACCGTCTGCAAATTATCGCCTGAGATGCCAGCGACAGAGGTAGCTGAGTGATGGGGGATCTAAATGGCAACCAAAAATCCCTGATGGCCAGTCGGGTGCCTCGTGGACCGCTCTGCTTGTCCAATCGGGGCCAAGCTCTCCCGCGTAATGACTGGTGATTCACTGTGTGAAATAAGCATGGAGGAAGAGGAGTGCTCACTCCGTTCCCAGTCAGGTAGAGCTGGATATGGTGGTGAATGCAGACATGCTGGCTGCACCCTGATTCCTAACACGCCACCCTGCAAGCAGTTCTGAAGATTAATAATTCACAATATGCTCGGCGTAAGACTGGCGGTTAAATCTGAAAAAATGTTTTAGGGAAATTAGACCACTTCATGGTAATAAGTTGGGAAGTGTTTCTGACTTGCATCGTGGAAGATCGGGTTTTAAAATGTGGGGGGGGGGGGCACCCCGGGTTTGATTCAGTGTGGCTGGGGTAGAGAAGCTCAGGGGGCTGAATTGGGGGGGGGGGGTAGAGGGGGGTTCTGCTTTAGTGCCGAGAGCGAGAGAACAATTGACGGGGAGCAGAGGTGTATGGAGAGAGGGAGGGAGAGGGAGAGTGTCTCCAGAGAGATGATTCGAGGTTCCTGGGGCAGCACCAGAAGACCGATCGATTCTTATTTAAATGAAAATGAGGCAGAATGTTAGTGGGCAGGCGGAGATTGTGCAAGAGGGGAGGAACAAACCCACAAAAAGTCTCACGCAAATGCCCAGATCCATCACATGCTTATGTAGGATGGAATGAGTGGAGTCAAAACACCCAAGTTGATAAGTTTGCACCCTCAGTCTCTGACACCGTGGGTGTGTGTGTGGGGGGGGATGTCAAGTGTCCAGCTTCAGCGTGAGGCTACAGAAATTCACTCTACACCGTGTGAAGTGTTTGTACTTTACTCTCCTATTGTCTGTGACATTTTTAATTTTAAATCCCCCCAAAATATGGCCTTCTTAGGTTTTGCTTTTATTATTTAATCATTAAATGTGATTTGCTGTTTATTGGTGTGCTGTTTGTCCAGCTCACTATTTATTGCAATATTATAATGCATGCTTTTTTAATGCATTCACATTGACAGAAGGGGGTGGCATGGTGGTGCACTGTTGCCTCACACCTCTGGGACCCGGGTTCGAGTCTCCGCCCGGTTCACATGTGTGTGGAGTTTGCATGTTCTCCCCATGTGGTCGTGGGGTTTCCTCCGGGTACTCCGGTTTCCCCCCACAGTTCAAAGACATGCTGAGGCTAATTGGAGTTGCTAAATTGCCCGTAGCAGTGCATGTGTGAGTGTATGGTGTGTGAGTGTGCCCTGCGATGGGCTGGCCCCCCATCCTGGGTTGTTCCCTGCCTCGTGCCCATTGCTTCCGGGATAGGCTCCGGACCCCCCGCGACCCAGTAGAATAAGCGGTTTGGAAAATGGATGGATGGATGGATGAATGGACATTGAAAGAACATGCTAATATATCTGTCAGGAAAGTGTTTCATATAAAAGTTCAATGTCTACGCTGGAGAGTATTTTCATCCCGTGAGATATAGCTAAGCTTTTGGTCCCTATGTCGTGGTTGAATGTGGCAGAAGGGAGAGGAGGAGGCATGGAAAGGAAGGTCTTCAGTACGGACCTGCGTCAGTCCACTCAGCGGGGGACCACGGGAGGCCTCGGGTCTTTCAAATCAATGACGTTATACTCGGGTGTCGTCATAGCAACACGCGGCCGACTCCTTCGGTGTCCCGTAAAGCTACAAGTATGTTACAACTGGAGCGAGGAACCACGCGAGATGCTTCCTTATTTGCGGGAAGGGCCTGCGCGCGCGCCATCACACGGGGATTTCTTTCTCAAAGAACCGACGTAACTGCCTTTGGACAAGAAATTGATCCTTAAATCTTTCATCAAGTTGGCACCGCACTGAAGAAATGGCACAGATCAAATGGACCCCCATGCCATTCCACTCATCACAAACACTCAGGCGGTCAAACAGGTGTGGGGTACATCGGGGGGGGGGCTGCTGCCATTCTCTTATAAACCTGGACATCTCGGGAGATAGATAAGCAGTGAACGGCAAACGATTATTGTGCGAGGTGCACCCCCCCCCCCCTCCGCTCTCCCCCCCCCTCCTCTGTCAGATTGATTAGTCGCAGATTGCAGCCGAGAGATGCACCCGGAGTCAGCACAAACCGCTGCCAGGTCCGTCCGGCTCCCCAGCCCCTACTCATTCTCATCAGGGCACGTTGACTTAAGCCGCCGGCGCCGCCAGCGGCTCCACCCCCCCGTGCATCCTACTACAGGTCCGTCTGAGAGACCCGTCTCAGCTCTCGGCTTGATAAAGTGCTGCGAAAAAAGTCCGCGTATGCAGAAAACGGCAAGGCGCGCTTGCTTTTAATCTGCGCTTGTCCGCGCTTCTTGCCCCAAAAAAAGACGGATTGAGCACTTCATTGGGGAGCAGCGCGCAAACCCGCCCGGTGCGGCGCTCCAGCGACTGGAGGGACTCCGAGAAAGGAGCGCAGCTCTCACACACCGGCCAGGAGATGAAATGTGTCAACAACCGCAGCTCTCTTAGAAAAATGTACTTACTTTGTTTTCAGATGTCTTTAAAGTATATTTTCTCCCAAATGTCTTGCAGCTTTGAGCAGAATCAGTTCACGTTTTAACCCTATAGCTAAAAGTTACCAATAAACCTCATTAAATGTCTTCGATAAGTAGCCTGATGCACAGTCTGGTTTTATAAGTGTAAGTACTGCATATAGCTTCAGTCTGAATACCCCACTCAAAATGCATTACAATAGCCGAGACTAAATCCACTATCTAGTCACATAGCCAACATACTTAACTATTAATGTATTATATTTAATACCACAGTAATGTTTTATGCAGTGTTTTGGGTTGTGGGTAACTTAATGAAGCAGATTTAAATGGCTGCTTTGGTGCGCGCTCGGCCTTATGAACCTTATCCAGGGTGTCTGTTATGCGAGGGGATGACGGCTCAGCGACTGTCATCTGCCCCCTACGTCTCTGAAGATCAAGTCCTTATGAAGTCCCGAAGTTCACTTCCTGACCCATGTTCTGGCCAATCGTCTTTGACGCTTTTCACTATGAATCTAGATTTATTTATTTATTTATTTAATATTCATACATAATGAATGAATGAATTGCCTTCGCAGACAGCCAAAGGCCGTCGTCAACGATGTCTCAATCTCAGTGGCGGAGCCAGGAATTTTTCTATGGGGTGGGACACAAATTTAAATATGAAAATAAGGCATCTAGGAAATAAGGGAATATTTAGGGTACCTGAATGATACAACTCTACATTGTTTATAATTCAGGCAGTGGTAGAATTGTCAAATACACATTTAATGTATGAATTTCTTGCAGTTAAGGTAGCAACCTTACACTAAGTACACGATTCACAAATTTCCGCATTACTGTTCGGAGAGCGCATGTTTATACTCAGCAGTGCTTTGAGCTCATTCTCTATCATCAGGGATACAGAGAAACAGTAACGCGATAAAAGGAGTTTTTTAAAAGTCTGATTTAACCAAAATGCAAATATAACGGGGGTGGCCGATGAGGTGTAGGGTGGCCACAGCTCCCCCGCAGATCCGTATATATTGTATGTTAAGGGGCACGTTACATTTGTTTTGTTCTGTAACCTGCTATGCGTTAATTGCTAATACTCCCAGCAAAAATATAACAATAAATTATATTTCTTATATATGTTTTCGTTTTTTGTTGTTCACCTGAGCAGCTGACGTTCCGTACCTGTGAAATCAGCGCCAGCTGCGCTTGTCTGTTCCGGGTTCCTGGTGCAGGACTTTTTCAAACTGGGGGTGTTGAGGGGGGGGGCGGATTATCTATTGTGCTTTTTTCCTCATCATGATCAATCTATAGCTGCTCTTTTTCTTTCCCCTATTTGCAGGCGCGGCCCGTGGGGTGGGGAGAGGGGATAAGCCTTAAAAACAACAAAGCGGTCGCCTAGCAACCTCTCCCGCCTGCTGTCAATCAATCAGTTGGGGGGAGGAGGTAAGGGAGGGCAAATGGAACTTCAAACTTGCATTTATCGCCCTTCCCCCTACGGCTCGGCCATCAGGCTCCGCGAGAGGGGGCGGGGTGTCGTTCTGCACGGTGCTGCAGCCTATTGCACGCTATTCCATGGGCTTCTGTGGCAACCGAAACCCCTGTAGGAAAAAAGGCTAACTTCTGATCTGGTGGCCCCGTCTGCACCCTTTAAAAATGACGCTAAATATTTCCAGACGCGTGGTACCGACAAACTTAAGCGATACAGCGGGTCAGTCCAGCGATCTATGCTAAAATGCCCTATATATTGTCATTCCCAGGCTGTCCCACTTACAGGAAGTCAAACAAGTACGACGGATGCTAGTGATGACCTGATTGCTGGAACAGACCCAGGCACTTAATCATTTTAACTAACTGGTGGAAATTATGGCGTCACTAACCTTTTAAGAATTAGGGGATATATAACCACAGGAGGAAAAAAATAGTGATCTTATAATATTTGAAGAGCAATAAAAGCGAGACTATCTCAGGCAGCAGATGTTAAGTCAGCGTGAGCTGGCAGCTGGGTCTTGCGAGATCAAGCCTGGTGACTTGTCCGATGTTCTACCTGTACCTGTTTTAGGGTGGGATTTTAATAACCACTAAAATACCAGGCGCTTCATTGACCCCATGAGAGGAGCTGGCTTGGTGCTGCTGACAGTACTTGGAGAGTGCAATAAAAACACAGACTGCAGTTACCAACAATAGAGCATTTAGTCATAGATAAACAGTCTTTCAGGGCAAGTATATCTATTGGTGGCATTCATTTGTGTGCAAGATGTTTTCACGTGAATGACTTATTGTAACGTAAAACTCACTGAAACAACCAAAAGTACACTGTGAAATCTGAAATACAAAAGTCAAGTGAAACGATCTCACCGAGAATTTCGTCCTGCGTGTAAAATCTGTTTATGAGGGTGTAGTATTATGTTCGGAACTGCCTTATTAAAGTTCAACCCAAGCCTCCCGTAAATAATGCTCAGTGCAAAATTCTTTCTCATTGCGATCAATGTTATTGTACTGCGTCCATAATTAGATGAATTAAGACATTTTCCCCACAAAGTTAAAGGGGGTAAATTAAGGCTTCAACGACACGCTTGTTTAACCGAAAGGTAAGTTTTTGGGGGCTGTTTATGCGCGATCGTGGTTCCTAGCGGCGCCGAGAGGTACGGCAGCTCGGCCGCGGCCCATTACGTAGCGCCGGGTGCACGACACTGCTGTGGTGCGCTGGGAGTGGGGAGCACGGCGAGGAAAAAGCTTGCGAGAGAAAGGAGGGAGAGGAGAGGAAGGGGAAGAAAGGAAGAGGAGAAGGGAAGGGAAGCGAGACGGAGCGAGGAGCGCACCGAAACCCCCCAAAGCTGCCTGCTCGGACAGTGGCGGCATTTTTTCTCTGATTTCCAAAATCCTGGTATCGGTTTCCTTCATGCATTTCGTTTTATTTTTGACAAATCTTCCAGTTTTAGTGCATGCGTCGGGGAGCGTTTAGCCGATCGTTTGCTTGCTCGCTGCTGCTAGCAAGTTAGTTAGATCGCACCGAGGGAGCGACTGGAAGCGGGGCCCGGCTTTAAGCGTGCCGAGTTTTATTTAAAATCCGCTCCAGTCTTTTATTTACTCGTATCCCCCCCTTTTTTTCCTCCACGTCGTTCTCGGTAGCTAGCTAATCAGCTAAGTACATGCATTACGGCCAGCTGGCTGGGTAAGAACAGCGTGTATGTGTTTTTTTCCGGGGTGTTCATTTTTATTTTAGTGTCTAACTCGGTGGGAGGGAAATATCCAGGTACGGATGGGTTTGCATGCAGCTATCGTAAGCCGCTTGTGTTATTAGCATTTTTTTTGCAGCACTTAATATTTTTTATAATCACTGTGATTTGTGCACAACGAAACAGCGGAGAAAAAAAACCCCCCAAGTGCCCCGGCGACTGTGTGTCATTAGCCTGCCGCGGTGCCCCCGAAAGGATCGCTCCTGCTTTTCTTCCATTTTCCAAAGCAGAAGCAGCGCACTGTTTTGAAGGACCACTTTGAACACGCCGTCCCAAAGTCTTTTGTCGCTTGGCTTTAGCCAGCTGCCGTTTTTAGTTTCAGTTTCTAATGCACCCTTAATTTCTCGGCGTGTGGATGCTTTACCCCCCCTCCTCCATGTACTTAGCTGTGCAAAAAAAAAAACTGCGTGAAAGACGAGCTTTGTGCTAGCTTCTTGGCTAGTCCGCCTTTTCGTGGCTGATTTCTTTTTATTTTTGGGGGAAAAGCTTTTTTTTCTCCAACTGTACGCGCAAGATTTTTCCCCCTTAAACGTATATCTTTGTCTATTTAGAGCTGCCTCGCGAGCAGCACCATTTGATCTCACTGGCTCTGTTAGAGTAATTTATAATTCAGTAGGGCCGAGGTGTCTCTGTTGGGATTTTTTTTCCTCCTTCCCTTCCTCGCATTTGTTTTTTTTTATACTGGGGTTTTTTCGCGGAGAAGACGGCGAGGCTTCCCTGAAAGTATGGATGAACAGACCCGTATGCTAGCGGGTCTCCCTGGACTCGGCGGATTATCGCAGACTGACGTGGGCGACCCGGACTCGGTCCGGAAGCAGCAGCAGCCCCTCGGCCAGCCCCAGCAAGACATCGGGGACATCCTCCAGCAGATCATGGCCATCACGGACGAAAGCCTAGACGAGGCACAGGCCAGGTAAGGCTGGGGGTGAGGGGATGGTATCTCCATGGGGAAGGTGGACAGTGGAAAAACGGATGAAAGGGACCTGATCGCCGTTTGAAGACCCCAGACCTGATTGCACGGAAACGTGCTTCCAGCAGACCCCCCTGCACACTTATTAAGGGCTTGCATGTGAATTTGGTGGTGTGGTCTCTACTTCTCCATGCCAGATACTTTCTTGGCCGGATTGCACGCCATCCCTTTATGCACTGGGAATTAGAATCGCTTCATAAATAGGAAACAGACTCCCTCCAAGCGTGGTCTCCCCCCAGTGTTGTCAGAAGTGTTTTGTCCGTAGGCCCATGCTGGTCTTTTGCCAACTGGGAGCGCTGGGAATGACGTAGCGCATCGACCCCCGTGCATCACGGCCGACCATAACTGCAAAATGTGCCACGTCGGATTTATTGCAAGTTATTTACTGTATGCATTGGTTGTTTGTTTGAAATGTATTATTGCGTGTATGGCTACTAGATGATAAACTAGACACAAAGACATGGACTCGCGAACGGGGCTCATCACGAAGCACCATTGATCACTTGCCTTTTACGCTCTGAATTGTCTGATCCCGACTTAATTTATGCCACAAACCACCTTTCATGGCCGATTTAATGAAGACCGAGCGTATCTGATTATGTGGCGATGCAGAGGGGATGCGAGCGTGTTTCTTAATGCACGAAAACATTAAGGACGTGTCTTGTCTGGGGTATACTTAACGGGACATTGCTTTTTTCTTAATACTGATAAAGTTTAAGCAACTTTTTGTTTTTCCCGGGTAGTGTTAAACAAAGACATGGCCCATCCTAATTTAAATCTAGAGAAATAAGGTTGATTGTCGTCCGGACATTCGGACGTGTGCTGGATTCCCCGATGTTCACTCGCCAGAATATAGAGTGGGGATTTTTAAAAGAAGCGTGATAAAATTAACAGAGTGTGAAATTACTGTCTCACTCTCTGTCTCTCAAGTAGACCATGAAATACATAGCAGTAATTTGTAATGTTCTCGGGGCTTTTAGTTATTTAGTTATATAAATCACTAGAAATAACTTGGGATTTGTGTTCGGGTCTCTTGCGTGACTTTAACGTCACCCTCAAGGATGTGTTTATTCACACGTTTTGGCCACGGCCCCTGACTTGGAACTCGCCTGCTAATTGAGTTTGATTAATCTGCTATTGTCCCATTACCATAGATTATGTGGGAAAAAACCCTTAATTAAAACACCAGTGTGTCTCAAAGGGAAGCTTTTGTGATTTAAATTGCGTGTTTGGTTTTAAAGGGATGCGAGTTAAGCAGGCAGGTCGAACTTTCTTTTTTTCCCCTGGACTGAAGGAAAACATCCAGGCTGAATTAAGGTCGTGTTTCCAGGAGGTGAATACGCGTCGCACGTCTCTCTCACTGAAACCTCCGTCGTCCTCTTACCTGATTTCCCATTTTTAGTTTGCTGGTTAAATATCTGAGTCGGTCCTGGAATTCTGGAATTGCTATGGTGAAAAATATATATTTTTTTAAAGAAAAGAATTGGGAGACTGTGGTCATCTCTTCTGTCTAGAGCTAAAGATGTTTCGCTGGAGCAGTTGGCCACCTGGTTCCCTTAATTAATTCCCCCCCCCCCCCCCCCTCGGTGCTCACCCTTTTCATTGTGTGCACCACGCAATCAATTCTCTGCTACAGTGCTGGACTGCAGCTGTCCGCAAAGCCTTTTCTATTAATGATACCGCATGCGTGTGACTGATGGCTGGGGGGGGCGGGGGGGTGGTTTAAAAGTTTACTGACTCGCAGCCGCACACCTTGCAGTTTCATGGAGAGGGGTTTGTCTCATTTTGTGGCCCTCGATTAAAGTTAAGCGGCCGTCCGTTGCGTGTGGTGATGATGAAGGCGGCCTGCCTGCTTCCTCCTCCTCCTCCTCGTTTGCTCCTCCATCCACGGGTAAAACACTCGTCTAGTGGAAACCTTTCTTTGGGTAATGAAGCTGATTTTATTTTATTTTGTTTCTTTTTCCCCACCGTCACTGGGATGTAATTCACTTCTGCTGGTATTTCTGACATAAGAGGAAGTTGATTTCCTCCCCTCGCGTGAGAGGATGGAGCGGATTATTACTCCGAAGGATGAAAAGAGGATATAAACTTTTATCTCTGCATGTTTGACTTGTCGTTCCCAGCACTCACTCACGTTCACTCTCGGCTCTCTCTGTTGCTCTCTGACACTTTCCCTCTCTCTCTTTGTACCTAGTCAGGTGTGGGTGGCCCCATTGCTGCCCCCCTCCCCATTTGAATCACATCCTCATCAGAGTCTGTCTGCTTTAGCTACAGTAACGGAGGTGCGCGAACGCGGCTGGTGTCCAAACGCACTACCAGCTCCCACTTTTTCCGGGAGTCGCTTAACGCGGTCCTCTGGAACGTCGGGATTCCCCAGAGACCTCTGGGATCTGCGGTCGTCTCATGGAGCCGTTCCCGTTTGCTGGCTCCCAGATACTGGCAGCATTACAACTGGGATGGGGAGCCCTCTTCATGTGCAGGTCCGTCTGCCTGGACAGCCTTGGCCCTATTCATCCTGAGGTGCCTTTTGACCTTCCTCTGACTCTGGCTTCTAGTCCGCTTGACCGACTCTGTTCTCTGCGGTTGGTTTGGGGGTGGGGCTTCTGCATCACATGGCTTTATTTGCAACCGCCTCAGGACACCCACCAGGGTTTCTGCCCCCTACGATGTTTTACCCCGCGATCGCCCATCGTCCTCGGTGCGTCAGATGTCCCGTTTGAACCTTCTGTTACCCATAATGCCCTGTTGCCCTGTGTCCAGATGCTGGCCAGCAGAGGCGCCGGCGCGCTGGGCCGCAGCGGATGACCCCGCACAGGGTGGGGAAGCTGGGGGGGGCACGGCGGGGACTGCCCTGCCGCTCAACTTCCAGCACAGGTCAGTACTGGACAGCATGAGCCCCCCCCCCACCTATCCCACACCCCCACCCCCCCCCCCTCCCCACCCCACTCTGCCAGGCAACATGACTCCTTACCCACTGTTTATAAACATTTTGAAGTGCTATTTCACACTCTTTAGTCAGTCAGCCGGACCTTACGGGGAATCCTGCTATTGGTGCATCTTCGGCTGCTTCCCCAAGGCGGTGTTGTTGAACCCGGTCCTTGGGGAACCCTAGACGTCCACATTTTTGCTCCCTCTCAGCCCCTCCAGCAAAAACGTGGACCGTCTGGGGTTCCCCAAGGACCTGTTTTAGGAACACTGTCCCTGCACTGGCTTCGTGTCGGGGGTGTCCTCCCGATAAAGGTGTACCTTCCCCTCCACATTCTGTTTTATGTTGACCCTCCCCCTCCCCAGTCATCTTTCTTTAGCACATCTCTTTATAAGCATAAATCAGTAAACACCCTCAATGTCTGGCAAACCCAAAGGCCGTGGCCCGCGTTCCTGGCTGTGATTACCGCCCCCTGCGCGCCCCTCTTAAACCACGGCGCTGTGCTGCACGCTGACAGTCATGACACGGCCATTCTACGTCGTCCACATCTGTCTGTCACGGATCCTTCTCTCCACTCTGCCTTTTCCCTCGTCAAAGGAAATGCGGAATGTTTCGGGTCCGGGGTGGGAATTATAAACTGGCGGCTTTGGGAACAGAATTATCTCCACGTTGTGCTCATCTGTTGGGAATTACGTCTGGAAGTCGGATATGGGAATGCTGGAGTCCCGCTGTGACTCAATCATGTACGTCCCCCCCCGCCCCCAAGAAAAGACCTTTATTAATTTGTGTCAGAAATTACACTGCATAATATTAAACCACGACAGGGTTTCGTTATACATTATACAACAAATGAAGTCGTGCAACTCCTTATAGTTTGCTGGTGTTCATTTCCACTTGGCTGCCTCATGGTGGCGCTCTTCCTGGCTGAGCTGCTTTGAATGGGCTGGTGTGTGCTGGTTGTAGCGGAGGGGGTAGGGATGAGGGAGGGGGTTCGCTGAGAAATTTCAAAGGTTCTGCTGCAGTAACCCAAAGCCACCAGAACAGAGAGTGACGGGTCTTTGGACCGTTCCTCAACTTGTGGCTTAAGGAATAGGCATCTAGGTAGCAGTGGTCAGGCCGGGGTTGGGCTGTACCCCTCTGGGCTGTAGGTGACCAAGTATGCAAAAACAATTTCCCCTCTCCAGCAGAGGTCTGCTGATTCAGTGCTCCAGCCCTGGTACATATAGGAGGAGGAGATCTGGAAGATTCCTTCACATCATCTGGTTGTGTGTTTGCCTTCTTGTTAAACTTAATTGCTGTGTCTGTCGATCGATTTGTGTCTGTGTGTCTGTGGGAGTGTGTTTGGAAATGCCCTGCTAATCTGTGACCCCATTGGAGGAGCCCCCCACCCCCCAATCATGGATGTGAGCCCCTTGTCAACTAAACATGGATCTAAGTTTGATTCTGTATGCGGATACTGCAGTCGCAGGTTGTCTGAGGGATTTGCGTGGCTGGATCGGCGGCGGTTGTTCTGAAGTGGTTTAGGATAAGTACCCCACTCTGACCCATGCTGCTCTGTGATTGGCTGTCATACCTCCCCATCACAGTATTCCCCCCCCCCTCTCTTTCTGGGACAGGAAGCACGCCCTGAACTGCCACCGGATGAAACCGGCCCTCTTCAGTGTCCTATGCGAGATCAAGGAGAAGACAGGTGAGATCCGGCCGCCGATCGCCTGGTGTCGGGGTCACCATGGTTACCGTGTGTGGTAGATGAGAAGCGGGCCTCTCTCGTTTCCCGGGCGACAGGCCTAGCGTTTTTTTCAGCGGATGAGCGGAGATTGTGTGGGAGTGACAGTGACAGTCTTGGGCAAACTTCAGTGAAATGAGTGCCAAACGTGAGCGGAATTTAAGCCAAGCGGGGAGTTTGGTGGATGAGTGCGTCCCACGGAGAGCCTTACCTGCGGGCCTCTCCTAATTTCTTGCCTGTTTTCTACCTGATCTGTATTTCCCAGCAAGAAACGTCCGCAGATAACTAGGCGAAAGATAGCATTTGGGGATCGTTCTGCCGGGGACAGAACCGCGTCCTTAGAAAGCCAAGAGAATTATGGGAGAAGCCGCTGGCGCAGTGTGAGGGAGAGGCAGGTGGGGTGGCCTTCGCTGGGTTGCCATGGCGACGGGGCTTGGAGGTGGTGGTCTTCTCGGCGGTGCGCTGGTGACTCTGTCTTGAGCGGATGAGTCAGTCCACGGGCTCCCTCTGTTTCGCATTTTAGTGTCCTTGTCCTGTTTTTTTTTGGGGGGGGGGGGTGGGGGTGTGGGTTTAGCTTTCCAGAGATCCTAAACCGCCGGGCTCCTGCCCCCGGTGGCGTCTTTCAGCATCTTCCTGATTTTTTTTATTTAATTTTTTTTTACTTTACTGACATTTATATGTGTGTAGCGTGATTTCTTAGCGGCTGCTGCTCTCCTGCTGCTGCTCTCCTGCTGCTGCTCTCTCAGCTCTCTCTCCATCTCCCCCTCTCATTGAGATGTGGTGTCAGAGGTCTCCTGCTCCTTGTCAGAGTGACCCGTCTGTCCCCATCTCCAGGAGGTGCCGTTCCAGCCCTCATATCCGCCGGTCACGCCTTTGGTACTCGCTCGCGTCTCCATTCGGCCTCCGGGTCGAGCCGGACCCCCGCACGCCCAGGCTTCAGGTCACCCGGTGGCCGTTGTCCCCTCCCTCCGTGTTCGACCTTAAATCTGTCGGTCCCGAAGCGCCTCGCCGATCCGGCGACGTTTCTTGGTACGACATCGGCGTCCCGGTGGGGGCGGGATCCAGAGCCTCGCTGGCTGCTATCCCTGGCAAACGGATCCCTACGGAATCTTAATTCCGTTCCATTACCCGCCCGCCCCCCCCCCCCCCTCGATCAGTGTATGGAAGTCAGGATCCTGCCTCTCTGCAGTATCGACTCTGTAGTAACTGTGAGTCTTCACCATATACACACACACACGCACGCACACACACACATACACACTGCCTGAAAGCACTAGAGAGAGAGAAGCAGGCTTGGGCCCAGTCTGTTCCAATCCCCCCCCCCCATAGAAAAGAGAAGACAGGCTCAGAACTGGGGGCTTTGATATGGTAATGGTCCTGGGTGGGAGGAGAGACAGAGAAGGGGGAGGGGAGGCTGGATTCCTCTGAGTGAGATGGGGCAGATTTTTCATTGTTAAGGAAATGTTCTGTCCAGATGCCAAGCCCCCCCCCCCCCCCATCCATGGGCTCACCATCTTACCCTTCTCAAAACTTAAAACACAACATTCAGCCGCGTGAAATTCCAGTTGCATTAAAGATGCCCCCCCCCCCTCCCTGAAACGCGGCACAAAAGGGAGTTATTCTCTCCAACTTAAAGACCAGTGTCCGCTTCCTCATCTCTCTGTCCCCGGCGTGGGTTTGCTGTTAAAAACGTCCCCATTGGCTGAGCGAGTTGATTCAGCTTCAGCCAAAATATTTACAATAATGGGGCTGCGTTTCAGTCTGGTTCTTCTCCTTCTCCTCTTTCTTTGTCGCCCCCTCCCTCCGTGTGTTTGGGGCCTGCCGTGCCCCCGCGTCGGTGATCCGGGAGGAGTTGAGACTCTGGTACTGATCCGCCTGGCGGCGTAAAGCTTAGTGCAAGACCCACCCCCCCGGGTCGCTTGGCCTCCTCCTCTGCTCCCCTGGCCGGAGTTTCAGTCAAATGTAGACGGCTATATCGCCCCCCCTCCCCATCTTTAGCATTCCCCGTGGTTCCCGCCCCTCTCCGCCGTCCGGGTCGTTAGCGGTGCGCCCGGCCGCCAAGATCCGATACCTGCAGGATAACCTCTGTCAGAGCGCAGAGCTAATTAAAACCCATTTAATTATCATTAGCTTTTGAGGGAGCTCGATTTCGGCCTGCCCATTAAATTTTTACTAGTTGCTCAAAGCTATCGACTTTTATCTCCCGGAGCAGATGCCCGCGGGGGGTGGGGGGGGTGGGGGGTTATGGGTGAAATGTGAGCCGCCACCATCGCCCGTGGTGGGATTCGGGGGGTGCGGGGCTCCCCTGCCTGGCCCTGATCACCCCCCCAATCCCTGTCACTTGTAACCATGGTGAAGTCCGAAGAGTGAGTGACACGGTGATGTCCAGGATCTCCTCTGACCTTCAGTTTGGAAGTCATATTTTTAGGGCTGCTAGGTGAAATTTAGCTTAATAATAATAATAATAATAATAATAATAATTAATTAAGAATACCAACTCTGAATCATGTTGCTTTCTGCCAGTTTGGACCCTGATGTTTATACTTGTGTGTTTACTCCCCCCCCCCCCCCCCCCGACTACGTGAGCGATATTGGTGGGGGGGGGGGGGGGGACTCGAAGGAGCCTTGATTGATGAGGTAGGAGCAGCCTGAGTAATTACTCTGTGTCTGTTCCCCACGCCGGATTGGCAGACAGCTAATATCACAGGAACCCCTGGCCCTGACAGCGTCCCCTTGCCCGCCGGCCCCTCCTCACCGGCTGGGTGTGCGCCGTCACCCGTGGTCCCTGCTTCGGCCTAGCGTGGCCCACACCAGGTGCTCACTAAATCCCCCCCTGGCCTGAAAACATCTGCAGGTGCCCAGACAGCTCCCCTTACACCTCTGCCAGGTGATCATGGCGGGGGGGGGGCGCAGTGGGCCGGAACCGGGGACCGGGCCAGTCCCGCTCCACGTGGCGGGTGTCAGCCACTCGCACTGGCCTCCGTTACCAACGCGATTAATCATTCATGCTGCTTTAATGAGAGCCGTCAGACTCCCCCGCCTCTGTCACCCCCCTCCTCTCCTCCCCCCCCCCCCCCCCCCATACCCACCCGGGCTCGACGTCGCCCTGGAGTGGCTAACGAGGTGTGGGCGTTATCTCGGTACACGCAGCCCCCGGTGTGGAGCCCTGATAAGGGTCTGAGTGTGGCCTCTACTAGCGGCATGTGTGTGTGTGGAGGCTACGTGTGTGTCTGTGTGTGTGGGTGGGTGGGTGGCGGCTACGCATGATGCTTGGTGTTTGTGTGCATGTGGCGTGTGGTGTCTGTGTGCATGTGGCGTGTGGAGTCTGTGTGCATGTGGCGTGTGGAGTCTGTGTAGCATGTGGCGTGTGGTGTCTGCGCATGTGGCGTGTAGCATGTGGCGTGTAGCATGTGGTGTCTGTGCGCATGTGGCGTGTGGTGTCTGCGCATGTGGCGTGTGGTGTCTGCGCATGTGGCGTGTAGCATGTGGCGTGTAGCATGTGGCGTCTGTGCGCATGTGGCGTGTAGCATGTGGCGTCTGTGCGCATGTGGCGTGTAGCATGTGGCGTCTGTGTGCATGTGGCGTGTAGCATGTGGCGTCTGTGCGCATGTGGCGTGTAGCATGTGGCGTCTGTGCGCATGTGGCGTGTAGCATGTGGCGTCTGTGCGCATGTGGCGTGTAGCGTGTGGCGTCTGTGCGCATGTGGCGTGTAGCGTGTGGCGTCTGTGCGCATGTGGCGTGTAGCGTGTGGCGTCTGTGCGCATGTGGCGTGTAGCATGTAGCGTGTGGCGTCTGTGCGCATGTGGCGTGTAGCATGTGACATTTGCGTGTAATGCCCGCATCTGGTGTCTGCATGCAGCTGTCGGTTGCGTGCAGCAGTGGCGATACTTCCGCTCAGGCGTTTCTGCGTGTGCATGTTTGTGCTGGGAGGGGTGTGTTTGCTGAAGCCATCATGCTGCTGTTTTCACATGTTTGCCCTGAGCTCTAGGCCCTGATATGGGAGCTGAAGGTGACGCTGCATCCGGCTCACCGCCCGACCTTTAAACCCCGCCCCCTTGGCTACCCCACCCCCCTTCCTCTGTTTCTCCGTCATCCGTCTTGCCCTTCTCTCCTCCCTCCATCCACTTCCCTCTCGCTGCCTCTGTCCGGCCCCCCTGCCCCCCCCTCGGTCCCTGAGCTGGCTCGTTAGGGAAGGCCCCCTCTCTTTAATTAAGGGTATGTAAATGTAGCCTCAGCTGCCTTGCGTTTGCGTGGCAGGGGGAGCCAGTCTGAGGGCCCCGGCTCCTAATCCAGACTAATTAAGGATTAATTAAAACTGATGGGAGCTGGCTGCCTTTCCAGCCCCTCCCACCACATGATACCCCGTGCGGTCCTGGGAGCCACGCTGCTGTGTGTGTGTGTGTGTGTGTGTGTGTGTGTGTGTGTGTGTGTGTGTGTGTGTGTGTGTGTGTGTGTGTGTGTGTGTGCGCGTGTGCATGCGCCCCAGCCCCTCCGTCAGTAGAAATGCAGCCGACATGTTAGCCAACAGCTGGTCCAGTGTGGGGCCCCCAAGGGCCTCGAACCTGTAGCAGCAGAGACCGGGGCTCCGTTCAGCTCACGGGTCTCAGCTGGGCACTAATCTGAAGGTTAATCCTCCTGATGTGGGAGTGAGGGCTTATGGCCAGGCTGTTCCCCCCCCCCCACCCGGCCGACCCCGACTTGGCCCCCCATTCTGGAGTCACGGCCCAGGATGTCGTTTGACTCTCCTCCAATCGGCCGATTTGGATTAACGCAGCTTAAGCGGAAAAAGATATTGCCCCCGTTTCTGTTTTTGGGGAGTTTTCTGACCCCCCACCCCCCCAGGTGGGAGTAATTTACTAATCGGGTTTCACTCTAACAGCCTGAGAGAGCCACAGATAGGGGGCGCTAAACCCAAAGTTCAACAAATAACTGACAATCAGGACTAGCTGAATCCAACCCCCCCACCACTGGCTTGGTCTAATCTGCTTTAGACCTGGTGCCACCCCACTGCTGCAGTCATGGGTACGTGAGCGGGGGGCACAGATTATTCTGCATGCTTCCTGCTTCCCGGCCAGTGGGGGGCAGCGTTCACCATGTGCCTGGCAGCCACTCGGTCCCCAGCATCATCATGCGTGGCCACTGACCCCCCGGCCCCCAGGTATCTGTGCGGATTTGGGGGGTGGGGGGGGGGCTCTGAGCCCGCGCCGCTCGTTTGCTCGTTATAAATAGGCGCGGCTCCTCGGAACCGAGGCTTAATTGCCCACCCAATTTGCATAACTGTGCAAATTAATGACCTCTCAAATGAGCGTTCATTTTTCACAAGGTCTTTAGGAGATCCTTAAGAGGCGCCGGTAATTAGAGCGGGACGCTGACGAGAGCGGCTGAGCGGGGTGGGGGGGGGGGGTAGGGCTGCTCCCCCTCTTCATCCTCCTCCCTCCTCCTCCTCGGTGTGTCTCTCCTTAACGAGTCTCTTGCTTGAGTTGAGCGTGTAAAGTGAACATGAAGATGGAATGGCGCTCCAGGCGCAGTGCTCCTGTCTGACTCCGTGTTCAGGAAGCGTGTTCAGGCTCGTGCTCAGCCTCTGCGCTCAGGCTGCTCCCAGCTGGCCTGGGATCTCTCCAGCTGTTCAGATGAGGTTAACACCAGCTGGACAGTGTGCGTGTGTCCCCATTTGTGTGTGTGTGTGTCCCCATTTGTGTGTATATTTGTGTGTGTGTGTCCCCATTTGTGTGTATATTTGTGTGTGTGTGTCCAGCCCACCCCCTCCCCTCCTCACCAGTGTGTCTGCCTGATCACAGGCCGCTGATTAATGTCAGTGTTGTGGGAGGCTGTTAGTGTTGGGTCCACGCCCCAGTCGGACGGTTCTGCGTGGCCACGGCCCCCCCCATCTGCAGATCTGACGGCCGTGTCCCCTTGGGTAGGATGTCCCCTAAATGAGAATGAGGAGAATATTAATCCTTCATTAATGATCATTATTAATGAGTTGCCCGCACCGGCACCCCCCCCCCAACGTATTCTGGGTTCATCTTACGGAATTAAGGAAGCCTCTGCCCCCCCCTCGCCACATGCCTCTCTCTAGCTTCATTTCTTCGCCTAAGCACAGAGTTGCCCCTCAGGGACGGGGAGGTGGGGAGCAGGTTTCCTCTTGGGGGTGGGGGAGGGGGGATGCTATTCCTGCTGGTTCTGAGCTCCCTGTGGACCTGGGTCTGATTCCAGGGCTGCCCCCAAACACAGGCCATGCACTGGCTCTATGTGGGTGCAGACTCCTGTTTCTCTCCCCGGGTTGCGCCCCCCCCCCCCACTCTCTCTCTTCTCTGCACCCTTCCTCCCTCCCTGCTCTCCTTTCCTCCATTTTCAGACGGCGTGCTCTCGCGTCTCCCCCTCTCCCAGCACAGGCCCTCGAAACGCCCTGGGGAGCTGATGCAATTAAAATGCTAATCCTGTCTGTCTACGAAGGGAGCGAGGGGGGGGGAGAGAGACTGACAGCATGAGGGATTACAGCTCACACTGAGAACCCGACTGAAATGGAGAACGGGGTGGGGGGGGGGGGGCGAGGGGGGTGTATGGATGGAGGGGGGGCTGTGTGCACTGTGCTGTAGTGAAGAGGCTGTCTGCAGTGTGCACTTCATTCAGGGAGGAGCTCTAATGAACGCTGTGTGTGTGTGTGTGTGTGTGTGTGTGTGTGTGTGTGTGTGTGTGTGTGTGTGTGTGTGTGTGTGTGTGTGTGTGTGTGTGTGTGTGTGTGTGTGTGTGTGTGTGTGTTCAGTACAGACTCGCTTCTCCCTGCACCCTCTCTGACAGTTACCCTGGCTGCTCACGCAGAAGGAGGCGGAGCTTAGCCCTCCTGGATTCTCACCTCATTCATGTCGTGATATTTTTTCTGACCTGTTGCCCTCTGGTTGCCATGGACACCCCAGCCTGTCACCCTGTGTGTGTGTGTGTGTGTGTGTGTGTGTGTGTGTGTGTGTGTGAGTGAGAGAGAAGGCACTCCCTGATATGGAGTCGGTGGGCATACCAGAAATGCCCAGCCTACCTTAGCTATCTGGGTAGGGTTGAGAATTAACACGCATTGGTGTTAACGAGCTCCATTTGGCTTTTGGGGTGGCCGTCGACCCTCGCCGTCTCACTCGGTATCCGTGGTCCAGCACCGACTAGCGTGTGGCCGTGCGGTCTCCGTTAGACCTGCCGCAGAGTGTAATTATCAGTAATCAGGCCTTAATTGGGCTAATTTAGGCAGATCCCAGAGTGTTGGGCTTCAGCTGGGGGCTTGAGGGTCGTTAGGGGGTGGCAGGAGTCTTGTGAGTTCGTTACCGGGCCCGTCATCGTTACGCTTGTCCTGCCGCCCGTGCGAGGTGACCCACACTGGGTCATCCAGATCGAAGGTGTGACCCTCTTGCATTGTGAGCCATGACAACAGCAGAAATGGCTCGCTTCAGCTTAACGGTCCAACAGCTGGGCCCTGCCTGCTGAATCCTCTCCGCCAGGCCACTGTCGGACCTCGAGTCCTTGCGGTGACACCAGGGCTGTCTGACGACGCAGAACCGGCCCGTTCCATCTCCGGCTCCTAACTGGCTTTCCTGCTGCGGCCCGTTTGCTGGCCGCTTTATTTGCCCCCGTTCCTGTGGCGGGGAGATTGAGGCGGGAGCTCAGCTGGAGCACGACAGCGTCATGTCACACATGTGTGTGTATGCCAGGTCTCACACACACACACACACACACACACACACACACACATTTCTACCAGGGTAGAATTGGAGGGAGAGGTTCAAAGAGGGAGGTAGCCAGGGTGGGGGGGGGGTTTAGGGGGAGGTGGGGGGGTTTGAGGTCATTAGTTCAGGCGGCTGGGTTTGTGCATTCCTGAGCCATGAGAGGGGAACGACAGCCGAGGAATGTGGGGGGGGGAGGCAGGAAAAAACGAGTGCCAGCAGGAGGGAGACCTTTTTTAAGAAAGAAAATAAAGGTTGGAAAAAGTTGGAAGAGTGGGGGATGGGAGGGGGGCTGGAGCAGAAGAATAGAGAGCAGGAGTGAAGTGTGACAGACCTGAGTCGGAGGGGAGGCCTGTTACAGCTCTGCACTGGGGTCTGGGCCTGGTCTGTGTGGGCCCACTTCGAAGCCTGGGACTCGATTTTTTTCCCCAGGCCCACAGAGGAGGGGCGAAGGGGTGGCCACTGCCACACCAAGGCTCCTGGGGCCTCATTAATCATTCTGGAGCAGAGGCCGCCATCGGCACGCTCCTGGGGAAGAGTTCCTGACCGCGGGTAATGGGTGAGACTGCCTTGCTCACGGCTACAGAGGGGGACGTGTGTGTGTGTGTGTGTGTGTGTGTGTGTGTGTGTGTGTGTGCGTGTGTGACAGAGTCCAGGCCCATCCTTAGGCCTCTTTTATTCCGGCAGCGAAAAGGTTCAGCTCTGAGAGCTAGTTAGAGCCTGTGGCGCTCAGGCTGACAACATGCACATCACCACCTCCCCTCATTACCGCCTCTGCGCCGCACGCACCGCCTGCGCCCTCTGCTGGATGCAGGCTGCAAATGCAGTCCGGGCGGCAGGGCTCAAGAGAAGGAGCCGGAGGTGTGGGATCCGGCAGGTTCTTACAGGCGCTTTTTAGCACCTGATTGGCACCCGGAGGATCCGGGCGGGGCGACTCGCCGGCCGCATAACGAGGCCAAAAAGTAATTAAGAGGTGAAACAGAGGGAACTGGGGTCGCGTTCCTGTGCCAGACGCTCATTAATTTGCGGCCCGTGTTTAACTTCTCCGACGTGGCTATTCTGCTCCCTGACCGCAGATCTCACGGTGATGATGATGTCATGGCTGATGCATTGTCCTCCCCCCCCCCCCCCCCGACAGTGTTGAGTATCCGCGGTGTGCAAGAGGAGGACCCCCCCGACCCACAGATCATGCGTCTGGACAATATGCTGCTGGCGGAGGGGGTGTCCGGCCCGGAGAAGGGTGGGGGCTCGGCAGCGGCAGCAGCAGCGGCGGCGGCAGCGGGGGGGTCACCCAACGATGGCAGTATCGAGCACTCAGACTACCGGGCTAAGCTGGCCCAGATCCGGCAGATCTACCACTCTGAGCTGGAGAAGTACGAGCAGGTACGCAGGTGCAGGGGTGTCGGTTTGAAAGTCCCGGGGAAGCTCTGGACGGTTGTGTGAAGATGTCCCCTCCTCTTTCCAGGCCTGCAGCGAGTTCACCAACCATGTGATGAATCTGCTGCGGGAGCAGTCGCGCACACGGCCAATCTCGCCGAAGGAGATCGAGCGCATGGTGGCCATCATCCACCGCAAATTCAGCTCCATTCAGATGCAGCTGAAACAGAGCACCTGCGAGGCCGTCATGATCCTGCGCTCGCGTTTCCTGGACGCCAGGTCAGCCCCTCTCCTGCTCTCCCCTCTCCTGCTCTCCTCTCTCCTGCTCTCCTCTCTCCTGCTCTCCCCTCTCCTGCTCTCCCCTCTCCTGCTCTCCCCTCTCCTGCTCTCCCCTCTCCTGCTCTCCCCTCTCCTGCTCTCTCCTCCTGCTCTCCTCTCCTGCTCTCCCCTCTCCTCTTTTTTTTCTGTCACTGTTTTTTTTTGTCCCCTGTCCCCCTTCTCCTCTCTCTCATGTTCCTCCTCTACTATTGTTTGCTCTTTCTCTCTCCCCCCCTCTATTTCTCCCCCATCTCTCTGTCCTCTGTCACCACTTTCTCTTTCCCCCTCTCCTCTCTGTCCCCATCGCTCTCTTTCTGTCCCCTCTCTCTCTCACTTTCCCTTTCATCCCATCTCAGGCGTAAGCGGCGTAACTTCAACAAGCAGGCCACGGAGGTGCTCAACGAGTACTTCTACTCGCACCTGTCGAACCCCTACCCTAGCGAGGAGGCCAAAGAGGAGCTGGCCAAGAAGTGCGGCATCACCGTCTCTCAGGTGCAGTGTGTGTGTTGGGGGGGGGGGGTGGGATGTCCCACGGGCCGCCGCTGCGGTGTCTTCGGCGACCTTGCTCCGAGACGCTCAACACTCACCCCCCCCTCTCTCCCCCAGGTCTCTAACTGGTTTGGCAACAAGAGAATTCGGTACAAGAAGAACATCGGTAAGTTCCAGGAGGAGGCCAACCTGTACGCCGTAAAAACCGCAGTGGATGCGGCCAATGTCTCGGCCCAGGCTAGCCAGGCTAACTCTCCAGCAACACCCAACTCAGGTACGGTCTGCGGCTGCCCCCCCACCCTGCCCCACCCCGCCTCCCCCCGCCCTCGACCACGCCCACACACACACACACACACACACACACACACACCTTATGCCACAGGTGAAGGGTTGAATGTCTTCTTCAGCCTCCATGCTAAAAGAAACTCGCAAACTAGCTAATGTGTCTTTAGCCTCAGGGTGGAACGGCAGTGCCCGGAGGCCAGGAGGACCGGCAGCTCCGGTCTGTCACCAGCAAGGTTCCCGTGGTTGAGTGTGTTCTGTCCCCCGCGGTCTGCGGTCTTGCTCATCTGGTCCAGCCGGTTCCCGCGCTGATGAAAATAGCCTTGCTGTAATATGCTGATCTCCCCGTTTAAGAACATTGCACCTTGTAGCTCCGCTCATGGTGGATGCTTGCCCTCCCTTTTCGGACAGCCTCGAGTAAGTGCATCACCCTCTCTGACGGCCTTCATTCAATCAGACTACTCGCCAGTCTCCGGCTCCCTCTGGTGGCCAGACTTGATGATGCTTGTTCAGGATGTTGATTTTCTGATCGGAAATGGATGAGGCAGACAGGGTGTTCAGGCTCCACCTGTACTCGGCACAGTCTTGGGTACCTGCACCTTTTAAAGGTTTGACCGTTTCGGAGGTGGTTTAAGAAAACATTCAACCTTCACCCATACTGTCGCAGGCAAGTCGTGATTGAAACGAAGCGACTGCAACACACAGCCAGACACGCGCGCCCTGAACCAGGTGTGTGTGCGCTCACACACTTACGGTCATATAACAGCACAGCATGTATGACCTTTTACACACAAACACACACAGTAACCTCTATTTGCTCAGGCTGCAGAAGGTGACAGGTAGGTGACAGGTAGGTGACAGGTGGTGACTGGTTTTACCTTTGGCACCCCAAACCTCCCACCCCCCCCCCCCCCAACCTCTCCAGACAGTATGTTCCTAAAAGTCATCTCCCTCCTACCTCCTATTATAACAGTTTCTCAAACCGGTCCTATGGGGCCCTCAGGCAGTCCCACATTTTTGCTAGGACTTGGGAGGGAGCAAAAATCCTGGTAGTGAGCTGGGAGGGAGCGAAAATGTGGACCGTCGGGGTCTCTTGCGGACCGGGTCGAGAAACACTATTAGAATACCCTTCGGTTTATTGGGGCTAACTGTCCCGCGTTGTCCCACTAGGGGGCGGCAGAGAGACAGGCATCTGACGCGTGAAGTTGTTCAGTTACCTGGGTGCTAATTGCTAAGACGGCTTAATTTCCCTGTCCTATCGCCAGCTCTCACTGGTAACCACGGTGGTCAGAGGCACACCCCAATACTCTACCCTTGCGTGATGCAACCATTGTGCCCCCTCCCATGTGATGTTAGCTTGAACAAAAACAGGGAGGTATTTGGTTAAGTGGGGGACGTGTCTGAACAGGAAGGCTCCAGGATAGTGACAGTTTGGTCCTGCTCTCTCTATTTGTAGAGAAAAGTATGTATTTGAAAATCTCTATATGAGAAGATTCCCAGACCAGGGAGAATGGCGGAAAATAAGAAATAAGCACTTATTATGGGGTGGCACACGATGGCGATTCCGCAGACTGCAGCGCAGTGCGTTACCTCGCCGTGTACAATAGCATCCGATGCTGCGTTTCAGCTTTGCTGGTCTTCCTCACTAAGTACATATACAAACATTTCTGATGCATAGTGGCAAGAATATAACAAGTTAATATAAAATTCATTTTTAATCCGACCATCACGGACCCCCCCTAGGACCCATTCGTGGACCCCTTTGGGGGGAGGTCCGTAGACCCCAGGTTAAGAACCCCTGCGTTAATGAGAGGGCTCCACCGTCGCCCCCTGTCTGCCGCCACTGGCATCTGCTGCGATGCCTCATTCCTGCCACACCCATCTTCGGTCATCGCTGAAACACTTTAAAATTCCTCAGCTGTGTGATGCCTGCCAGACTCACTCTTCAACACCCCCCCCCCCATGATAACAGTGCCCCCTTGTGTGCTTCCCCCAGGTGGATATCCTGCACCCTGCTACACACCTGATGGGCGGCTATGAAAAGCTGTCGGGGAGCGTCCTCCACCCCACACACGCCTGGACGTGAGTATATGCACGCATTTACCTGTCTGGCCACAGTGTGGCGCTGTGCGGCGCGTCTGACGCGCTCTTTCTCTCTCCAGGCCAACAGCAGCTGGCAGGACAGTAACGACCCCCTACTCAGTCTCACATCTTCACCTGCGGCTCCGAGCAGCAACCACTCCAGTACCTCCACCCCCCCAAGTCCCGCCCCTCCCTCCCCATTCGTCGTTAACTTTAACCACTCCCACTGATGCTGTAGTTCCCCCTCCATATTCCCTCTATCCTTGGACTGCATGCTATGATTTTTTTTTTTTTCCCCTCCGTCTCTTGTGCACGCAGGCACGCATACACAACATGCACATTTCAGCAGGGCGCATGCAGGTCGATGCCCACGGACATGCTAATGGACACATGCGTGCAGGACTACTGCCAGGAGGATGGGAGGCTTCGCCCAAATGGGGAGGAGCTTCCTGGTTATTGGCCACAGTGTCAGGAGGCTCCGCCCACATAGGGAGGAGCTCCCTGAGACCAGGAGAGGTGGCGTCTGAATGGGAGAACTCGACACACAAATGGACCTGGCCTGGACACCTGATTGGTGCTTGTAAATACATATCGTAATCTTACGCAGTGTTAACATTCACGTTGACCTCTGCCCTCATAGCGGAGCCAAGCCGGCTGGGTTTTTTTTTGTCGTTTCTTTCGGTTTTGCAAATATCCGTGTGCGTGCGCGTGTGTTGTCGTGATTCAAAGTTGTGCCGGTGCGTGTTCAGAAAGAAAAAAAAAAAAAAAGTGAAAACAATTTCCCTGTCCTGTCACCAGCGCTCACTGGTAACCACGGTAACACAATCCAGATCTCGCTGGGAGCTGTGCTCCGCCTGTACATACCAAAGTGCTGTCCCAGGTACTGTCCGTCCGCCCGTACGGGTCCGTGCCGGGAAGCTGCCGGCTTTGGATTTTAGACCCTGGGCGTGGGCTCATCTGTCTTGTGGCCCCCCCCACCCCACCCCCCCCCACATCCCATTGACAGCTCTATCTGTGCAGCCTAGCAGACCAAGTGCTTTAACCACAGGCAAGATGCCCCGTAGACAGACTGCATAGATGAGGGTTTGCCCCAGGCGCCTGCGCTCGGAGAGACCGAGAGGTTTGCGACCTCACAGGAAGTCGCAGGCGGTTATAGGTGAGAGGTAGCGATCGGGCGGAGGCCAGATGGAGGCTGCCAGGCCCAGTCATTATTTAAAGGACAGGTGGAGGTGTCTTCGAAGGGCGAATTGGCGGTGCTGCGTGACAGTGGAGGTCATTTGGCATACGGAGAAGGGTGGAGGCGTTGACGAGCTGTAGGATGCATATGTACATTGGCTTTCTGCTCATAATTTTCAGAGACTTCTAGTTTTTGTTTTAAAAGTGTTTTTTATTCATATTTTTCACCCATTTCCTTGGGGGGAAAAAATTAGTGAAATTATAGCCTTTTTTCTTTTATTTTTCCTAACGCTGTTTCACAAAGAAAGCACCAGCCACCAAATAAAGAAAATGTACTTGTTGCTACAGAACAGGAATTACGTATGTTTTGGGGGTGAAGTTATTAAACTAAAAAAAAAAAAAAAACACAAAAAAATAAATAAAAATGTGACTGTCTTCCATGCATGTAGGGCTTTTAAGAAGTTTTAGTGATTTTTTTTTTTAATTCTAATTTCTAATTTTTAATTTTATGAAGAGGGGGAAAAAATACAAAAATGTAGTAACTGAATACAATGACCAAAAATGAGTGTGTTCACGCTGTTGAGGACATGCGCTCGAATGGTTCTTGGCCTGTTGGCCTCCTGAACCATTTCCATTCATCATTCAACTGTTCTGTCTTCCAACCTCAAGGGGGCAGCATCTAGACTCAGAAACCATTCATGGGCTCCAGGTACCGTTACTCAATCCCTGTACTCGGAGGCTGTAGGAATAGGAGGAACGAGGAAACATTAAGACTAGTACTCTGTCATTTTAAACCAAAAATAGTATTATAATGTAATGACTATGGCAGTTGGCTGAGAGAAGGTGCGACGTGTCCGATGTATACTTTGTGTCTTCGTTTGCATCCTGTAATTTTTTTTATTTTTTCCCGCCTGTGAGTGTTTTGTATCATTAGGGGGAGGGATGTGCATTTCCTTCGCATAGGAAGCGCACATGCGCGTGTTGGATAGGAAGCGGCGGCACGCAATCCCTGCCAGTGAGTCTCACCACTCGATACAGGAGCTCTTGGGCTCAGAATTAACCAAAAACCGTTTGGGTAAACCGCAGCTGGGGGACCGTTAACAGAGAGCGGAAAGGAAACCGGGTCGCTTTGCGTTCTCGTCTGTCCACTTAACTGTTCGATTAAAGGTGAAAACGTTGGATTATACCATTTTTATGAATGGTTATGTGGAACATGCAAGACATGGAATGCAATCTTGTTGATGTTGAGTTAGGGTTTATCTAATGTATGTTTAAAAAACGAAATGTCAGAACATGGTAGTTTCCCTCTTTATGATTAATGTAACGTTATTACTTGTTATTACTGCAAGTTGTTACTTTTTGTATTTCTCACTACTTGTTTATGGTGTCATTTTATTTTTAATAATTGTTTGGTCGCTTTTTCTGTCTGGCTGTTGGTTTGACATGATCAAATGTTTCTTTTTCTGAGTTTGTTTAAAAAAAAATTAACTTTGAGTTCCCCCATCCCCCCCCCTCCCTTTCTCTTTGTCTAACAGTGTTTCTCAACCCTGTCCTCAGGGACCCCCAGACAGACATTTTTGCTCCCTCTAGCTAGCTGAGAGGGAGCAAAAAAACGTGGAATCTCCGGGTCCTCAAGGACCAGCTTCAGAAAGACACTAACAAACCCCCATGTGACTCAGCCCGCGTCCCCCATTTAAACATCCCGTATCAGTGTGGTTCTGGGCCGCGTTTACCCCCCCCCCCCCCCCCTCACTTGAGGCTCTTGGAGCTCTAGTCGATCGACCCAAGTGCTGTTTTCCTCCACCCTCAGAGGCATGACCTTTAACCCAGCACCACCTTCCAAAATGTTCTTCAGAAACTTTATTCCTCCACCTGTCCCGTACCTGTATGCATACTTCCAGCACTCAAGTCTTGGAAGATGTATTTTTTTTGATGATGATTTGGGCTAAATTTGCCCCACCCTCCCATACTGTGGAAGTTTGGTGTATTCCTGTGGGTTGCTGCTTGCTACTCATTGTCAAAGGAACAGCTGAGGAAAGGGCCCACCACCTTTGTGTATAACCGCACATTTAAGTTCCCTCACTATCCGCAATCACGGGCCGTACCAAAGTAAAAAAAAAATAAATAAAAAAAAAAAACTCCACTGCACCAGTTTACATCAGGCAGATTCCTAGCCACCCCCCATTCTGTATTTCCCCGCCCTGCTCCCCTGCCTCTGTGTGAAACCCTTTTCTTGTGTATATAGATTTCCAGTGACTCAGCCCCTTTTATACCTCAACTTTAGAAGACCTGTTCTAGAAAGATCGTAAAAGAAAAAACACAATGAAAAAAGTAGTGTTCCTTACTAGAAAAATGAAAACTACATATTCTAGCGTGCTTTTATTTCATTTTTTTTAAGGGTGTTTCTTTGGGGGGGTGGGGGTGTGTCTTTGCTTGTTTTAATGGGAACAATGATCTTTAGTCACTACATCTAAAACATTGTGACGTTTTGAAAAAAAATTAAAACATTTTAAAAGAAATGGTATTCTGTGGTGGACTTCATTCCCCTTCCCCTAATTCACATTTTTATAGTATGTAAATAACTGCAGTCACCCCAGATGGTACCTTGCGTAGCTTCAAGCCAATGAGTTCTGGCCTGCATCAATGTGGAAGCCCTCTTCTTCCCTTCTAAACAGATCCCGGATGCTCGTGACTATGCCGTCACCAAGGCTAACACGAACAACAGACCATTTTACAGACTGTAAATGTGCCGATTGGCCGCGTGGAGCAGAATGACAAAGCACATTTATAAGAGTGACGTTCCATGCACAGGCGTACCGCCTGCAGCTCAGACTAATCCACCTGAAGCTAAGCAGGTGTGGGCCTGGCCAGTACTTGGATGGGAGACCCATCTACGAAAGTTGGGTTGCTGCAGGAAGAGGTGTTGGTGAGGCCAGCAGGGTGGCTCTGCGTGGATCGTAGTGCAGCGACGGGGACGCTGCTGTAAAAATGGCGCCGTCCTTCTGATGAGATGCAAAGGACCGAGGTCCTGACTCTCTGAGGCCATCAGAGATCCCTGGGCATCCTTTGAATGAGTAGCGGTGGTATGCTGATGTCCTGGCCAAAACTTCTAATCTATCTCTATATCTGACTGGTGAATTCTCTCCTGCCTCTTCACCAGCTTAACTACTGTGTGGTGAGCGTACTGGTGCAGAATGGCTGCCGTCATATCATCCAGTTGAGGGCAACACAGTGGTGGTGGTTGAAGTGGCTCCCCAGTGCTTCTGTAAAGCGCTCTGGGTGTCTTGAAAAGTGCCACATAAATGCAACATTCATTTAAACGTGACAGGAGGGTTCGTGGTAAGCATTTGTCCGGTTCCATACCTGAATGCGCGGATGGCTGTGATTAATAGATTACATCATTTCTGATTTTCTGACTCAGGCTTACTTGAAGATTATTAGGACATAAATACTTTGCATCACAATCCAAAGGACTGATAACATTAAAACAGTATCTGCTTTCTGCTACACTCACCCCTCGCTGACGTCTTTCGCCGAGTCGTCCATATCACATCACCTCATTTTCACGTGCTAAACGCGATGTGTAAACATTGCACATTTACGGTTATCTAGCTTAACACTTATCCAGCATCACTTGAAATGAATAACATTTTAAGAGCTGAAGTAAATCAGGCATTAGGTGGACAACGACAGTCACCTAATATTTAAATGTTATATTCATATTTGATTTGAAATATGTAATTAATAAAAAAGATATTAAATGTTAATTAAAATAGCAAAGGTTGAGAGGTTCACAGGCAAAAAAAAAGCGTTGCTTTGTCACTTTATCGGAACTTGTAAGGGTCATCCAGGGATAATCCCCCTTTCCTCTGTGTTGTCACCTCGTCAATAATAACCAAAAGAACGCCATTTGGCTGTATGTTCCGTCCACTAGGTGGCAGCAAATCAACAACCTTAAGGGCTCAAAAAGAAGCGCCGATTTTCCAAATGATCTACCTTGCGATGTCTTGTACTGGCCCCTACGTGGCACCACCCTGACAACCTTTTATGAGTAATGACTCACGAAGAAGTGCAGTTGTATTTCCATAGCGCTCAGGCTCTACGATATATAGTATTGGCCGTTAGGGGGAACTCAGCGCCATAATCATTAAAATCACAAATCTCGCAGTTTGCGCGATCGTAATAAAAATGTTCTAGTATTTAATACCAGGAACTGGGTGGCAGATAATATTTAATTTAGAGATGATCATCATGGAATTTTTCATTCGTTGCATAATGAAGGACAACAAACACGGAAAAATAAATTACATTTCTTTTTTGATCAGTTGGCCACAGAGCAAGTTATTTTTTGGGGAAAAAATGTCTTAACATGACGAAATTTCACCAAATGGTAACAACGTTTATATCAAACCTAAAAACACGAATCAACGATAACACACAACTTCATAGCTGTCATGCATTTCAGTTGCAGAGTATCAGCATTACATTTCTATTAATGTCGCAGGCACTGCATGTTTTTAAAACAAATTTTCGTGAAATATATAAAAAAAGGGGGGGAGGGTATTAAACAGGTAATTAACTAAGCAGAAACTCTGCATAACACGGAAATTATATCACCAAATTCAAAATCTACCATCAACGTGAAAACGAGAGGCAGTTTGGAAGTTTATGATTCAAGTACATTTTGAATTTTACAGGCAATCGAAGGTTTAAATGTAAATCTTCAGTCTTTAAAAGAAAGTTAAGGAGCCACGCACCATACAAGAAACAAAAATTCAAGTTCGAGATCTGAAACCCACCACGTCATGTACCACTAAGAACTCGTTTCTGAAGGTTCTCATTTAACCACAATCTTACGTCTGCATACAAAAATGAAAGCGTCTTTCTCTTTAACAATGACCCCTCTCTGTATGTCGGCTTTTCTAAGAGTTTCCCTAAAAACGGTGCGGTCGAAGGCACAGAACTGAAAATCTACGTCCAGCCACTTCCTAATAGTTCCGAGTTTCCGTTTCACCAGGGAGCCACATTCACCAGCACTACAGTGGACTTCATTCTGGGACTTACAAATCCTCTCCTTAACCAGACAGAACTTGAGGTCTTTACATCTTCTTAAAGCAGAAGACAAGTACACAGGGGTGTCAATCGACTCAGGTGAACAAATGTTGGAGAAGACTGAAGCTTGCGGGTGGACTCCCTCCAAGCCACACATGCATCACGTCAACCAAGGAACAGGACAGTGGTTCAAATCCCACAACAGGAAAGATTACAGCATGCGGCCCATTGCTGACCATTTAACTCAACCGGAAGTATGCTAAACTGCTTAGTAAATAACACAATCCCCCGTAGTCCATCCACAAAAGACTGATGATCCTCTTTCCTCTCATTACTACCTAAACCACACCAATGAACCAATTTGCATTTAAACAAAATCACATTTAGCAAATGGCACCGATGACCCTGTCAGGTAAAACCTCAAGCCAAACATGAACGAAACCACTTTTAAAGGTGGTCTTCCTCCTAGAACAAGCAGAAGGACAGACACTAGTGTTTGGTCGGTCTGTGGGAAAGCCAAGGCGTAGATCTGCAGGCCACGCCATTGGCTGGAGACTCTTACACAGAGGTGCACCACCCACCTCTGAACTCCCCGGCAGTTTGACAAAAAGCACGACACTGAGGTCTGTCAGGCCGTCCATCCGCGTTAATCGCACCTAAAAGCAAACCAAGGTTCAGATGTACTGGAAGCCAAGGAGAGAACAGGATCACACATTCTTATCTACATGAATACCTGCTACAAGTCAAGTTCGCTTCGTAGGCTAGCGGGCAGGACGGTGGTCAAGGAAACGGCCTTGGGATGTTGCCGATACTGGTTCCAGTAAATATGACAAGTGCAAAATTGTTGCCTGTGGTTTCGTTACAATCTACTGACGTCTCGCCTGATAAAACACGTTGACTTGGCTCAGGCACTTTTAGCTTGGTCTGTAGAGGTCAAGATCAAGGTGAAACTCACTAAAGATTCTGCATATACAAACATGCTAACAAAGTGGGGGGGGGGGTATTCATTATCCCTTTTTGCCCAAAGCGAAAGGCACAGGCGTTGTGGCTCCAAGACTCACGCTTCAAAGACGCCGGTTCTATCTCAAGAACTGATCTCTTCCTAGAAGACGGGAAGAAGGCAGCTAATGCAAGAGAGACAAGCTTACGAGAAACGGCACCGACTGGGTGTTTTGGACGGAGTGGCGTGAAATCTCTACGAAGCAGAAAGGAATGTCAACACGGCCTTTCAGGGAATCGGAGACTCGCAAAACAGGACGGGTGTCCCACCTGACCACGGTGTCGTCCGTCATAAAAGGGGCAAAGGCCAATGGCTGAACGTTATAATCAGCTTTAAGTACAAGTGAAGTTTACATGTCAATAACACACAGGACTGCTCCACAAAACACCAGCAGGCTGTTCCACAAAACAGGATTTCTCAGTTAGCCGGGTTCATTTACGCTAGAAAAATAACGGATGTCCAATAGGAATGCTCCTCATCTAAACTCTTATTGGATGATCATGACTTCTAGCTTAGTTAACCTAGCGAACCGAGAGATCCTGCTTTGTGGAACACCAGCCAGGAGATTTCAGAGCTCATTGTAGATAAATCTGTAAGCCATCAGAAAAACTGAGAGGTTCGACTGAAAGCTTCACCCCAGAGTGTGACGCGACTTCCCAACCGGTGAGTCTGTCTATCAGTTAGGACTCCTCCTTTGCAGCGATCAGACTGCATGATCATTTTGCTATCTGGCCATCGTTCAGCGCTGCAGGGGTGTTGTTAGGGCACTGGGGGGTCTTCCCCATAGTCCTCTTCATTTTCACGGTGCTGCTCTTTAACGTCTGGAGAAAGACAATCCCCGTACACAGGGAGGGTTAGCGAGACTCAGCATGCACGACTTTAGCACAAAACATATTTTAAAAAAAGACAGTGAAACAACTTGCATTTTAAACGGTGGTTTAAATGGCAAAGAATGTATCACGATGACGTCCGTGTCTGTCCCACCTTCCCAAAGCAACGGCAGCTTTTTCACAAACCAAACAGACGGGGGGGAAGGGAAGAGGGGGGGGGGGTGCACAGCTGCGTTCACCAGGCACTGAGCTCCACACCGGCAGGGTGGGGCACTTTCAGTGGGTGGGGACACTGGATCCATAGCATTTATAGGAGGACCAGGCAATGCCACCACAATGTGGACAGAAGCCAAACCACGCATTTCAGTGGCTCCTCTAATTGCACACATGGCAAGCAGCACTCGTGCAGACAGGAGTAAACAAGCACAGACCTCAACGAGCAGCTTTTCTATCATATTTATTCATATGAAAATGACAAAAAATATAAATCTTATAAAAAAAATTATAGCTCTTATACATGACAGCTTAATTAAGTAGTAGAATTAGTGGTAAGAGTTGAAAGATAGTGAGGAGTGGAAGTTAGACACTTTGACACGATATCCCTGGCGACTCGTAGCGACTAAACAGGAAATGATTGTCCATTTCAGGGTTATTCCTGTTCCGCTAGTGTGAGGTCGGTGTCCTTTTTATCCACTCAAATAGGAATAAATCCAAGGATGCCGGAGGCGTTCACTTACATTCGATTACGTTTAATTAAAATAGCCGATTGAAATAAACACAATTTACCAAAATAATAAATATGCACAGTATCCATATGCAGGTGTTTAACAGCAGAGTTAACTTGCATGCCACATATCTCAAACAAATATATGATTTTTGACAAAAATTGACCTGCGTACACACATGGACAACGTCAGCCAGCCTAGCTAAATCACGACAGGTGCATAGCTAAGCTGAGGCCTTCAGGTATCGCAGGGGATGCGGCATGCAAGCCGAGCCATTTCCTTGTGGGAGACTCTTTCGCAAAAGAGGCAAACAAGCAAGTATAACAGAGGGACCAAATCCTCGTCCTTCAGTTTGGGACAGATTTGACAAAATTCTCAACCGAGCCATTCTCTGTCTGTTAATACAAGTCTAACTGCTGATGCAGATTTTTTTTAATACACAAACTGAAGGATCAGGATTAAACACCCCAGGAAGATGAGCGAAGCAGGGGAAGTGTGAGCTCTTATGGATCTTTCCGGGTAATGCAGTCATGGTGCCGGGAGGGGGGGATGCTAGAAACGTACAAAATCTAGAAACGTACAAAATCTAAATATCAAAATTCCCCCGTTCAACTCCACACTAAAGGATGTTTAGCGATTATTTATTGCATCTCCCACAGACAGACACACACAGGAAGTCTCCCCCCAGCTTAGATTCATGAATGTAAAAAAGCAGGTGACAGAAAGTCAAACAATGAAGGTATGACGCAGCCAGACCTAGAGAGAGATTTCAAAAGGCCTGCCCGGAGTCAGGTCTCACGACACTGCACACTTACTCTCTTCCTCGAAAGCCCTCGCACTGATCTTGTCACAAAACTTCCCTCTAGAGAGCAATGGGTGGGGCTACTTGTTGTTTTAGCTCCACATTCAGCAAAGCTTCAAATTCGTTCTGAATCTCTATCAGACTTTACATTCTCAAGTACATCAGCTATAAGAAAAGAACTATTCTGAAGTTCTCCAGTGACAGAAGGGGAAATGCCCTCTGACGTGGTTAGCGTGATTCGACCGTTTCTTCGCATTACTGTCGAGTCGGAATAAGTGGCTCATCTGCCACCAACAATCTCTTTCTTGTGACTTTTCCATTTTATTATTAATCACTGACAGGATGAGCGAACCTCTGGTTTCCGTCTGCATGTGATCAAACAGCCAGTGCGACTGAACTGCAGATCTACAGACTGGTTAACACAAGATTTTTTTTTTTCATAGGAAGGGAGTATTACTTAAGTGAGGTAAAAAAAAAAAAACATTGGGGTGTGTGTGTTTTTTTTAATATATGAAACCGCAGATAGTACATGACATCACATGTTTGGGGCACTGAAGCAGGCAGGCGCCCCACATTGGCACCATGTGCAAATCAACACAGGATGGACACGCACATACACACGCCACCGAGGCGGAACTTAAAATGCCCGTCACTTGCGTGTGGCCGGCAAGGAGTTATAGTGATCGGTACTGGAACTTTCTGAGAGTACCTCTTGCTGCAGGGTGTCGAAGCGCACGCTGGAAGCGCTGCCCTGCCCCCCACCCCTCCTGCAGAGGCAGCACAGGATGCGCTTAAACGTCGACAGCATCTCTTTGTCCCGGAGAGAGTAGATGATGGGGTTGATCAGAGAGTTACACTCGGCAAGGATCAGGAAGTACTTCTCCACCTTCAGGACACTTGGCCCCGCCTCCAGGCCGTCCACCAGGAGGACTACCAGCCCGGGGGTCCAGCAGATGACGAAAGCACCTGAGGGATGCGAACAGTTTGGTCAGTGATCACCTCAATCTCTAGAGTGGGACGAGGGGGGAGCAGGAACTGCTGTCCACAGTGACTGTCACTCAGAAATGTCACCCATTACAGACAGAGGTGGAAAGTTCAGAACCAGGAAACACAAATGCAGACCAAAGTTATGTTTCAAGTCTCTGAAACTGGGGCTCTCTATACTCTATACTGGGGGGGGGGGGGTGCGTTCCCTAAAGCTCACCATAAACAAGCACTGAATAAAATGACCCCCCCCATGGCTCATGAAAAGGCTGTGGGGGCCATGTTCCTGCGTGTTTGAGGGACCGCAGCACAAATCCGATGGCAAGGCAACACAAACACTAGTGTGTGTGCGTGTGTGTTCGTGTGTGTGTGCGTTCGCGTGTGTGGGTGCGCGTGTGTGTGGGTGCGCGTGTGTGTGGGTGCGCGTGTGTGTGGGTGCGCGTGTGTGTGGGTGCGCGTGTGGGTGGGTGCGCGTGTGGGTGCGTGGTGCCTTACCCAGGATCATGGTCACTGTCTTCATGAGGCTCACGACGGTCTCCTTGTGCTTAGTCTGTGTGGTGTGCTGCGACATCCTCTGACTCTTCCTGCGCACGTACAGGAAGATGCGCAGGTACACGATCACCATGATGGTGAAGGTGACCAGGTTGAGCACGGCCCAGAAGACCAGGTAGCTCCTGCTGTACAAAGGCCCCATAATGGAACAGTTGTCCAGGTCACATAGGCAGTGCCAGCCCATGCTGGGGATGAGACCCATCAGCAGGGCCACCAGCCAGATGCCCAGGATGAGCAGCACCACCCGCCGGTTGGACATCTTGCTGTGGAGCTGCATGGTGAAGATGGTCTGGTGCCTTTCCACGGCCACGGCCAGCAGGTTCACCACAGAGGCCGTAAGGCTTGTGTCGATCAGACCCTGCCGAAGAAACCACTGGGGTTTGGTCAGTTTTCTGGTCCAGGGGCCCGTATGGAACATCATGTAGAAGTAAGAGAGGCCAGCGAAGAGGTCGGCCGCAGCCAGGTTGCCCAGTAGGTAGTAGATGGGGTAGTGGAAGCCACGGTTGATGATGATGGCCACCATGACCAAGCTGTTGGCGAAGAGGATGCAGGCACAGACTATGATGCCCAGGATCACCACCAGCAGGCTTTGCGAGGTCCACGAATCGGCGATGTACTTCTCACTGTGGTTGTAGAAGAACTCCACCGACCGGTTGCAGTAGCATCCGGGTGCGTCATCGCCTACGATTTCTATGCACATTGCTGCCAAGGAAGAGGAGGAGAGCGCAGGAGACAAGTGTGAAGGGCAGACAGGCGGCTACTGAATGCGAGAGCGGGACAGATTAGATGCTCGCCATCCCGGTGGCACAGACGGACTGCTCAGCTTGGCCACGCGGCTTCTCAGTCTGCGGTCGGGTTGCACTGTCCCTCAAGTCCTCGTCTTTACCTGTCGTCCCCAAGCAGAAGAAGAGAGACAGACTTCAGGTTTCAGTGACGAAACAGGCTGACATTAAGAGACGACTGCCCAGTATGCACTCATCCATCAATCTCCCATAACTCTTAAATTTAGCTCCTGCAGCTCAACAAGAACACAAAAATACAATAAAACAACCCTTCTCTCTGTGGCAACTTGCTTTGGATAAAAGCGTCATAAGAATAAATGTAAATTTCACCAGTTAGCTACCTTAAGAGATGATCTATCACTGCACGGTAAACCCACTGACTTACAGCACTAATATGCAGAGACCAGGGATGTGCACACAGACCGTTTTAGATATTCAATCAATTGACAGTATTATCTGACAGTTATTCGCATGACGACGTAGGGGTGATGATACACACGGCAACTTTTTGAGTAATATTGCCGGGCAATTTTGCTGACCATTGTTGCTTGGGCACTTTCCAGCTGATTAGGCAACAAAATTCCTATTTAAAAAAAAAATTATCGGCAGTGGGCAACTTTCCATGATCATCGAGATCCAGAAGGGTTGCCCTTATCTCACCTGGTCGGCAGTTGCCCGGCCACACTGCTTAAAAAGTTGCGCTGTGTATCAATACCTTAAAACTACAGTAAACACAAAACAAAGGGGGATACAATAAATGCAAAATGTATCGGAATCGCTCTTTGTGCTGTGATTGCACAACCATTTCACTCTGTAAATGAAAAATGCAACAGTCTCATCAATCTTAGCAGGCCAAGGTCAATGTTTCTCAAGCTGGTCCACAGTTTTGCTCCCTTCCAGCTTCCTACCAGAGAACTAGTAAAATAAATGTCTATAACCTCCGCTGCGAAGCTTCATGTATGATAGATGTTTCCATTTTACTTGATTTAGCACTGAACTAGTCGAATGTCTGTATACAAGTTGTGTTTGACAGAGTTTTCACAAAACGCAATTTTCAGTTAGCATATCAAAATATCCAAACTTGGTTATACGCTTTTTGTGGCAGCCGCCATATTTTCTGATAAACTCCCATGATTCTCTGCAATAGCAGAATAACCAAATAAGGATATCATTATTCAAATAATAATGCTTTGAACGGTTTTCCGAATAGTCGATTTTCCACCAACACCTCTAGTACAGACCCCCCCACAGAGCTGCCTGGAAACGCAAGGCATGAATGCAGACAGAAAGGAAAAACTCTGTGTGGTATAATTACACAATGAGGGTCACTGAAACATGCCCACCTTCACGCCCCCCAAACATAAACCAGGCACGGGTGTCGAGAAACTTCCCAGGGTATATAATGACTCCCCTTTCCCATCAACCTGATACCACTGTTTATAAAATGATGTCAGAATTTGGTCCCATGAGGCAACTTGTACAGAGTTATATCAGACTTATACACGTATATGCATTTGTGGTCAGGAATTAAAATAGACACAGAAAAACGAAGAACATAGCAAAAGGGCAGATTTATTATTTTTTTAATAAACGAAAACGAAGCAAAAACCGCCCAAACACAACCAGGATCAACCATCCCAGGGGAAACATGTCCAAGCAAACAAGCTGCTTTACGCACCAATGAGATGAAGGCTCCCTATCGAAGGCAGTATCTTCTAAACAGAGGTAGTGAATGAAGAGCCAGCCATCTCAGAGTGGGCAAAAACAGCAATCAAAAATGATATAACACACTCCGGTACAGCCTACTAAAACCAAGAGAGAACCTGGTGAATTTGGGCCATTTCTAACTTTAAGCATTAGTCTCAGGATCCGTGTGACACCGTCACGTAACACAGATACTCGAATCAACTTCTAAAAAAAAAATTCCCCCAAAACATTGACCGACTGACCAAGGAACACAAACTTACAATGTTGAAATACTGATACTGACAGCATGATAGGGTTTTCGATTAAGGAATTCTTTGCCTACTGCGTGGAAGATGCTTCAGTGGGCGGAGTTAACGCCGCCAATAATCTAGGGCTGCTCATTTACGGCAAAAATCATAATCACAATTATTTTGGCCAATATTGAGATCACAATTATTTAACATGATTACTCACTGCCTTTGAACTTTCATACATTCATTGAAAAAAAATAAAAAAAATAAGGACTGTTCAAAATGAGGTAGCTTGAGTCGTAAAGTTATGTAGCTATCTGACAAATCTCGGTTTGTGCTATAGGTCCCAGTTCTTGTTGGTAACCTGATTATTTCCTGTGAGTGAAATCATGCTTTGACTGAATGTAGGGGTGAATCCCCCACCACGTGACAAAAAAAACGAAGCGTGAACTCTGATTACTGTAGAGAGACGTTTTGCGAAGTGGTGGCCACTTTTTCCCATCATCCTCAACAAACAACCACCAAAAAATAATCATGTCAGGTTTACGAGCTGCAACGTATGAATTTATTGAGACACATGGCTGTACATAAGTCAGCTCCGCGGACAACGTTTTTCATGCGTATGTGAGTGTCCCTAGTACATGGGTTTGGCCGTTTCTTTTCGAATCAGCAAACATGATTGTCCTGTTATTAGTGAGTCAACTGCACCCTCTTTTCATCACCACAGCCCTGACATTCATCCTTTTCACGTCCTTACAGTGGTCCTTCCCATTATTCCAGACTCAAACCCACCCCCCATCTCACCCGTTCAACACATTTCAGGTCCGTCATGTCTTTCATGTTTGCGTCACGTATTTCTGCAAACATGTCATTTGGGTCGCACCCCAAAGCACAAATACCACCATCGCATAATGGTAGGAAACTGATGTTTCGGGGGCATCAGCATGGCCTGGAAACAATGACATCAATGTATTTTACAATAAGATAAATTCAGCCTAAATGGGAGATTTTGTGGAAACGACCCAAAAGGTCAAAGAGTAGGAGATTTCAATCAAATGACTTATTTGAGTGATAGCAGTAATATGAATTCTCAGCCTTTCACAAAACTAAAGGATAACTATGTACTACTTTTTATAATTATATACCAATATTGTTCGTGAAGGCAAGATAGGTTCATGCTGGCGTCGATCCTGTTTTTCTGGTTTTACAAATGCATGCAGCCACACTAAAACATCTGCCGCTCCGATTAGAAACAAACTTTTTCCATTCACGGTAAATCCAACATACAAAATCACGTTATTTAATTTGACACATTCATATATATCCGCAACAAATAATAACGCAACATGCTGGAACAGCATATTAACTTAAGATATCGGTATCAGGGCGACTTCCAAATTGAAAGTTTTTGAACCATTAAAACAAACAACACTACTGCAAAATCTTAGTAATTACAAATACCACAGCCTAACTGGCCGTAAATCGGTACATTTAAGAACGTTGAGTAAATACATAGCTACCAAAAACAAGTCTTAAAGCTAACAATACTAAAGCAAGCTTGGATTTCCATCTCCGCATTTAGTCTCGCCTATAAAATAGTCATACAATTGCGTACACAAAAACAGCTCCAAAAAGACTGAAACTGGTAGTTTCTTACCAATCAGTCAGATTTATTTCTGGCGTTGTCCCATCTGCATAAATGTGTCGTTATTTTTCAATCAGAGATGTTCCACATTTGCATATAAGCCCCGAATTTCGCAACTCCCTCCGGTTACCTGTGGACAGCAGCCCCTCCGCCTTACAGAAAGGGCGCGGTGCAGCCAGTCTTTATGGTGCCATAGCGTCAGCACGGCCTTTTCCTCGGTCTCTACAACCTGAGCCGGCTTGTCCCGCCCCTCCGGTTTCTGATTGGCTACGGCCGGGAACAAGAGCCAATAAACATAAATCAAAGTTGTGCGCGTGGAGGTGCATGCGGGCGGATTTGTTTCCAGTGGCTTGTACTACGAAGCGGGGTTGCTGGCTTATCGGGGTAACTTGTCGCATTTAAGGTAGTCTGGGCAAAATGTAAGTGAACGAATATGAATCCGTTTCAACTGTGGTACCTTAAACCCAACAAGTTACCCCGATAAGCCAGTAACCCCGCTTCCTAGTATAGGCCACAGGCCTCTTTTAAGCTGCAGCATTAGTTTTGCTTCTGGTGGTGTTGTAAAAAATAGTGAAGGCGTCGTCTTGGAGATTGCGTCACGTAGAAGTTCAGTCCTGACCATATTACGTCGAACTGAAAGCACTGGAGTTTGTGGTATTCCGTTGAATGCTAAATGCAGCTGTTCGTTGCAGTCAGGGTGAACCGCTGTGTGACACACTAGGTGACATGTTCAAAGGGGAAAAAAAACAAGCAGCTGGTTAAAACTGGTTAAAGAGGAGGAGGAGAGGTAAGGCATGCTCCTGCTTGCTTGGAAGAGCCTGGTATGCCTTTGTTGCTGTAATTAGAGCTGCAGCCAGGCCATGTGGGGGAAATACAGAGCCTGCAGGCACAGGAAGCCATATAGTACCAAACTCACACGCTGCCTGAACCTACTTTCCCCTGCCCTTTCCCATGTGATTTCATGGGCCAGACGACACAAATCATGGCTGACTGACGAACATTTGCTTATCAAAGTTTGGGCCCTGTTCTTCATACGCTAATCGGCGATTATGAATGTCCCCATAGTTCAGTGTTTCTCAGTTACCCGATAGTTTTGCTCTTGCCCGATTGCCAGGGAATTAGGAGAGGGCCAGAACGTGGACCACCTGGGGACGACCATCACTCTCCATCCTAGAACAGGGTTTATGGGGAAGAAATGTGTCTGACTTAAAAAACACTGTAGTCTACATTTTTAAATACCATGTCTGTGGTTAAAAACTTTGAACAAAATGTAAGAGTTCGCCAGTGTGTTGACCCCAGGATTTTTTATTAGTGTTTGCCGACCTGGTCCTCGAGGACCCATAGATGGTCCACGTTTTTGCTCCTTCCAGCTCCCTACCCTACCGAGAGCTGGCAGGGAGCAAGAACATGAACTGTCTGCCAGTCCTCCAGGACCAGAATTGGGAAACCCTGCTCTATTAGAGAGAGAGGTGTAAGGAGCATGTGCTGACTGCATTGCTGCACCCACCACGCGACAAATCACCTCAGGGATGAGAACCCAAGTACAGCCGTGAGATACGTCAGCACCACACTACTCCAAATGGAGCAGAGAGTTTCTTTTTCCAGTGGCTAGAGTGCCAATCCCGTTTAAAGGATTTAAACCCCTTGCCTCAGAGCCACTACTCTGGCTATTATGGTAAATTGTGAAGCAGATGCCAAACAGAACGAATGCTGACTTAATTAGTCTGTATTGAGGAAAATAAAATAGACTGTAAGAGTGGGTAGACATAAGTGGGGATTCCCAAATGGCTATCAGGTTTTTACAAATGCGGTCGAGAAGTGTCATTAAATGCAAATGTATAGAGCTTTCTCTTACCGTATGTTAGGTGAGCACGACGTCGACGTGCTAACGACTGGTCTGACTGGATTCCTGTGTAGGTTGTGGAAGCGACGCTGCTGAACATGGAGGCATATGGGAGGCTCACTGAGTCATTAACACCTTTAGTCAGGGTGTTAAGGATACAGGCATGGCCTTTATTTGGTAATGGTGTAGTGAGACGCCTAAATGGGTCCAGGAAGCATAAGATGAAGGGCTGAGAGACGGGAATTGAGGTTCATGATTTAATGAAGTCAGAGAGGGGGCAGAAGTCTGTTATTTGTAGATTGTAAAATGAGAGGGGGGGTAAACCAAAGTGGCAATGGACATATTAGGGAGAGGAGTATTTCCGTTCTTGTAATAAAAATTAGTTCTACTAAACATTCCCCCCCTCCCATTTTATGGTCGTTTGAGTGCAGGGGGTCCTTCCTTCACATCTGTAATCACGCACAGATCGAGTTACTGTACTCAACGATCTGGAAGCGATTAGCCACGAACGTGGACGAACTCACGCATCATTCCAGACCCACTCTGCGCCGAGAACAGCCGACTCTACACATTCCAGGAATGCAAAAACGAGTAACGCACACCGTGAAGTTTTGGTTAAATCGCGGTCCCAAGAGTCACTTACTCTGCCAGTCACGCTGAGAATGAGAGGCGGGCCTGTGGTGAGCACACAAGCCGTGGTCACGCACACTCGGGCGTTCATTTGCATCGCCCTTCTGGGGGAGGGTTCTGAAGGAGGTTGAGTTTAAATTGGCCGGGGGCAGAAACACTTCACAGGAGGGGGTCTATGGGAGAGATCCTCCACCCAATTGGTGATGGGGGGGTTTGAGTGGGTGGGGGGTGAAACTGTAAAACAAAGATTCCAGAACGACTGTTGCAGATGACAGCCAGCTAAGAGGACACATCCAACATGAGCAGATTTTGGCACCAAGAAGGTCTTAGCTCAGGGCTTGGCGTGTAGTTTAGTCAAAAAACATGAAACGATTTACAAAGGAAAAGAAACCCAGGAAGACTCATGCTGGGGAATTTTGCATGAATGAATAACAGGGTTCTGACAACGAGAGGAGGGGAAATGGGCAACAAAAACAAACAGGAATGAGGATGGGTATGGAGGGAGAGAAGCGGGGGTGAGGGTGGGGTCAAAGAGAGACGTGGAGAAAGGAAGGGGGGAGGGAGGCCATCATTGTTCTGTCAGAGATGAGGTCGTGTTGCCGGGGGAGGGGAAGGGGGAGACCGAGGGGGGGGCAGGGAATGGAGATACTGAGATGAGGGGCGAGGAAAGAGGATACAGGAAGGAGAATGGGATGGAACGCAAGGAGAGGAAGCTGGTGAGAGAGAAACAGTGGGGGGGGATGGGGGGGGGCTGGGGGGGGGGACTAATTTGGCGACCAATGGGAGGAGGGTTGGAGTTAGTACATAATCCTGGCAGCTGTGGAATTCAGAGACTCATTCCACTAATCGCTGGTAGCAAAGGGTGGAGAAAGAGAGCAAGATGGGGAATCATGTTTGATTTATTTCACAGATACGTTTATCCAAAGCAGCGTACAGGTGAGCAAGCGGCTCAGACAGTCCCTGGAGCCATTGGGGATTAGAGGCCTTGCTCAAGGATCCAACAGCAAAACCACTCTGTTGGCTTTCGAAATTGAACCAGCAACCTTCTGATTAAAAGCAGAGAGACATAACCCAGTGACTCAAACACCATCTCTGGGGGGGGCGGGTTTCCACAAAGAGGCATGTCAGCTGGAGAGTCCAAAATGTTTAATTACAGATGATTATTTGAGTAGGAAGATGAGCAATATTAGCAGAGAATTCCAGAAGCTTCATTGCTCAGCCTCCACAATCTCCAGCTTCAGGGTTGCAGTCCATCTCGCCCCTGTTGATGGGCGTGGTGCTGCTTCACACCCAGACCTAACAGAAAATCTGATATAAGCTTGTTGACCACCTCAGGCTGGTCCTGCTGCACCCAGTGGCTGCAGTGCGGGATCATGTGCACTGCGGCAGCGGCCCTGGCGTACGGCCGCCCGCCACCCGACCTCCCCTCCACCAGCAGGCCGTCGTCCTCGCCCCAGATGAGCATGCAGGCCACCTGCGCGTCCTGGTGCTTGTACAGGCTGTTGCTGTAACACGAAATGGAAATCAAACTGATTCACAAAGGTCGTAATGGTAACCAAGACAGGGTAGGTTGAGGGGGCTATGTAGTCATTACATTTAGAACTTTCTCCTCCGAATTCCCCTAAATTATTCCACAGAGTAAATAATTGTGACTTCTGCTTTTGTACATCGACTGCACCTTGATTTCAGGAAATACCGGTTTCAGAGCTGCGATTTTGGGGAGTAGTGAAAATGTCCAAGGGCACAGAAAATGAAACCCAGAGGAGCCCTGGCCCAACAGGACATGAGCGTGACCACCCACTCACCCTCCTCACCACCCACCCACACACACACACACACACACACACACAACTGGTATTCAAGATCCGCTCCGTTAATCTGAGCAGTGCGCGGTAGTAGTGAAGTGGAGCCGTGAGCCCCCCAGGCTGGGACAGGCGGTACAGGTATCCCTCGAGCTGCTCCGCCGTCAGCTGTCGCTCCCTGTTCCTGATCCCCAAACGGCGGCCGCAGAACAGGCTGCTCACCAGCTGCATACAGACAGGAAGGTACAGGCTTTAGGCATATGGGGCGTGGCACAGAGAAACAGGAATGTACAGAGGAGGTATGGCACAGGGAAGCAGGGAGGTACGTAGGAGGCGTGGCACAGGAAACAGGAAGATTCAGAGGAGGTATGGCACAGGGAAGCAGGGAGGTACGTAGGAGGTGTGGCACAGGGATCCATGAAGGTACAGTGGGGGTGCGGCACAAGCAAGAAGGTGAGGTCAGTGATTCCATTAGAAAAAAATTGTTGCAGGTCACCGTATCCAGGAAGATTTCAATATCCTGGAAAAATGGGACAAAGTCCAGTCAAATATCATTTGCGCTCAATATTGAGCTTGAAAACAACTGATAGTCAGGCTATGTAAAGAATCACATCGTCAAGGCATGTAGAATTATACTTTTTTTTTATAAGTAGGCCTTTTCATGTAAAATAAGTCCTGTGAATAGACTTACGTGCATGACACAAAAATAAACATTATGCAAGCCTAAGTTGTAACACATAAACACAAAGCATTTCCGTCAGCTTTAGACCTACATATTCTCAGCTAAAATAAAAGAAAAGAAAAACTTTTTGTAAACAAACCAAAAAATACATCCAGGCCTGTGTGGTTCGTAACATTTTAATTATAATGTGCTGCTGTGAACTATCCCAGAATCGAATGATTTCCATTCACTATGGACCTTTAAAATAAAATCGAATAGATACCTTAGACAAGCTGGAACTGGCCAGTTTGCAGCTGAAATGTTTGAAAGATTTGGGGCCATTTTACCCATAAAATGGATATTTCTGTTCAATCAGTCAGGCTTATAATGGTAAACAAACACTAATAATGAAACTAAAGTTTAATTGCACAAGTACATTGGAATGGAGTGTTTTGTTCACACTTACCCCATCTTCCTCTTTTATTTTTAATAACATACATCTACAGTGGTGAGAGTGAAGCTTGGGGGTTGGGGGCAGGGTTGGCACCGCCAGGGCATTTTTTTTTGGGGTGGTGGGTGGTGGTAAAGGATTTTGCTCAAGGGCCCAACAGAGATGTGGTTACTCTGCCTAGCACAGGATATGAACCTGTGACCTTCTGATCGTAAACACGGAGACGTAAAACTCACACTGAAAGATAGAGTGGGTAAGAGTAGGAAGTGTGGGCAGCGCTGTACTAAACACCTTCCTGTTGCATCTGGAGTCTTGAACTAACATCCTGTTAGAAAAAATGACAAAAACACGATATCAGGGAATGGCTGTGGTTTCCAGTCACACGTACCACATTCCCCACTACATCTTTCCATAAACATGCACCACAGCTATAACGTCTGAGTGGTATTTTGAAGTCCCCCACGGAGAGGGCGATTTCAGGCAGCAAGGGCAGCTGGAAGAAGCAGACAGGTCTTTGTAAGACTCTGTCTGTACGGGGAGAGAGAGAGAGTGGCAACACACACAGTGGGCAAGGGAGGCAGCTGCGGAGCTGTAATGAAGTCCTAAGACGCCAATGGAAATTGTGTTTCAATTACTCTTATGTTGGGGTAAAACGGTGATTTTATGTCCATCAAAGTGTGTAAGACTAGCCACTTGTAAATCACTCCTAATGTCACCTTGGGTGACCATCTAATCTATGTCGGGGGGACACTTTGAGCTAGGACTGGACTTGTAAACTACCATTTCAATTAAAAGGACCTGGATTTCACTTTAGCACTGAGATCTTGCTGTGTGCTGATTGGTCAGTCTCCTATAATCACGCACGAGTCACTAATGTTAATGTAAAACAGCTGGATGAGTCTTTCAATCAAGGAAAACAAACCAGTAAAAGCACAAGAAGAACTGAACTAATTAGCCGAGCACAGGAGCCTCAGTTTTAAAGCAGTTTGTAAAATCTCAAGTAGCTCACCCCAGTATTTACGGTAACCATCCAATAATCCCATGCATTGGCTGACTCAGCCGCTAGCATACCATGATTTACTAATCAGTACCTCATTTAATTATTTAAGTAATTAAACTGATTAAATAAGCCGGTGGTGAAATTTTATGGATATGAGGAGAGGTTTGGGAATTGAAGTTGTGTTCCTGTAGCCATCTAATGTAACATCAGTAACTTTTTGAGGAACAGAAGACATTCCTGCTAGGTTTTATTGTGTTACTGTTAATTCGTATATGTTTATACTGCCCCTATAAACAGCCTTATGTGTTTCCTTTGACTGCCTAAGACTTTTGGACACTAATGTACATGGAAGGTGCTGACGTGCCACTGCATGTGTCTCTGCCTTTGGCACCATCCCAAAAGGGCAATGGTGTTACCCAGCCAGGCGGCGGGGTGCAGGGCGTTCCTGATGATGAGGCACTGCACCATATCTGGGCGTTCCAGGGCGAAGTACCAGGCCAGCAATCCGCCCCAGTCGTGCTCAACCAGCGCGCGGCTCGTGTGTCCTGAAAATACAGGGAAAAAAACGTTCATCAATGTTAAAGTGATGCTGACACACATAGAGCCGACATGCACGGTGCTAACAGGCGGTGATGTGTGGCTCAGCAGTTCAGGACAGTGTGATGTCATCACTGGGCTCTTGAGTAAGGCCCATAACCCCAGTTTCTCCAGGGACAAGCAGACCCTGTTTCTCAGTTGTATACCAACCTGCAAAATACATTTAATGACGTTACTATTTTAGTATGTGCTGTCCTGCACTGACAGGGTTAGCTCACTTCTTACTGGTTCCCGACGAGACGCGACAAGGCCACAAGATTAGCCAAACATGCTAAATCCTGCCTACTGTGGAAATGGAAGCCTTATTTCTTCTATTACTGCACACAGAGTCACACCGAGACCTTCGACCCGCTTTTCCAGAATATAGTCTTCTGGCCTGCAGGGGGCAGCAGAGTTTCCACAGTCACGCAGGTTGAGGGCTACTGCATGATAGATGTAGATAGATAGATAAGACTTTATTGATCACACACTGGGGAAATTTACTAATGTGTCATTATTCCCCCTAATCACTTAAGCACAAACCACTGAGTATTCACTGTTTGAGTGTTTATAGATATGAGTGTCAATTGATAAAAAAAAAAGTTAACTAGTTACTCTCATGAATTTCTCTAAGGTTTATTTCATTGCTAAGACATAGAATTCCTTTTTATCTTCTACCAAAGGTGACAATCATTTTGGAGGGCACTATATATTTGTGTAGGTCCTTGAAATTCTAACGTTCCAGATGTCAAACATCTGGAAAATATAGGTGGAGATTATAATACATATACTTATGTGGTTACTGGTGGTGCAGGAAGAGTGAATGGAATATGGTTGTGAGTAACAGTCTAAATGCAGATTTTATCATTAAACTTGTGTCTAATAGGCACCATAGTACAACTACCTATATGGAGTAAATGTACTATATGGTAAAAATTTACTCGCCACTAATTATTTACGGCACATTTGTAAATGAGGTATTTTTATGAGCTAATTTAATTAACAGAGTATTGACTATATCTTCTGTAGTCGGACTGGTATCATTAGATGTGATGGTAAGTGAAGCAGATAAGTTTCGACCACATAACAAATCCCGAACTGAACCCTGAGCTTAACCCTGTTTTCCATTTCTGAGCCGATTTAATATTTTTTGTTGAACTGATTGTTTCTTAGCCGGAGTAGCCTTCTTTGTCAGGCGGAATTCCCTCACATCAGAGATGAAAGTAGGACTGTGAGATACATTTGCACTATAGATTGTATCAGTACTGACTGGCTACACACCACATGTCATAGTTTGTGTCAGTGTGCTGTGTAGCCAATCAGCACTCTTATACTGTTGGCCAATGAAATCGATCTTGTTTGTCAGACCTGCCAGGCGTGGCCTGCACTTAAGTCGTTTGGGGGAAAAAATGGTGTATATCATGCAAGCTGTTTCTCCATCTCTGGTTGTTCAGGGTGATGATTGATGAGCAGACTGACCAATAGCTGCATGGAGAGTATGTACATAGTCGACCAATTATTGCGTGCAAGAAGGTGGTCACCTTACAATATTTACCAAGGGTCTTTAACAGCACCACGTTATCCAGAAGAACCAGCCGTTCAAATGTGCTTAACCATGTTGATTTCTAGTCTGTTCCGTGAGAGTAGAAAAGGTGTTAATATACTATCTTTGGTCCGATTTCCTTTCTGACCTCCGTCTACTGTTCCTCTTGCCAAAAAAAACCATCAAAGTGCGTTTGGGTCACAGAATGGATCGTCTGCATTGTTTTGATTTTGTATACCCTTGCATGTAGCCTATGTGTGGTGTAGCCATGCCCATGGTAAGTATACTGGTACCAGTATGAACCAGCAAGGCGCAGGAGCTGCTGTCCACAGGTATCAGGAGAATGTTGCAAAACCCAAAGCTTATGTGCAAATCCGCAATACGATTGAAAGATAACGACACATTTGCGCTGGTGGGACGACAAAAATACATCTTCTTCATTGGTAAGAAACTACCAGTTTAGTCTTTCGGAGTTGTTTTTGTGTACGCAAATTTATGCACACGGGGTGAGACTTTATCAGCGGAGATGAAAATCCACAATTGTATAGTAGTGTTGGCTTTCAGACTTTTTTTCTATTAGCTATACAGACTCATCTTTGTAAAATGTGCCCGTTTACGGGCAGTTAGGCTGTGGTCTTTGTAATTATAAATATTTTGCTGTTTTTCTGTATTTGTAATTTGTGTTCCATTTAGAGCTTTTTAAACATCTCTCCAAATATGGAAAGCTGCCATACGAAATCTTATTCGTATCGGATTGATATTGAATGGGAATGGAATCGAATCATCAGCTTGCTTGTATTTCCCGCTAAAAACTTCATCAAGTACAGTAATGATAAACCAGGATTCCCTGGCAAATTAGGGAACTTCTGAATTGTCAAAGGGAAGGTCAATAGAAAAGTGGAGAAAGATCTCTTCATGAAACCCAAAGCATACAGGGGCCATCAGGTCTGTTAAAAATCGAATACAGTAAAAAGCTGGACCAACTCACCAACGGTTTGGAAAAGCCTTCACAACATCACCAAGTACAAAAAGACCCCCCCCCCTCAAGCTGCAATTGATCCATCTCTACCAAAATAAACTGTTTAACTTTACAGTAGATTCAAATCACAAAGACATGCTAAAAACTGCGGTTCACACCCCGACTCGCCATTCAATACTTATTGCCTCATCTTCACCAACCCGCTGCAAACACAGCCTTTATTGCTCCCTCATCTTCCTCAGAAACATGCAGCCCATATGCTCTTCAGGAAGCAGAAACACAGGAAAGCTGCTGGACCTGGTCACACCTGCCCTGCCACCCTGTGTCCCGGTGCTCACCAGCTAGCACCACCACTTACATCCAGCTTTATTAGTCACTACTAATATGTATTGTTCCTGCCTGCTTTGAAACCTCCACCATTGTTCCTGTTCCTAAGAAATACAGGATAACCCACCTCTACTATAAAATTTGGCCCATCCAGCAATGTCACGCCCCGCTCGTCCGATCCTCCTGTGTGCCACGCCCCCTCGGTAACCTCGCGTGGAACCCCCATGTTACCAGCTGTTTCTAATCCCGTCTGATTAGGTTTCTGTATTTAAGTGCTTCCCTGTCAGTCTTTCCCCAGTCCTGCCCATGTAGTGTTGTGACGATTCCGCCTCGTACGCCTCTCCGTTCCCCCGTTAAGTCCCTCGTTCCCTGATCCTTTGCATCCTTCTCCTGCTTCCCTGGTCCGTGCCCCGCAGTTGATGACAAGCGACATCTGGATTCCCCAAGCGCATATGCAAGGATACTGTTTGTGGATTTTAACACGGCTGTTACAATTGTAATACCATTGACCCAGAAATTCTACACACCAAGCTTTCACAGCTAAATATACCACCTTCCATGTGACACTGGATCAATAACTTCCTGACAGACAGGAAGCAATATGTTAATGTGGGTGCTTCTCTATCAGACCCTCTCAACTGAAGCACAGGTGCTTCTGTAAACTGTATGCTTCCGCCCATTCCTATTTGCAGCGTATACCAATAACCTCACCTCCATGGACAGTTCGTCAGAGACATTTTAGGCAATCGTGGCAAGTTTGGGGAAGGCCCTTTGTCACACCTTCCGCGCTGGATGGCATAACAAAATGGGAAAGTCACATCACGTTTCCTTGTGCGGGGGAGTAAGCAGGTAAACGTAAAAATTTAATTTGCAGCAGGTTTCTTAATGTAATCAGGGCAACCAACTGCACTCACATTATGGTAAGGACGCTTAGTGCTAATGAAGCTGCTTTCGTTATTTGAAAGCCATTTTAAATTCCATTAAGCAGAATTACCCATTGTGTGTGAATGTTTACCCTGGGATAGAATCAGAATCAGGGGTATCTAGTGCCTTACGCACTGTGCTCCCTGAGGCCCAGCATCATGATTGGGTAAGTAGATATGGGACACAGATGGATGGGTGGATACTGGGCAGTCGTCTCTTGATAATGTCAGTGTTTCGTCATCGAAACCTGAAGTCTGTCTTTTTCTCTGCTTCAAGATGACAGGCAAAGACGAGCCGGATCTCAGATCAAAGCGCCGTGCTGCCAAGCAGAACATCTTTGTCGTTGGGATGGTGAGCATCCAGGTTGTCCTGCTTTCGCGGTCCCACAACTGCCAGCACCCTCACATCCAATAGCTGCCAGCTCGCACTTTGCATTTGTCTCTCGCACGCTCCTCCTCTCCCTTGGCAGCAATGTGTATGGACATCGTCGGCGACGACGCACCCGGATGCTACCGCAACAGGTCGCTGGAGTTCTTCTACAGTCACAGTGAGAAGCACATCAGCGATTCGTGGACCTCGCAAAGCCTGCTGGTGGTGATCCTGGGCATCATAGTCTGTGCCTGCATCCTCTTCGCCAACAGCTTGGTCATGGTGGCCATCATCATCAACCGTGGCTTCCACTACCCCATCTACTACCTACTGGGCAACCTGGCTGCGGCCGACCTGTTCTCTGGCCTCTCTTACCTGTACCTGATGTTCCATACGGGCCCCTGGATTACAAAGATGACCAAAGCCCAGTGGTTTGTGCGGCAGGGTCTGATTAACGTAAGCCTGACAGCTTCTGTGGTCAATCTGCTGGCCATGGCCGTGGAAAGGCACCAGACTGTCTTCACTGTCAAGTTCCACGGCAGGATATCCAATTGTCATCCTGGGCATCTGGCTGGTGGCCCTGCTGATGGGTCTCATCCCCAGCATGGGCTGGCACTGACTATGTGACCTGGACAACTGTTCCATTATGGGGCCTTTGTACAGCAGGAGCTATCTGGTCTTCTGGGCCGTGCTCAACCTGGTCACCTTCACCATCATGGTGATCGTGTACTTGCGCATCTTCCTGTACGTGCGCAGGAAGAGCCTGAGGATCTCCCAGCACCAGACACAGATGAAGCAAATGGATACTGTCATGAGTCTCATGAAGACCTTGAGCACGATCCTAGGTGAGGGACCATACTCACATACAAGTGAATGTACACCGGACAGCCTTTTTACAGAGACATACATTCATGGTTATTTGGCCCTTGATGCCCCCCAACAGTCATTGATCACTGTACCAAATTCAGAAACAAGAACCAGAAACAAGAACCGCCCCCCCACACTATCACTCTCTGTAGAGACTGAGGGACCTTGGTGACAGCATGTATCTTTGCCTTGTGCTATTGGCTTCACTTTCATGTCGCTTTGGACAAAGGTGTCCTGCTAAATATGTAAAATGTAATGTAAAGGACAACTAAGCAAAGACTAATGAGAAAGATTCGGTCTTCCAGGAAGCACGCCTGGGCAGATCAGGAACATTGAAAAGTGTTTTGCGTAATAACAGCGGACTTATTATGGCAACTGATGGCCTGCTTTGATTTATTCTATGGCAGAGGTGGGCAGTAGTGTCCACAAAGGGCCTGTGTGTATGTGGGTTTTTCATAATCCCAGTCAGCGATGACACTTTGAGCCAGGACAGGATTTGCAAACTGCCATTTCTGTTAAAAGGACCTGGATTACATTTAAGCACTGAGATCTTGCTGTGTGCTGATTGGTCAGTCTCCTCCAATCATGCCAGTGTCGCTAATGTTGATGCGAAACAGCTGGATGAGTCTCTCAATCAAGGAAAACAAACCGGTAAAAGCGCAAGAAGAACTGAACTAATTAGCCGAGCACAGGAGCCTCAGTTTTAAGGTTGTGTGTAAAACCTGAAGTAGTGTCTTCGCTGACATGGATTTATCTGGTCACCCAAGTTAACCTTTAGGTCAGCTGTTCAAACTCAGGTGTGAGGGCTCTTCAGCCAATCGGTGCTCTAATCAGTAATCTAATTAGGGGGTTTCATCGAAAACCCGCATACACAGCAGCCCGCTCTTGATAAGATTGGCCACCCCTGTTCTATGGCCATGAAATGAAACAATCATGTATAAGGTGGTAAAAGTGAACAAAAATACAATTTGATCATGTAGGCTATTGAGGCATTACTCGTTACGCATTATACTACGGGACCGTTGAATGCTTGAATCTGATTGGCTGACGAACGTTCTGAGGTGTGCAATTATTTTCAGATAACCGCACGGCGAACGTAGTTCCAGGCAGCTCTCTTGACCGCATTACAGTTCCATATCACTTCGCATAGTTAACTGTAATAACGGAAATTAGCATACAGTACCTATACAGCACACAGGACTAACAAAAACAACAACATGACAGACGATTTTCCGAAAGTACATTTTAATAATTACGGTGAATATGAAACTTTCAACAACTGGTCTGCAGCAGTATTAGTTAGCCTAGTGTACCAACTTAAAGGCTACACATGACATTTCTCGCTAGCGAGGTAATAACAGCGCTGCATCTTAAAGCAGACTTACAGTTTAGAGACGGTGCTTCAGAACACTGTTGAGGGACACACAGAGGTAGCCTAATTCATACAAGCTCTCTGTTTCTCTGTCTCTCTCGCTCTCTTTCTAATAACTTCATTATTAACTGCATTAGTCTGCTATCAACGGCTCAAGCTTCCATTGCCAGCTTTAAAATGACGTTTTGGAACTAGCAAAAGAGACGTTGGATAAGACGCGGAAGAAATAATCCTACTCACAATAGCGATTTAAGTAGAAAAACCGGACGAATCCCTTGAAATATATCATCTGATCGATGTCTTGAGGTGTGGCAACCGTAGTATAAGCGGAATAATTGACTCCGGACCGTTGAATTATTAGAAAATAATGCACACCCGAGGTGTAACGGCCACTCCGCTTCGCGTCGTGGCCGCATTACCACCTCGGGTGTGCATTATTTTCTAATAATTCAACGGCCCGTCGTCAATTATTCCTTACTTAAAGTTCATTAACATAGTTGCACGGTATTGCAGGCATTTGTCAGCTCTCTACAAACGCAATGCTGCTGTGCTGCCTGAACTTTCATCATTACCTTGCAACTTTTTTGTTTTGAAAAAAACACAGGAAGACAACAGCTATCACCGCAGCATGATGGAGCTCATGACTAAAGTCCTTATATCGTGGATTATTTGAAAGTGTTTTGGGTCTGATGGCCTGAGCAGGAACAGGGACAATTGTGTTTGGGCACGGGCCGAATCAACCATGAAAAAAGTGAGAATGGTCAATCCTGGCCAAGGGCCGAAACTCTTCACAGGAGGGGGTCTATGGGAGAGATCCTCTACCCAGTGGGTGATGGGTTCATTTTTTGGATGGGTGGGGGATGAAACTGTAAAAGAAAGAGCCCAGAACGACTGTTGCAGATGACAGCCAGCTAAGAGGACACATCCAACATGAGCAGATTTTGGCACCAAGAAGGTCTTAGCTCAGGGCTTGGCGTGTAGTTTAGTCAAAAAACATGAAACGATTTACAAAGGAAAAGAAACCCAGGAAGACTCATGCTGGGGAATTTTGCATGAATGAATAACAGGGTTCTGACAACGAGAGGAGGGGAAATGGGCAACAAAAACAAACAGGAATGAGGATGGGTATGGAGGGAGAGAAGCGGGGGTGAGGGTGGGGTCAAAGAGAGACGTGGAGAAAGGAAGGGGGGAGGGAGGCCATCATTGTTCTGTCAGAGATGAGGTCGTGTTGCCGGGGGAGGGGAAGGGGGAGACCGAGGGGGGGGCAGGGAATGGAGATACTGAGATGAGGGGCGAGGAAAGAGGATACAGGAAGGAGAATGGGATGGAACGCAAGGAGAGGAAGCTGGTGAGAGAGAAACAGTGGGGGGGGATGGGGGGGGGCTGGGGGGGGGGGACTAATTTGGCGACCAATGGGAGGAGGGTTGGAGTTAGTACATAATCCTGGCAGCTGTGGAATTCAGAGACTCATTCCACTAATCGCTGGTAGCAAAGGGTGGAGAAAGAGAGCAAGATGGGGAATCATGTTTGATTTATTTCACAGATACGTTTATCCGAAGCAGCGTACAGGTGAGCAAGCGGCTCAGACAGTCCCTGGAGCCATTGGGGATTAGAGGCCTTGCTCAAGGATCCAACAGCAAAACCACTCTGTTGGCTTTCGAAACTGAACCAGCAACCTTCTGATTAAAAGCACAGAGTCATAACCCAGTGACCCAAACACCATCTCTGGGGGGGGCGGGTTTCCACAAAGAGGCATGTCAGCTGGAGAGTCCAAAATGTTTAATTACAGATGATTATTTGAGTAGGAAGATGAGCAATATTAGCAGAGAATTCCAGAAGCTTCATTGCTCAGCCTCCACAATCTCCAGCTTCAGGGTTGCAGTCCATCTCGCCCCTGTTGATGGGCGTGGTGCTGCTTCACACCCAGACCTAACAGAAAATCTGATATAAGCTTGTTGACCACCTCAGGCTGGTCCTGCTGCACCCAGTGGCTGCAGTGCGGGATCATGTGCACTGCGGCAGCGGCCCTGGCGTACGGCCGCCCGCCACCCGACCTCCCCTCCACCAGCAGGCCGTCGTCCTCGCCCCAGATGAGCATGCAGGCCACCTGCGCGTCCTGGTGCTTGTACAGGCTGTTGCTGTAACACGAAATTGGAATCAGACCGATTCACAAAGGCTGTCGTGGTAACCAAGAGAAGGTGGGGAGCAGCGCTATGGAGTCATTACATTTAGAACTTTCTCCTCCGAATTCCCCTAAATTACTCCACAGAGTAAATAATTATGACTTCTGCTTTTGTACATCGACTGCACCCTGATTTCAGGAAGTACCGGTTTCAGAGCTGCGATTTTGGGGAGTAGTGAAAATGTCCAAGGGCACAGAAAATCAAACCCAGAGGAGCCCTGGCCTAGCAGGACCACAGTGCGAACACCCACCACCAGTACCCCCGCACACACACAATCGGCATTCAGGATCTGTTCCAACTAACCTGAGCAGTGCGCGGTAGTAGTGAAGTGGAGCCGTGAGCCCCCCAGGCTGGGACAGGCGGTACAGGTATCCCTCGAGCTGCTCCGCCGTCAGCTGTCGCTCCCTGTTCCTGATCCCCAAACGGCGGCCGCAGAACAGGCTGCTCACCAGCTGCATGCAGGCAGGAAGGTACAGGCATTAGGCAAGATACAGGAATGTACAGAGGGGGGGCGTGTCATAAGGAAACAGGAATGTACAGAGGGGTACGTGTCATAAGGAAACAGGGAGGTACAGAGGGGATGTGTCACAGGGAGGTGCAGAGGGGATGTGTCACAGGGAAACAGGGGGGTACAGATGAGGCGTGGCACAGGGATACAGGAAGGTGTAGACAGGGCGTGACATATTAATACAGGGAGGTACAGAGGGGGAATGGCACAGGGATATAGGAAGGTACAAATGGGGCGTGGCACAGGGATAGAGGAAGGTACAAATGGGGCGTGGCACAGGGATACAGGAAGGTACAAATGAGGCGTGGCACAGGGATACAGGAAGGTACAAATGGGGCGTGGCACAGGGATACAGGAAGGTACAAATGGGGCGTGGCACAGGGATACAGGAAGGTACAAATGGGGCGTGGCACAGGGATACAGGAAGGTACAAATGGGGCGTGGCACAGGGATACAGGAAGGTACAAAGGGGGCGTGGCACAGGGATACAGGATGGTGCAGAGAGGGCGTGGCATAGGGAAACTGGAAGATACAGAAGGGACAACCAGACACCTATGGAGGTAAGAGTGAAGCTTGGAGTCTGCTATCAATCCAGTGATTTGTTTTTTAGGGGGGGGTGATATTAACTTGCTCAAAGGCCCAGCAGAGATGTGGCTACTCTGTGGAACATGGGATTTGAATCTGAGGCTGATGGTTACCTTGAAGTCCTCCACAGAGAGGGCGATTTCAGGCAGTAGGGGCAGTTGGAAGAAACAGACATGTCCAGCCTGCAGGAGCTGAGAAGGTCGTCGCAAGACCGCATCTGTATGAGGAGAGCGGGAACACACACTGTGGGCAAGTAATGCAGCTGCAGTACTGTCAGGTCAGGTCAAGTGGGGAGCATGCGCCGATGCAGCACATTGTCGCACCCACCACATGGCGGAACTCCTCGGGATCCCAGGTGGCGACCCCCCACATAGACTCACGGTCCAGTCCTACACTCCGGAAATGGCCATCCATCCGCCACAGCCAAGTGCTACGTGGGCGTCCCCTTGGCTTGGTCTAGCTGCTTGGGTCCTCAATAATGGGGATCCTGCGAGCTGGATCCCCCTCAGGGAAACGTGCCACATGGGCGTAGTGCCATAACTGAGGCTCCCTTACAATGTAGGTAGTGAGCCTCATTCGGGACTCCTCTAGCAACCGCTCATTTGACTAATCATCCAATATACCCATGTATTGGTTGACTTGACCACTAGGATACTATGATTGGCTAATCAATACCTTATCAAATTATTTTACTAATTAATGAATTAACCATGCTGGTTGTGAAACTTAATGAATACCTGGACTGGCTGTGGTGCTCCTGTGGAATGGTTTTGGAACTGAATTGGTGTTCATCTACCCATCCAACAAGATATCCGTAACTTTTTGGAAAACAGAAGAAGTTCCATCTATCCATTTTCTCCAGCTAATCCTGGTCCAGGTCGTGGGAGCAACAATCTAAGCTGGGATGTCCAGACCTCCATCTCCCCAGCCACCTCTTCCAGCTCCTTCAGTGGGATATCCAGTCACTCTACCTGGATCTGCCTCAGTCTCCTTCAAGTTGGATGTACCTGAAGCATCCTAAGCAGATGAGCCACCTCAACTAGGTCTTTTTGATGCAGAGAAGCAGCAGCTCTACTTTGAGCCCCTCCCAAATGTCCCAGCTCCTTACTCTGTCTCTAAGTCTGAGCCCAGATGTGTTGGAATCCCATAATCCCAAAGCATCCCCTACAGGACCCCCTGAGGGACACAGTTGTATCCCTTTTCCAAACCCACAAAACACCTGTACACTGGTTGGAAAACTGCTTCGGTGACCCAGAGATGGGTAAGTCCTCCTCTGAGTTCCCCATCTCTACTTCCTCCAAGGAAGGAGTGTTAGTGGGATTCAGGAGGATCTCAAAGTAGTCCTTCTACACCTGACTATATCTCCAGTTGAGGTCAACAGCACTCCATCCTGGCTGTAAACATGGATAAATCCCTTCTTCCTTCTCCTGAGTCTCCTGATCATTTGCCAACTGAGGTTTTCCTTCCACAGCTGCCAAAGCCGCATTCTGCTTGGCCTGCCGGTACCTACTTCGGGTGTCCTACAAGCTACCCAAGCTCTGAAGGCCTCCTTCTTTAACCTGACTGCTTCCAACATCACGTTCAATCACCGGGTTTGGCGGCTGCCATTGCGACAGGCACCAACAGCCTTAGAGCTACAACTCTGCAGAGCCACCTCTCATTGCCCACAAATTCCCGGTAAACGGCGAAGGGGCTGAGCCGCACGAGGAAGACCACGGCGTGCGTTTCTGCCTCAGGCACCGTCCCAAACCAGCAATGGTGTTACCTAGCCAGGAGGCGGGGTGCGGGGCGTTCATGATGATAAGACGCTGCACCATATCTGGGCGTTCCAGGGCGAAGTACCAGGCCAGCATCCCGCCCCAGTCATGCCCAACCAACACGCAGCTCGTGTGTCCTGGAATTATTGGGACAAAAAGCCTTAATTAATGTTAAGCTGATGCTAACACACATAGAGCCAACATGTACAATGCTAATAGAGGGTGATGTGCGGCTCAGCAGTTTAGGATGTGCCCATGATCAGAAGGTTGCTGGTTCCTATGCCTTACAGTATGATGTCATCATTGGACCCTTGAACAAGGTGCTTATACCCAGTTACCCAAGGGACAGACTTCCCCTGCTTTCACAACTGTATGTTGCTAAATAAGGAACAGTACTAATTACTGTGTGTTATCCATCACTGACATGTTTAATCCCCTTCTTAGTGGTTCCCAATGGGATGCACAAGGCAGCGATTGGTCACAGATGGCAGATCCGCCCTGCTGTGGTCTGGAAGCCTTATTTCTCTGTGCACTGCAAACACAGAATCACACCTAGGCCGCTAATGGTGTCCCTGATGTCATCCAGCAGCATTTCCAGAGCATAGTCCTCCGGCCTGCAGGGGGCAGCAGAGTCTCCACAGCCACGCAGGTCTAAGGCCACTGTGTGGTACCGAGCGCTGAACTCGCACAGCTGGTACCTCCAGGAGTACCTACAATAAGGGGAGACGGTGATACCTGTCTTCATCTGAATCACCCTCAACAAAACTATGAACAAGAAAGAAGGAATCATTTCAGTCCTGATCCGTGGGACCATCTGTTAATCTATGAAAGTTGGATTGTGTCTCAGCAGAGCTGCTATTAAATTAGGCTTAATTAAATTGTACAATAAATCTCAATAATGTTTCCACACACAGTGAATTTCTTACTGAGAAAATGTGACTAAAACACAGAATGTAATAATATCAAGAACACAAACATGTTCTGCAGTCTTGGAAGATGGATAATTGTGTTACTAAATAAATACATTCAGTTAATTATTGTCAATTTACTAACAATTAGTATGGATGCTTTGGTAGTCTGTGACTCCAGTGGGGGCTGTTGGGAGGGCTCCAGACTTTGTCAGTAATTCTCTTGCATATTTGCTTGTAAAACATTCAGTAATATCAGCGACGACGACTTGATTGCAATGAATCATTCCTAATAGTCTCTTAACAGCTAAGTAACCGGATCGGGGCTGGAGTAATTTTAATCATGGGGATTTCTTCATTAAGATAACTGGGATGCATACGTGTGCACAGACACATGCCGTAACTGTGGGAAAACCAAGCAGATTGCTCCTTAATCACCTCCCCCAGGAAGCATCATTTTAAAACAACTTTATCAGATGATAGACGCTGCGTGAGAAATGGTGACGGCGCTCTTACGTTGCACTTCGCTGTTTAATGCCCCCTACTGGTGACTGATAATAAGCAGATTTGCTCACCAGTTCTCTGGAAATCCGTGAAGGAAGAGCATCAGAGGATTTTTGTGGTCTCCTTTCTCTACATAATGGAGCCGCAGACCGGAGCTCTGGGACAAGGAATAATGCGGAGACAGACAGAAATTAAAATTAAGAAATTAAAATTAAGGAGGACAACAGAAGACAGACCATGATGGTTATGAAGACCATGATTATCTTAGTCATTTGGCATCATGCCTTTGGAAGTTGTCATCACACCCCTCAACGCTGGGTCGGTCAGTGCGTGTGGAGACGTTACCGGGATGAGGTTCAGGCGCTCGCCTGATTTTAAGATCTTTTTTGGCATCAGCCCCGTGTCACTGGTGCCAATCGCGCTCCTATCGGTTATTTTCTAATTATAGAGAAGGTGGGACATTGAGTCATCGGCGACAGAGAACGTGACACAAAGGGCACAAAGGACAGAGACCGTAGCCGCTTTCGATCAAAAATTACACAAGGAGAGGTTGAAAAGTTCATTGGTTCATTCAGATTAAATACTGTTAACGCTGTGTACAGTACAATTCGGCGTTTCGAAGCCGCAGCTTACTGCCGGCAGTGGGGTTAGACTGGGGCGCACCTGGGGGCCAAAAGAACACCGCTGCAAAAAGCTTGAAGCACAAAAATGCCGGTGCAGTTAAATATATACTAGTTTCCATGTTGGCTGGGTGTTACTTATCTGTATTTACCGGATATCTCTCGCCGTAGCAGGTGACAGAAGTATACAAGCAGTATTTTGTGTATATCCCCACGAACGCGAAATACAAGTGGATTTTTCAAAGTTGATTCTCAATTATAAGGCCTTACCCTGGCCCGCACATATCCGTGTCTTCCTAGTTCGGGGTCCCGCAGGCACGATGGTGGGGATTTGCGAACTGTCCACTGAAACGTTTTACGGGGATTCTTCAGTCCTCTCCATGCAATGCGAGTCAGAACCATGCTTGCAGTTATCAAAGCAGTGCCATATACCAGGACCCAGTAAAATAAAGATAAAAGACACAGGCAGAACCGGGTCGGCAGCAACAGAAACCTTGTAATTTTGCTGGACATTGCTCCTTGCGTCGTAATCAAACGTGAAATGTAGTTTGGTAAGTAATTAAATTAGAAGAATAACAAGCACGCCAGTCGTTGTTGACCCACATTTGTCTGAATGATTTTTTTATTTTAGGGACGCATGACTCTAGTCCAGTGTCCGCGCGGTGAGATTGCGATTTGCCGCGATCGTGCATTTGCTAAATCCGAATTGTCTAGCTAACAAATCAACCGCAGTAGTTATAATCCAGTATTTCAGTATCGCCACCAAGAAGTTCGCAAACACGACCTGTGGCCATTAGTTGTGCGCTTTGAAATAAGAAACGCGCAACAATGACGTATAATCAGATATAGTAATAAAATCATAAAGGCTGAAACTCGCCATATTGTCTGAAAGTAAACAACACATAAACAATAAGACTTAGTACATATATACTACGCCAAGGTACTTTGTCATATAATACCAAGGAAGCACGGGATAGGGATTCTATTGGTCTGCACACTCATTGGTCGTAACCAATGAATGCATTTTATTTCACCAATGAGTGAAAAGGACAGCGCATAAGCGCAGCCAATCATCATTGTCCTGTTAATGCTGTCAATCAGTTCCAGATGAAAATCCCATTGGTCAGAAAGTGACATAACTTCGATGCAACAGATTTATGTAATTTTTGGTGGCTCCGATCAGTAATCTGAAGGTGACAGTGTCTGTAAGAACAAATGGGAAAGGTATCTATGACGGGAAGATCACAGCGCGTTAGATATAATGCCTTTATTCAGCTATATGCCAGAGGAGCTTAAAGGCACAGTGACCTATTGCAAATAATCGATACATATACGAAATTCAATTTACTCGTGTCATTCAGTTTAAAGACATGAGCGATTACAATACCAAGGCTTATTCTTATACTCTGGATATTTGCATTAGGTTTGTTGGGATGTTACATATGTTTTTAAATTAACTCAAAGATTGAAGATCAACCAGCCATTACATTTAATAGTGTGTTGGCAAAAACATGTCAGTAGAGGGCAGTATGTGCTTCAATTATTTTCCCCTGGATTATGAGTGCTATCACAGACATTTAGATACATCAGTTTCGTGTTAAGTCAAGGATGTAAACACATAAATCAAAAACTTCAACAACACGGGTATTTGGTAGCAGTGTACCACTCAGCAGTCTCATTATTAATCAAGGGAACTATGAAAATCCCAATGCATTTTGTGGACACAGACTGGAGAAGCTGGAAACAATTTCTCTTCTGTCCCAGTCTTAGAGATGCTGGAGGCTGACAAGCTAGCGAGTCGGCATCCTGTACGCAATGACCCATACGGCTCCATCACTCCAGCAATGTTAAAGCACTGGTCACCTGCACTGAGCTCTCTGCGATAACCTGTCCAATCAGCATTATGGCTGTTGCTAAAAGAGTCAAGACAAGATTTGGAAGGATGCCTTAGGTCATATGTCTGTTTACCAAATGAGATCGGAATTCAAGCCCATTACCTTCACGCAGCTCATGAATAATGCAGCACAACATTTAAGCTCCACCCTTAGTGTTTATGCAGGCCTTGGCGCTCTTATTGGCCGACTAATGGCAGCACTCCCAGATATGGAAGAGGAAGCGAATGGAGAAAACTGTGGTTTTTCCCAACCAAAATCAATGACACAGCAGCAACATGCACAGAAATCCGCTTGGGGAGGGGAGGGGGGGCAGCATTACTCACGCCTGTGGCATCCGACTCCACGTCAGGCCCGCAGTGTGGAAACTGCGCCATAGACCACACAGCAAACCCACAGACGCATCATTTCATGTGATTTGCAATGTGCAATTTATTCAATCAACACGTAAACCAAGGCTAACCGAGAGCTCGGACAGAGCAGCAGGTCACCATGAACAGGATCGGGGCGAAAAGAGGCGCACAGGACACCGACACCAACCGGCACTGACGGGAACGTCCTCCAGCACCATCCATCCTCGGGAAACGAGATTTAACACAGACCTTCCAGCCAATGTATAATCAACCCCCCCACCCCCCCCCCCCCAAAAAAAAACAAACAAACACAAAAGCCCCCTCCGTAAAGACAAACACCTGCCCCATGACACAAAGGTAGTTTTTTTTTGTTTCTTTTTAATTTTTTTTAAAAAAGAGATGAGTTTATTCCATGATCATAACAGACAAAATCTTACTCCTCCGTACTCAGTGACATACCAACAGTAATTAAAGGAAAAAAAACAAAAAAAAAAACAAACAAAAGTAAACCTGAATGAAGCAAAACCTCGCCGTGCCAAAGGTCAGCGATTTCATTGAACAGAATATCCATGGCACATAACCAACTGGTAAGGAAGGAACGAAAAAACAGTCAGAATACATGAAGGCATGAAGGAATGAAGAAACGAGTGACTTCTCTTGCTTATTTAAACCAAGCTTTCATATAAGTGGACTTCACTGAAATGAAAAAGGGAGGGGGGGGGGGGGGGGGGAAACCAGCAACGGCAGCGTGACCCTCCCCACTTAAAACTGAATGCTAGTCGCCACGCTGCCAACACGCACGCACACACGCACGCACAAACACACACACATAAACAGTATATAATCTGCTCCTTGACACTCCAAGCTCCACTTGAGATATACAGATCTGGGGAGGGGTAGGTGGGGGGGGGGTCAGGCATACAATAAAGAAATACAGCTAAAACTAGACTTAAACCTGAACATATTAAATGGATAAAATGCCATGTTGACTATTTTTATTTGTACACAAACCCTCTGGTGTCCCACCCACCCTGAATCCCTTCAAAAATAGGAAACAGATGCCAACTAGAATTATTATACAATACAGGCTCTGGATGGGGGGAAAAAAGACACTAGCAAAAAACTTGGAAAAAATCGGAGGAGTCTTAAATCTCATCCCCTTTTAGTGCCCCAACAGAACAGGAAGTCACACTCCACTACAATCAAGAATGATACAAATTCAAAAAGTTTTTTTTTTCAATTTTTGATTTTTTTTCTGCATCTGCTACAGCTCCCGAAGTGCCTACCATTTACAGTCCAGATAAAATGATTGAAGATGAACACACTCATGCATGGGCTATGAGGGGGTAGAGTGGGCCTTCCTGAAGACACACACACACACACACACACACACACACACACACACACACACACGCACGCACGCACGCACGCACGCACACACGCACACACACACAAAAAATGCCAAAGAAAGAAAAACTGTGGATGTGTGGCCTGCAGGGGGCGATACAATGGCAACTACCATCTCCCTGTGCGTTGTGTGTCTTAATTGGGGCAGGGGCTCCTGGCGCGGTGTATCGGGCAGCCTTGGGAGGCAGGATGGGGAAGACGTGCGCAAAAATGCTCTAAAGCTGCATGAGGAATTATAATACAAGCATAGCAATAACGTACTCAAAAAAAAAATAATAAAAAAAAAATCATCATCCCATTCCTGACATGTTGGTAACCCCACAATTGGGGTCTGGGGGGTGAGATGCCTTTTGAAAGTTATCACTCTGTCAGCTGTGACGTCACACTAAACAGGAAATGACAACCAGCCCTCAGGGGCCCACTTCCCTGTTCTGCGTCACCTGTCGGGGGCGGGGGGGGGGGGGGGGGGGGGCAGGGAGGGGCAAAAAAACAAAACAAAAAACGAAGCAGCTCTGCTTTCGATTCTGGCAACTGTCTTGCTTGTTGATGAAGGGTGAGGACGGGAAAATATTAAATACTCATACAGGTCATTTTACGAGGGTTAGGGGAAGAGAGCGAAACAAAAGAAGATGTCGCTTTGCCGGACTGTCAGCACTAAGAAATGGTTTGGCATACAGCAGCTGCAAAGGGTGTCGTAAGGGGGCTAAACGAAAACGATTGTTAAAAGAGAGAGAGAGAGAGAGAGAGAGAAACCTTTACAGTAGATCCTACAAAAAACAAAAGTACGATGAGCTAAGCTCCCAACAAGACTGAACTAGCATCCGTATCATTGTTCATACCTCCAGGTGAGTGTATATATAATATATATTATATTGTGTATGTATACAGGTCAGAAGTGTAAGGCATGTTGTCTCTACCCTCCTCTCCTGAGAATACTACAAATCTCAAGACGTCAAGTCCCTCCCCCCACCCCCCAAATCCCACCCCCCAACCCCACACCCGCTTGCATGTATTCTCTTCAAATTAGTAATGAAAAACACAAGAGGGGAGGAGGGAAAAAAACAAAAAAACAAACAAAAAGAAAACAAATGCGGTCTTCAGTTTCCCCCAGCCTGACTCCAGGAGTCCGGCGATCCGTGAAATCTCTCCCGGCCAGGAAACCGTTTGCATGTTAGCTACTGTGTTCTTGACGTCGGTCCGCTTATGACTCCGCCAGTCCGTGAGTCGTCGGGTCAGGTGGCGCTCAGCGTGGGCGCCCCGTCCCTGTGGCGACACGTATGGGGGACTCGCTCGCCTGCTTTTGAGAGGTCCATCCCCTCCGAGAGGTCATTGGGGGGGGGTTTAGAGAAGGCTCCCCCCCCGGTGCTGGAGTTCACCGTTGGCAGCTTGAAGCAGGCTGCTCCCCAGGCAGGATCTCTCGACTTCAGTCCCTTTGGTCCCCCCCTTCCCCAACCACCCCCCCCAGGCTGACGTCCCCCTGTCTCATTCAGAGTCTGTGTACGTCGTTCTCCCCAGCTGAGTTTTTCTTTGTATTTCCCCAATTTGCATTCCTGCGTTTAAAACAGGTTCTCCTCAAAGATGGCCATCAGGTCGCTTTGGAAGTTCATGTCGATGGTGGCTGCCATCTGTAAACAGAGACAGACAGCGTCAGGTGACAAGTGACTGATAGCCTCCTAAACCAATGCGTTCGGCCGAACTCGCCCAGCCCAGCAAAGACCAGGATAAATGCTAGATATCAGCAGGGTTCCCCTGACTTTCAAGATACCAAGACAGCGGTGCCCAGTTCAGGAATTCAGACCCGCTGTAGATGTACAGAGGTGGCTGGTTTGGGTAGTAAATGCACATGAGCAAACTTATTGGCATTAATTAACCTCTTAAATAGCCGGCATCCTGTGAACAAAGAGGCTTAAAATATGGGCATAAGAGGGAGTATAAATCGTACATTAAGGTTCATTATTATTAAGGTTCCAACCTTAATAGCCAATGACGTTTTCTGAATGAGTGACAGACGAGGAGGCACTGCGGGGGCCAATCAGTTTTCAGCTAGGGTGAGGGTGCCCCTATGGTGCTGCCCCAGTGTTAAATCCATATTCTGTTTGCTCACCGCCTCTCGTCTCCTCCTCTCCTGCTCCCTGCGACGCGCCAGGTCCCTCTGCTGGTCAAGCGCACTCTGCGAAGAGGGGGGCTGCGGGGCAGCGGCCGTGGGCGGGGGCTGCGAAGCAGAGGGCGTCTGCGTCTGGGGCGGCTGCACGGGCGGGGGCTGCTGGACCTGCTGGGCCGCCTGCGTGTGCGGAGGCGGGGGCTGCTGTGGCGGTTGCTGCTGCTGCACCTGCTCCGCCCTCCTGCGCACTTCCTCATGGGGCCGGCGGGCCTGTTCCATTGCCTCCTCCTCGTCGCGGCTGTGGAACACCGAAAGAGACAGTTGCTTGTACACCATGGCTAGCAAGAGAACAGGGACACTGCCTTCATACCCCGAAAAGCCCCCCCTCCTCACCGCTGCCTGTCCTGCTCCCGCCGAAGCCGCTCCTTCTCAGCCTGCTCTGCCTGGGCCTTCAGTGCCCTCTCTCGCTCCTCCTTCTCGCGGGCGGCGCGCCGGAACTGTTCAAAGCTGTCGCTTGATGACTTGAGCGTGGATGAGGGTGCCAGTGCGGGCTTCTGCGCCAGGCTGGCCCAGGGGCCCATGTTCTTCAGCTTCATGTCCTTCGGAGATGGGAGGGACTGGGATTAAACTCCACGGTCCTAAGCCGCCGTGATCGCCACGTAGAACGGCGGACCCATCCTACCTTTTTGGGAGCCACTGGAGTCTTAGGCTCCTGTTTGAACTTGTCCTTGTCCGGAATATTCTGGGCCGGGCCTCCGGTGTCGAGGGCGCGAATCACGGGGCGGGAGCTCTCCAGGAGCTTGGGGTCCGATCCTAAGGGATAATCCCTGTCAGCCACATGCACACACTGCACTGCCACACCTTTATGCACGCTCCCCTATCCCCCGCGCTTACGTTGCTGCCCATGTCCTGGCTGTGGCGGTTTGCTGTCTGGATGCTTGTTGGTTTCCTGGCGGAGCACCGGGCTGAACGGCTCCCCCTGGGACGCTGGCGAGGGGGGCAGCTTCTCCTCTTTCACCCCTGCCAGCGCTGAGGGCGCTCGCTGCTCCTGTCGCATGAAAACGAGTGGGACAGGCCGGTCACTATGGTGACACACATAGCCTGGCCGATCCACGGGGTTGCACACAGATGTACTTACAGGCTTCTTGGGTTGCATGCTGTGTGGAGAAGATGGGTGGGTGATGGGGGGATACTGGGGCATCTGGGAGGAATGCATCATCAGTGGGGAGGGGCTCTCCCTCAGGTGTCCTGTTACAACACGAAGAGGGCAAGATGTTACAGATCAGCACCTGCATGACTCGATTTGACAAAGCATAAACGCAGCAGGGGGTTAATGAGCTAATTCGTTGTGTCGGTCTCCTGCTGTGGACCAAACTCTGCAGAGGACATGGGTGTCGTGCCTCACCTGCATTGTAGGGGTCAGGCGTGTGCTGATGCGGCGATGGATGCTGTTGTTGCTGCTGGAGAATCTGTGGCCCTTTGGTAGGGGCTGCGGGCACTTTGTGCTGCTGCACCTGCGCCAGCTGACTGGGCCCTGGTGCATATGCCAGCGGCTGCTGCAGGAGCTGCAAGTGCCTGGGCGGTTGCGCATGCTGCGGTGGGGCATGTGGGTGCGGGTGCTGGTGCTGCTGCGGCGGTGGTGGTGGTGGTGGGGCCTGCTGGACTTGCGGTGGAGGCGGTGGCTGCTGTTGGGGGGGGTGGCGGCTGCTGCGGTTGAACCGGTGGGGGTGGCTGCGCAGGAGGTTGCGACTGGACTTGCACAGACTGCAACAGCGGGGCCTGCTGCAGGTGCTGCAGGTAGAGCTGCACCGGGTTGAGTGGCACAGGCTCCTCGTCGTCCTCCAGGATCATCTGCGGAGGCTGGGCTGAGAGCAGGCCCTGGGGGGTTAGGGTGGGTGGAGACAGGGGTCGTGGACGCAGCGGCTGGTGCAATGGCTGCAGGTGGGTCAGCATTTGTGGAGGCAGGGCTGGTTTTGGGGGCTGCGGCTGCGCCTGCTGCAGAGGTTGCGGTGGCGGCGGCTGCTGCTGTTGTTGCTGTGGCTGCTGGGGAGCAGGGGGCTGCGCAGGTTTCGGAGGTAGAGGGGCGGCCCGGTTGCTGGGGCGCGACGGCTGCTGAGGCATGGCATTGTGCAGGGCTGGGGAGACATAAGGGGGGATGGAAAGGAATGAAAAGGCAGAATCGCTACTAAAACTCAAAGATGCCCCACAGACAGTGGCGAAGGACAGAGCGACCTCGGCCTGGATCAGAGCCCCAGTGCTGGGATCCGGCCAGACGGCCCTCGGGAGCCCGATTCCGGCTTGAAGGGCATGGCTCGTTCGGATCGGTAGGACGCACCTGGGGTGGCGAGTATGTGCTGGTTGAGGAATGGGTGCGGCTCGGTGGTCAGGGGTGAGGCAGGCCCGGAGGGCGCATGGGCATTGAGGTGTGGGGGCGGTGATGGCAGGTGCCGCAGCGGTTGGCCGAAGTGCGGCAGTGAGTCGAAGGTGCCACCCAGTAGCTGTGAGGGGTCCAGAGCCGGCGCGGGAGGCGCTACGTAGGCCGGCGGCGAGGGGTGCTGCTTTAGTGGTGGCGCGGGCTGAACCACTGGGGCCATGGGCGGAGGGGCGCTGGCACCCATCCCCTGGGGGTGTGGCTTCTTGCCCTCCTTCCCAGAGTGGCTCTTCTTCTTCTGCTTGGAGATGACGCCTGGGAGAAGAAAGCGAGAAGAATCCAGCCACGCTGTCTCCCAGCTCTCACACTTTCACAGATGCTTGTGTAAAAGTGCGTAAATGTGAACGGTGGTGAAACTCTCACCAGTGTCGGATGCCTCGCTGTCAGAGGAGCTAGATTCACTGCTTCCCGAGTCAGACGAAGAACCGGTCTTCGTCTTCATTGAGCTCATCGCTTCCATTGTCTTCTCGGCAACTGCGGAGGACAGAGGTGCGTCAGTCCCGCACAGACACAGGTCACACTGCCCCCTGTAGGCGCCCGCGTGCACTGCAGCCTGCACCCACCAGGCAGCTTCTTCTTCTTGCGCAGGCAAGACGAGACGTATCTCTCGAGCTCGCGCAGTGTGGAGGGCTTGAGTGTCTCGAAGTCGATCTCGATCTCATCGGGGTTCGAGTTCTTGAGTGAAGGCTCGCGGGACTGGATTATGTGCACCACGCGGCCCAGCTTGTCACCCGGTAGCTTGTTGATGTCCAGGCTCAGCTGCCGTTTCTCCTCGTAGGACATGGGCTTGCAGTGCTCTGGCCCGCCCGCCGCACTCCCCACATCCTCCTCTGGGTCTCCACTAGCAGCTGGGCCCAAAGGGGGAGGGAGCTGGCCGCTCGGGGGGGCAGACCGGCCATTCTTCGACGCCTCTTTTTTACTGTGGGGTACAGGATGGAGACACTGGTTAGACAGCAGGCACCTCGGTGACCCTTGACCCTAAAGCCAGTGTTAGTACTGTTATCATTAGTATCGCTTGTGGCCCCCTGGTGGCGGTGACCCCCCAGGCCAAGCTGGCCATTCCCTACCTGGGCTTTTTGCTCTTCTTGGGCAGCAGCTCCTTGCTGCTCTTGCTTTTCTTGGGGCCTTGCGTGGGCGGTTCCTGCACCTCCTCGGGCAGTGAGGGAGGCCCACCAGCCTTCTTCTTGTGCTTCTCCTTCTTGCGCTCCTTCTTGTCTTTCTCCTTCTTCTTCGGTTTATTAGCCTGGGGCTGCGACAGAGCTGCCAGCTGCTCGTGTACCGCCTTCAGCTGTGGGAGGGGGGGAGGATCATGGGTCAGTGTGAGCCATGATCACAGACACAACCAGCCTAATCTGACTGTCACAACCATACAACCCCCACCCCACCCCCTGCATTCTAAAACGAAAATAGCAGAGATCCTAAACACACAGACCTTGAGGGGGACTGAACTTCCAAACAAAATGCCAGGTTTCTTTTTGCCCCTCCCTGCCCAACAAAATACATTCCAGCTGGCGGCTTAACTGGTTGATAGGACAGACTATCCGTCAATCAAAATGTCAGCCAATCAGCTGTCAAAAAAATATATGGGGGATCAAATCTTCCCACCTGCTCCTGGAGCTCAGCCAGCCTCTGGGCCCGCTCCTCCTCGGAGTCGTCTGTGGAGGATTCCGACTCCGAGGAGGAATCGCTGGAGCTGTCGGAGGAGGAAGGTGGCGCCGGCGCCGGCTGCTGCTTGACGGGGGCGGAGAGAAGCCCGTGCGAGTGCGTGGGGGCCGAGGGCTCCTCGGGTTCATCCGGCATTTTGGCAAAGCGCATTTCGAAGACATCCTAGTGGGGGGGGGGGGGGGGGATGGTAAGCATGGAAGGAGGGGGTGTGGTTACGAGGAATACGTGAGGCAAAACATTAAAATGTGCAAATCTACACACATATCGCACTGGTCAAAACTCTGGGCACACCTGCTGAATATAATTTGTTTTTCAACAAGATAACAGCCCGAAGCACACCTTGGGCTACTGTATTATCTTGTGAATAAGGAAGGAGACAGAGAGTGCTGTGGCAGATGGCCTGGCCCTCGCAATCCCCCAACCTAAACCCCACCGAGCTGGTTTGGGATAACTTAAGTCGAAGAGCAAGAGCAAAGTAGCCAACTTGTGCTCAAAACGTGTGGAAACACCTTTAGGGCTGCTGGAGAAGCATTCCAGGGGGCTACATCTGGAAGCTGTTTGAAAGAATGCCAAGAGTCTGCAGTGCTGCCATCGAAGCAAGAGGGAGCTATTCTGAAGTGTTTAAAATTTAAGAAAACTTCTCTTGGTCACTGCAATATACCTCACTGCCTCGAGGCCTTTCACCATAAAGCGAACAACATAGCTAAAATGCAGTAAAAGCAGGTGTGTCCAGATTTTTGACACACACTGTAGAGCCCTGCTGAGGGCACCACGCTCACCTGCAGTTTGCGGGCCATGGTCACCACCTCGTGGTCCGGCGGGTTGTACTTGTAGCAGTTGGAGAACATCAGCCGTACATCAGCTGCAAACTCCTGTGCATCCCTGTACTGCCTGCTGTCCAGCTTTGACTGGGAGGGGGAACGGGACGGAGAGGGAAGGTTAACCCTAGTGCAACAGGAGCTTCCCTGGGCTCCCAGAATGTATTCGTCACACATCCTACACATGACGACCCCGGGGAACTGGTGCTGCCGTGCCAGCATGCGGTTACATGCCACCCCTGAGGCCGGCTCACCTTGATGGTGCCCAGGTCCATGGGGTGCTTGATGATTTCGTAGTAGTCGTGCAGCCCCAGCGATTCCACATCCACGGGCTTGTAGAAGGGCCAGGCGTAGGCTGCGTGCTTCTTGGACAGCATGTCTCTGATGATGCCGCCGCAGTAACGTAGCTGCTCCTGCTGCTTGGGGCCCTGGGCCCCACCCGCACCCAGGGCGGCACCTATGCCCACACCCAGGTGGTGCTGGGAGTCCGGTGCCTCTTTCTTGGGCTGCTTGGCCGGCCGGCTGCTCTCGCGGCGTGGCAGCGACTTGCCGGACTTGGGTTCAGAAGCGGCGGGTGAGGACTCGCTCAGTTGGTCATTGGCTGTGGGTGTGGTCGTGTCCGCTTTTCTCTTCTGGCTCTTCCTCTGCTGCGTGGGGGCGGGGGGAGGAGGCTTGTTAGCTTGGAGGCAGAGGTTTGCTGCCCTTACTGAAGCCACCCCTCCCATTACACTCACTTTCGTCAGGGGCGGAGCTGCGGCTTGTGGGATGGACATGAGGGGCAGAGTGGTCTGGGCCAGGGGAGGCACCGAGGTCATGATGGGTGCCTGGTTTATGCAATCAGGTGATGGCAGAGAGTGGCAAGGCAGAGTGTGGGATGGTAGAGAGTGGGGTGGCAGAGTGTGGGGTGGCAGAGAGTGGGGTGGCAGAGAGTGGGGTGGCAGAGAGTGGGGTGGCAGAGAGTGGGGTGGCAGAGAGTGGGGTGGCAGAGTGTGGGGTGGCAGAGAGTGGGGTGGCAGAGAGTGGGGTGGCAGAGTGTGGGGTGGCAGAGTGTGGGGTGGTAGAGAGTAGGGTGGCCCTGGCGGAGGCGCGAGCGTGTTGAGGGTGGGAGGGACACGGGGCATAGCTGGTGGAGGGGGCGGGGCGGGTGGTCCCCTCGTCTGCGGCGCTGCAGTCGGGGCAGACAGGGCGCGTGTGTGGGGGGTGGAGGAGGGCGAGTCCAGGGCGGAGCCAGGCTTCACACTCAGGCCTAGAAGGAAATAGAGAGGACCGGTTCCACAGAGATCTCCGAAAGTCAAAAATACCAGAAAGAAATGCACTGCCGTTCATCCGAACAGTGCCCCAATGTGACAGCAGAGTATGCTACGTCCAGCTCCCTACCTCCATCCCTGCGCCCACGACCCCGCCCTTTGCCCGTCATGACTGTGATCTCCATCTCCTCCTGGGGCAACTCGGAGATCTTCTGCAGGAACATCTTCTCCAACGCCTCAGCCATTAAGACAATGTCGTCTCCGGGCTGTGGGCACAGAGACTCTGGTCACGCACGTCCACATCGGGTCATGCACCGAGCATTCGACTATAACATCGATACACTATCACACTTCTCTTTGTTTGGCCAAAAAAACCTTTTTAAAAATCCCATCAAAGCTAATTCAAGACTTTCAGACCGCTCTTGCTTATATAAACCATTAGCGGCATCCGGAACTTGGAAAACAGCTCCGCAGAGAATGCAATGGGGTCGTTTAGGATACAGCATCTCATCCACAAGGCCGACCTGAGACTTTTCAGTGTGAGAGCAGAGAAACGCCAGACGGGATATTTCTCGCTAAGGTCAATACGGTCAGCAAAGCCAATGTGCAAGGAGAAGGAGTTCAAACAAGTTCCACAGCTGAATCAATCAGACATTCTCTTTTCCAAATACTACAGATTCACGTCTCACAAGCTGTGGCTGCCTGCGACAGACTGTTTTCCCCCCAAACCGCTGTGTAAGTTGCGAAGTTGTATGAAAATACATCTTGCTTAAAAATATTCTGCTCTCCCGAGTCCTCTTTGCATGCCTGATTGTCATCAATCGACTGCATGGTTCTCCATCCTGCGTGCCCCAGTTTACAGGCTCTGACACAGATCCTGCTTTGCTCGCTCCAGCACCACTCTGCTCTGCTCCCTACCAGCACTAAGTGTGTCACTCCTGCACGCAGAAGCAGGTGACCGGCCTGGATAACATGCAGGAGGCGAAGGTGGATCTCACCTCCAAACCACATGGGTCCTCCTCCATATACTTTGCAGTCGGATGAGCCACAGAACCAAAGCCTCACAAAAACGGCACAATTCCTACCAGCTTTAACAAACCAAATTCCTTAAGCTTAGTGAGAAAATATCCTCCTTACCAAGAATGGGAGCAGATGCACATATACTCATGCATTTCCTGAGTTATGTAAATAACCGAATAAACCCAAGGAAATATAGAAAAATCAAACTAACAGCCACACAGCACTCCATTCTAAATCTGAACCTGCAACACCGTCGCGCTTTGACATCTCTTGAAGTCTTGACACTTTCACCAAGACGACGCAGCACCTCAGAACCCAGTAGAGGCGCCATACCTTGTTGTAGATGTAGCAGTTGGTAAACATGGTGTTGAAGTCTTGGATACATTCTTGGGCGTTCAAGTAGTAGCTGTTTTCCAGACGTCTCTTAATGGTTCCCATGTCCATAGGACATTTAATGATCTTGTAATAGTCCTGAACAGGAGAGACATTCACATTCGTTGGCTTTGCTTTACAGCGTTCAAGAACTCGGGCAACATACGAGTTTCGAGAGCGGTCCTGGCATTCAAGGTCATGGTTTAAACACACCAAAGTTTCTGGAAGTGTCTCAGCCATCAGTCAGACACCTCAATGGACAAAAGCCCGCCAGGATCCCCGCCAATACACAGACTCGACCTTTAACCGCTGCTTCAGCAGCCAGAGATGCCAAGGTTTTCATTGATAAAGCATCTGAACAATCGAAACTATATAAGGATCAAATTCAATTCAATTCAATATCAATGTTTCATAGATTTTTGCAAGACAATGCATAGCAATCATTAGGTAAGGTTCAAAACCCTCAGCATCTTAAAATACACACACAGCTGCTTGGTGATTCATCAGCAATGGACGTTCTCGAATATGATTTGAGATAATGGAATGTGGTAATTAGATCGCCAAGCAAATCACTTTCCCGCTTTCATAAAAATTATGACCCAAAAAAACCTTCTAGGGACTAAATTATTGACTTGTTCAAATAAACGTCGGCATGCTTTCGTCAGGGTGTCTTTCGTGAGGGTTTCGGTCTCCCAAGCAGGAGTGGGGCCTGCAGGACTCACGGGTAGATTGAGCTTGTCAGCATCGACAGGCTGCTGGAAGGGCCAGGCGAACTGGTGCTTCCAGAGTGACTTCAGCACCGTCTTCAGCAGGTACTGAAGCTGGTTGGTCTGCCGCTTGGGCCGGTTGGAGTTCGTTGTCTCAGGGGGTGGGGGGTTGAAGGTGGAGGGTTGGGCCGAGGGCTGCCCATGGCTGCTGCTGCCCCCGGACATTTGAGCACCGTCCAGGCCGTCCCCCATGCCAGCAGGGAGGGGCGGGGGAACGTGTGCGGGGACAGGGGGACCCCACTCGTTCAGTCTCGACTCCGGCACGGACTCAACTGGGAGAGCACTGTGGATCCCATTGCAATCCTCACCGGGCTCTCTGTGGAGGAACAGAAGCAGGGGTCAAACCCAGGGACACCCATCAACACAGAACCCCTACAACCCAAATCCATACTGCCAGCCGTCATATGACCATCAAAATCACAACATCAAGGTGGTCACTGCCACCATGAGTTCAGTAAGCTTCCCCCATATACAGACTTCCCATCATCCTAAATGTACAAGCAAAGCCTCCATTTCATACAGTTGAAAGTCACCCTTCAAAGTCACCTTGGACAGGAAGCACGTCCTCCCAACACACCATCACCACCTTCAGTTTCTTCATTTGGCGAGGACTGACTATTCACCATAACAACAATCACACCCTGAATCTCATACCCAGTGCCCCCCCCCCCGCAGAAGCTAATTTCCAGGGCACCTTGCATCACTTCAGCATGTGGTGTCCTTTCCCCCCTCAAAGATGGCTTAAGGATTACATCAACTCCCCTCCCTTCTGCTAGTGACCCACATCTAATCTGAAGAGCCCTCGGAGCTGGAAATAAAAGCCAGACTGAAGTGGATGTCGGGGACAGAATTGTAAAGGCCGGGGGAGGACATGAAACTCCTTAAGGGTCCATCGATCCCCTCCTGAATAAGGCAAAGCCACAAGGCACGGAAGGGACTCTCCGTCTCAGGTTCTGTCATCTACAGCGGCCATGGCTGCCACAGGTCGGAGAAGATGCTCAGGAGTCCGTGAACCACACATTCCGGGACAATAAACAGCAATTGTTTAATCTGTCCTTGGTACCTTTCGTGAGTCATCCTGAGATCAAACACTCCAAACCCAGCATCCGTGTGACATGTTTACACGTACACGCGTCTCTGCGCGTACATGAGAACGGGGGCCGAGGTATGCCACTACACTGATCGGGCCTTCCAGTCTGAAGAGGAGTGACAGAACAGGCTAGTGGCAGGGCTGACCTACTGCAGATGGAGAAAACCACTGGTTCAAATAGTTCACTTTGAACTGTAAAAGTGGCTTGACAAGCCTAGTAAATCACTAAGAATCATCAATGATAGCTTCATTTTAAGGAGGAAAACTCCAGAGTACAGCCTTCAGTTAGATAAGAGAAGTGGAATAAATGAGACGGATTCTCTGATTTCTTGAGAATCTGATCACAGCATGCTGTATTATGGGAAATTGTGCCACATTTCCTGAGCTTCAGCCGTTACACCATTTGAGAAAGGACGATAATCAGCACCAGAATGTGGGCTACAGTAAGGTGTGTGCTTATTACTTAATGGCTGGAAAGTGACTATTGTCAAGACAGTGGGGTGGATGGCTGGTTACCAGCATGGGTAACGGTGCAGCGTGTCCCACAGAAGAGAAGGGGAAATCCCCCCCACCCCTGAGTACTGTGAAGCCCATGACCTTAGGGTCAGAGGAGCTGCTGACCTGCAGGACACCTGGGCAGAGACTGGCCCAGAACAGGTACCAGCAGCTTAGGGGAAGGGGGAAGGTTCCAGTGAGGGAACCTTCACTTCATGAGCCGCAACATCAATATCTATCCAGTGATGCGAGCAAGTCTGCCAGTAGGTAGGGCCCAGGGCTTTCCACTCATCACATCAGTCCTACACTCATAAATTGGTCTCTTGTTTTGGGCAGAAGAAGACATCAAGGGCCAGGCCCTGGAGGCATCACAGCATGACCCTAATCAGCATGTTACATTCAGCAGAGGGCAGGTATCTAAGACCTTTCGAACATCTAGAGAAAAATGAACCTTCTATCACTTGACACACAAGTGATACCATCACAAAAATTGGAAGGAAACAAATTTTAAAGAACGCTCACTCATATGTATAGAAAAAAAACCAGTCTCAGGTCAGGTCCATGGCATCCCCACCCCCACCAGCTGTTAAAAAGCCCAAAGCTATGTGGTGAATAGAAGACGCTCTGAACGACTCTCCTCCTTCAATCCCAGGTCACACAATACTTTGTTCAAGACGGACCTGAACGGCAGCCTCGGCAGCCTCAAGCCCGAGGCCACCTCCAGCCTGAGGCCAAAATATAACTCCTGAACTCACTGGCTAAAAATATACGCGAGCGGAGCAAGGAGAACCGGGAAACCGGCAGGCAGGCAGGCAGAGAACGGACGTGATCTTGTGAGGTCAGAAAACTGGCAGCACCCTCCCCCGTGCGCCTGCAGGTTAGCACCATCCTCACAGATGTGAAGCCATCTGCCGAAGGTGGGGGGTCCAGAGGACAGGAACTGCTGGGGGTGGGGGACAGCCGTGAAGCGTTCAGAGCAGGAGTATGCTGAACCGCCGCCCCCATCCCTTCAGTTCTGTAAACTCTGGGGCGACATGTGCCGACAGGCAGAGAGGAGGGTCATCATGGGGGACTGGGGGAGGGGGGGTGGGCTTCCTGGCATGTACATCCTCCTCCCAGCTATTCCTTCCTCACGTTAAGGGCAGCACCTTGTCGTCCTCACTTGCCGGCCTCACATGAACCAGAGGACAAATCTCTCGGGAAAAACTCCAAGCTGGAAGATCGGGCTCAGACAACACAATCCAAGCAAAGGAATGAGGAGAGACCTCTCCATACAGTGACTCAGACTGGACAGACTAATCGTTGAAGAATGATCTCCAAACACTTCACAATGAGGTAGATGTGTCACTGGGAGGTGAGGGACTGGGTGGGGAGCCGCACATTTCTCCTCCTTCAGCAGTGGGGGGTGTGGACCGGTACATGGAAAAGGCTGCTGATTCAACAAGGGGGTCTTCCTGTTATCCTTCTGTACATATATACCAGTGTTTCTCAATCCGATCCTCGGGGACCTATAGACTGTTCATATTTTTATTCTACCGGGAACTGGGAGGGAGCAAAAATGTGGATTCTCTGGCAGGGAGCTGGGAGGGAGCAAAAACATGGACCGACTGTGGGTCCCCAAGGACTGAATTGGGAAACACTGATCTATATGCTAAAAACAGACATTTAGCTACAAAAACAGGCCCTCGAAATAATTAATAGCTACGGCTATTAATCCCAAGTAATAAACACGCTACATACCGCTGTATTGCCAAGAATTTTTTTAAACCAGATGTTTTAAAGCAGATGACCAATGAGTGACATTTCCCCTGAATTTCTCATTTGTGGTAACATAGACATCAATGGCAAGCAGTTCTGAGCGCCTCTGAGGAGGGACTTTCACAAGGAGGAAACGGACGACGTGAGATTTTACTCGGTTTGAGCCAGAAACAAAGGCGGCCATGAAGGAAGTGTGAGGCAGCAAAGCAGCTGAGAGCAGCGTGCGTGTCATGGCCCGCTAAACGCCAACAGACCCTCGGGGAGGAGAGCGAGACCCGGAACCTGGTCGGGAGAGCTGCCCTATCTACTGTGATGAGTACACCCAGTCCTTGTGCCTCCAAACAGCCCCTCATCCTCCCACCCCACCCTCCCCCCCAACCAGGACACCAGCCCAGGAAAGATCTGGCTCCTCTGCAGATAACAATACAGTCTCTGCCCAGCAAACGACTACGTTTGCGAAACTCTCTGCTTTCGCTACAATGGTAAGAAATGGCCACAAATGGCTCCAGAGGCATCGCGATTAGCCAGAGGCTAGCGTCACGCACGGCTTTCGCTACGTTTTCACGGACACAGAGTTGAGAAAACTTCAGTGCAAATGCTGGCGGACTTTGAACCCGACGGCGCGCAAAATATAGACACTGCATTTGGCTGAGACACGACATGTACGCAAACGTTTTAAAGCTCTGGTCTATTACCTTTTCACTGGGACCGAGTAACGAGCAATTTTTTCCAAAAGGGCATCCAGGGTTTGGAAATCCAGCACGTCGCTTGACTTGGCGTGCATCCTGTAATCCATTTAGGAGTTTATCAAAAGGAAACAAATCCACCAGAACCAGCAGCGACGAATCAGGCGACAGAAGTTTGGTCCCCGTCCAGTCCAACTCGCCTAGTTTCCAGACAGCTCCGTTCCCGGGCCCCGGTGAGCCAAAGCGTACTTTAATCCACAGTCCAGGCCAGGGGGTAGTTCTGGAGGCCAGAGCCCAGAGAGGAGCCCCCAAGGCTGGGAGGGAGCCGCGGCAGGCAAGCTGCGCTGGCCGTGTGGAGCAGCCTCCGCTGCGCCCCTCCCCCCCTCAGCGAGTCGCCCGCCCCGTCTCCACAGGCCGGCCCCATTGTGCGCCCATCCCCGGGCCCCCCGCTCGCTCGCTCCCACAGAAACACACAGACACGCACGGTAGGGGGGTGGGGGGCAGAAAGAGACAGAAAGAGGGAAGGTAGGCGAGAACGGCCCAGTAAGAGCCAGGCAGAGCGTTTCTCTCCCTCCCTCTCTCTCTCACACATACACACACACACACACACACAAAGAGTGGCGTGCAGCTCCACACCAGCAAATATGGCTTTCTTCCGCTTCCTCGTGGAGGATATTTTAAACCCACCCCTTCCCCTCCCGATCTTGCTCACTTGCTCTTGCGCACTCGTCAACCCCTCCCTCTTTCTCTCTCTCACACGCTCACTCTCTCTCTCTCTCGCTCTCTCTCAGCCCTCCTTTTCTCCCTAACTGCTCTCCCACACACACACACACACACACACAACCTTTCCACCCCCTCCCTGTCTCTTTCCTTCCTTTTCACCCCTCTGGCCCTGCCCCCCCACCCCTCCCCCATACTAAATTGTGGGCTCGCTTATCTGCCTTTCCCTCCTGGTCCCCCCCCCCCCCCGAGCACCTCCCCTTCACCGACGCATCTCCCACATTCACACAAGTCTAGACTTCACCATAACAGACAAAAGGATCCACACAAGAGCCTATAGTACAGAAATAATGAAATAAAGGGCTCAGAGTCCTTCGATAACCTGAGAGACATATTAACAGTGTACAAGTACGGCCATCGACAGAACATGACACGTCGTTTAAACCCGGGACCCAATACCAGCCTGGGTCTGCCTTTAAGCAAACAGCTGACAGAGCCCAACACAGAGTACAAAGCGGCCCTTGAACTGAACCTGTGGGCTGCGCTGTACCATGCGCCGAAACAAGGGAACATCACTGGTGAACAGCATACTCACCCCCAAGGAATAAGCCAGTCCGCAAATCTCGCAGATGACAATCAGAATCTTTAGAAGCAAACAAACTTAATGTTAATCTCTGAAAATAATATCGGCCCTAAACTTTTAAACTACACCCTTGGGTGGCAGCACAACTGCTCAGTTAGTAGCAGTTTTGACTCACATCTCAAAAGTTGGGGGGGCTGGGGGGGTGAGGTGAATTCCACCCCCCCCCCCCCCCCCCCAATTGCCTGGGCTTCCCCGGGTACTCCGGCACCGTCAGAGACATGTGGCTAGGTCTCTAAAATAGCATGTGATTGGGTCTGTAAGTATGTGTCCTGCAGTGGACTGGCATCCAGTCCAGGGTGTACCCCTGCCCCTTCCCCAGGCCTGATGCTGCATGGGATAGGTGCCAGCGCCCCAATGTCCCTGTCCTGGGTAAGCAGATGGAAGACGGATGCTTCAAACAGCATTCAGCTGCCCTCTGCCTGAAAATTAAATAAAACGCAATCAAAAGGGACGATTGGAATAAATTATTGCTGTAGTCGCCACGCAGTTGGGCTGGCGTGTGAAACACGTTCGCCTCCATTTAAAAAAAGACCACGGCCGTCTACTCCTCCCCCATTTCCTGGCTCTAAACTGACTCAGCTTCTGTTCATTTCTTCTCTCCCGCCATCTGCACCTCCCTCCATCCCTCCATCCAGGATGCAGAGGGAGAGCTTGGCAGCTGCACAGACTGGCGGATGGTATTGCGAAACAAAAGGGGAAGAGCAGACCGGTTTTGGTTTCTTTTCTGGTGAAAACCCAGGCACTGTCAGTGCCGCCCCGCCCCGCGCTCACTTTCCCGAGCAAGATAGAGAGAGAGTGAGTGAGCGAGTGAGAGAGAGAGAAACAGGCACAAACTGGCCAGAGTCAGTGGACCTGAGTGGAACCTGGCAGCATGCTCCTTCTGGAGAGGAGACCAAGCAAAAGGGGTCCCTTTAACCCCCAGGGGCAAAAGCAAAAAATATTCCCGGCAGACACCACAGTTCAGCTTACCCGTACGCGGCGCACCGGCAGAGTGTAACACAGGCCATGGTACTAAACCCCAACTCCTCCCCTCTACTTATTACCCAAACACAGCTAGTTACCACAGTGTTCACTATATTTTGCGTGCCTGAAGCATGTGACATAGGGCACTGGTCACGTACAACTCTGGCCTCCAGTATTAGCGCAAAATGAATTAATCGCCTGCTTCCATCACTGCCCTTGTGACCGTAGTTTTTGTAGTACTGGTGCCCCTACGGTATGAGGGACCTTCACTGCTGCATTGAAAGGAGACAGCCAGCCAGGGGCTGGGACGTGGGAGGTGGGTGCACTCTGTCTCCCCCAAGGGCAAGGAGGGTGACCGGGGTCAGGTTTTAGGGATGGAGCTGAGTGGACAGCTTGGCCGGGTTGCTCCCAGACTCAGCCAGAGGGAGCAGATGTGAGGAAAAGCGACTTCCCAGCTCCCCCTGCTGCTTCCTTCTGTACTACTAAGCTCCGCCCCCCCAACAGACACACATGCATGCCATCCTTTCCTTTTCTCCATCGTTACCTCCCTCTACTCTCACGCACTGTCTGTCATACACATCACCCCTCTACACTTTGGAGGGCGGCCACTTTACATTGCACACAGGAAGGAACATCACAGAACAAGGATGCTGGTAACAACACGTGAAAACCTCAGCCTGTAGGTTGAGGAGGTGAACGTAAAGCACTTAAGCCACAAAGGAGGAGGGCACGCAACAATCTCAGAGGTGCACAACCCCCACCCATCTTTGTCTCTGCACAGCTCTCATCAATTCGAGGGCTGAATCCCTAATCACTAGGACACCTGCCTTAAAGACCCATCCCCCCTGAAAAAAGAAAGCATCCAACCAGCTGGTCAGAGTCATCGTGGCCCCCCTCCCGAACAGGCACGTGCATGCCACTGGAGAGCCCCAGCAGCAGCTGCTGCCCTTGCAAATATGACCATGAATCTTTGCAATCACTCCCACCACCGCCTCACTGGACCAAAGAATGCAACAGCGCTAGTCAGACTGAAAATCCTCAAGAGCAAAGAACAGGGGAATGACTCCCCCACATCTTCCATCCATTCCCCAGCAACCTGACTGCACCCAGCCACCATGCATCTCTACAGCTTCTCAAACAAAACTCATAACTTCATTCAAATACAGCAATAAGGTGCTTCGACTTACATATTGGTGGTTTTTCTGTGCGACGGCTCCTATCTGAAGGAGCTCATCTTCTCCGGTCCGTTTAAGCAGAGGAACTGCCCTTACCAGTCCCAAACGTGGATGGCAGCCCTTGGTCACTCTGTACCAGAACCCCTCTCGCTCTGTTGACAGGCTTACTTGGGTGTGCAGAGGTGAAGGTGAGGGGGGTCCGCTTCTGAGAACAGGGGCTGCACCTGGAAAGGCCAGCAAAGGTGAATCAATCGCTTGGTCTGGATGCACTCAGAGCAGAAACGCACCCCAAACCCCTGTTATTCTCATCAGCACTCATACTGACGTAATCAGATCATGCGCTTCTTCGATAATGCAGACGGAACGGAAACGTCACGTCCCGCAATACAACGGATACCGAGTTTTCTGAATAAATGGTTGGAGCCGACCATGGTTGGAGATCCATGGCTGCACCAACAATCACAGCACATTCAAAGATCACACAGAACAGGCGCGTCTTAGCCGTTGTAAGGCTTCGTGGAAGAGTACGTGAAATTCTTGACCCTGTCTGAGCTACATATTCAGTTGCAGCCATGTGATTCACTGTCTGAAGGAGAAGGCTGTTCACATTAGCAAGCATGTCCACCTAACACATTGGTTGATTATTATTATTAATAAAAACAAGTAATACTAATTATAAAATATTGTAATATTAACTATAAATTACCTTAGCTGCTATCTAACACTGTATGAAACTGATCTACTTGAATGATTTCTCTCAGTATTGATGTTGGGGGGGGGGGGGGGGCTATTTGGATTTCTCAGAGACCTACAGCACATACCAAGACACACCTGGCAAAAACAGCCAACCCCAGAACTTAGACATTCATCTGAAAAAGCTATGATGCACTCCCCAGGGATAACACTCTGGAGTCGGCCCTCCGGACGCTTGTACCCAAAATCCACAGCGCAGAGACCTGCCATTTCTCCTTTTTTACACCATGCCACCATCCCTTTCTTCCATTCCAGGAACCGGTTAAAGCCACAACTAGGCCGATGGTAGGGTTTCCATGGCAACTGCACCAACACATGAATATCAACTTTTCTTTTTTTTGAGGACACGAAGAAAATATACAGCCCCAACAAGAGATGAGAAGATGAATCCTGACAATAGCGAAAATTAACATTGACTAAAACCATCTGAGCAGCACAGTCCCGCCTCCCTCCAGCTGCACAGCAGTGCACAGACAGGTGTGCGTGTCTTTCACGGTGACCTGGCCCAGATTCTCGGTTTCCAGCTATCCTAACCAATCGTGTCCACCTCACAAATGCAAAACGATGCCAGCCCCTAGACAGCGGGCAGCACTAAGTGGGAGGTGTGTGCAGACCAGCACACTCTGGCAATACTTTTAAAATGCTGTGTTAACTCTCCAAGCCATCCTGACACTCAGGTGGACCAAAGCCACAGACCCAAAGCTCTAAAACACACCTAATGCTAAGTGAGCATGTGCAGATTAGCAGAATATCACATACCAAGATCAAACTGCTGCATCATAAGATGCACCTGGGCAGAGTGTGTGCATGACCGACAGTCTCTGCACATGCCATTCTTATGCACACTGCTGCCACATCCCAAGGGCACCATTCCCCCCCCCCCCCCACAAACCTACCATGCCATCTGCTGATACGCTTGACTCGTGCGCAAAAAGCCACAAGTTCGAGCGTAGCATTTTAGCTGATCTTAATTTCCGTGCATAAACAATTCAAACGTGCAGAGATTCTCTAAGCCAGTGTTTCACACCCCTACCCTCGAGAACCCTCGGACAGTCCACATTTTTGCTCCTGTCCACATCCCAACACACCTGTACCAGATATTTGGCGTTCTTTATTGGCTGGGAGCAGAGAGGGTACAACGATGTGGACTGTCTGGCGGGGGTCCCCAAAGAATTAGTTGGGAAATGCTGCTAAACTGTTTGATAAGACTGACAGATAGCAGATTGATCCAGATACACCACCTCTACCTTCCCCGCCGCCCAAGGCATCCCACTGCTATCTCCCTGCACTTTGTTCTAACCCACATAACAGGAGCATTGTACACACACAACCACACTATATTACACAAAAAGCCACACACAAGTTAAACATTGACAGCGTGCCCTCATCCCCTTAGCTCAGTGGGCGAGAGGACGCAGGGTGGTGCCACAGCTGGTTGATCAAAAAGGACCCACCCTCCAAGTCCTCTCAGCTTCACAGAATGAATAAAAACATTCAAAGAGCTCTAAAGTGATTTTAACCAGCTGTTGGGCCGGTACACGGTCGCCGGAGGAGGAAACGCTAGCGGGCCCTGAGGGGCGTTTCGGTTGGTGGGGGTGACCAATCCACAGAAAAGGACATAAAGGTCGAGCCCTTCCATCAAAGATTCTTACAGACATCACAGCCTCTCCTTATCTATCCTTCATAATTTGTTTTAAAACTGCTAAATCGTGACTTGTTGGGAATTACTCGAAGCTGCTATTAAAAGCAGATCAGGAAATAATGGTTACATTTAATATACTCTACATTTCTATCATCTTTTTTGCACTGAGCATTTCAACTGCATTCCTATTCTAAATTACTGTGGTGAGCATGACAATACTATTGTCAAATAAGCTGAGGGGGATAGGTACGATATATGACCTGTGTGTTTCGGCTCTATCCCTCATTAGAGTTAACCATGGAGACTGACCAAAGCCTTTTCAAACAATGCAGGCCTCGGGGAAAAATCTCTGCTGAGCACTCCTGATCACAGCTGAGAGACAGAAACTAGGCCCGCCGCTTTGCCTGGGGGTGGGGTGAGCACCCCATTGCCACAGCTGGCCCGGCTCCGCACCCTGCCAGGGTCTGCCCTCCCTGAAGGGCGAACCTCAATCAATCAAGACAGTACAACCCACAGCCCCACCAGAGCACATTTTAATTTCAGAGAAACCCAAACATTTCATTTACAAATTATTTACACCAGTTATGGACTTACATCATAAAGCACACACGTACACAATTAGAACTAGTTCTGTGGCAGGAAGAAGCATGCAGAATAGTGTAAAAGGACTTGTGATGCTAAGGTAAGACAAGGGTTGTGTGGTTGTAGCTTGTAAGGAACTTACAGTAAAATATTCAAGTATATAAACAGATTCAAATGGAGGAACAACCTCATATAAGCAAGTAAATGTAAATGCAGGACAGCCGGTTGCAGCTTCTACATAACACTATGTGTGTCAGCCTTTTCCTGATTGGTTTTGTTTCAACTCTTCCCGAACACTGCTGCAACTCTCAGCGCTCAGTCTCCAAACAAGGAATTTCGTAGATCGTCCCTGGGGAATCGGGCCACTTGGGGCCACCTCAGGTGCGAGGCAGTGAGCTCAATTTTTCATGGGTGAAACATTTCTACGTTAAAAACTTTACTGTTCTCTCCATTTCCCAGCAGAATAAACTCGAGGGAAAGTGCAACGAGTGTGGGCAGCTCGCTGGTCACGTCTGAAGTATTACAGTAACGACACACGGTGCCAGCTTAAAATGACAGTGACTTTTCACCAGCAGGTCAAGTTAATGGGCACCATGCTCTAAACAAATGTTGCCCCAGCTTTAATGCCTTCTCCATTTAACTATTGACTGTTTTTTCAAACCACAGACAAGGCAAAACTGAGTGTGATCATGGCATCATCACAGAGGTTTGCTGTGCAACAGACAGGCATGACCAATAACCCTGAAGCACTGGAAAAATTCACACACAAAGGGAAGCTTTCGTTCATATTTCTGTAAGGGCAAAACAGAGGACAACTGCCAGATGTTTTGTACCAAACCATGTGTTTTAATGACTTAAAACTTGCTTATAAAATGAACAGATGTTTATTTTTTATGTACGTCAGTTAAATAAAACCATGGCATTCAGACATCCCGTGTCCAATACACCCTCAAAGCCTCCACTACTAAAGAACAAGAATTTTATAGATTTTATTGGGCATCACCAACGTAAAAATACCTTTAATATTATGACCAGTAATCCACGTCTATCTTTTTGAGATAATGAAAACTGCGACTATGCACAGCACTCTCAAATAAGGCCCTGTATGATTAGTGGGGACTTTTTTTACGCCTCATGTGCATACATGATACCTTCCATGCCGGCTGAGGGGAATGAATGCAAACTCGGGCAGGCAAACAGTACGTGTCAGGGTAAGGAGGGTAAGCCGTTCGACCGCCTTTATGTAGTTTACAGTACGGACTTGCGGACGATGCTGAAGGGAGACATTGTATGTTTATATCATGGGATGATGCTGCGCGCTACTGCGGTTGCGCATAAATAGGTATGAGTAAGTCCCGACAGAGAGCCAGCTCAAACGCCACAAAAGCCATCCAACATCACAAGCAAAGTCTACACAGCAGAAGATTTCATATTCAAAGTGGAAAATGTAGCTCGCCGTTTCTTACGGAGTGGTTTCTTTAGAGCTCTTAGACCGCCTCTCACTCTTCCTAGGAACGCACAAAATGGCGACTGCGGGCAGCTTCGATTTCTTTTCCAATAATCCCAAACGCGCCGTTAATAAAATCCCAAATTCCTGTATTCTCGGCGTAATTTTTTAACCCACGGCGGGCGCCGATTGTCAAATAAGGGGTCTTAAACTTGATTACATCTAAGCCTTATCTCCGAAGCACTAGATTACATGTACCCGAACATAGTCGAGACCGTCTAGAGCGACACTAACGAGATACGCAATTTGTAGTGTTGCGCCTCTGCGTACGCATCTTGCGCGCAGAAGCCCATGGACTCACATTAAGCCAAAGATTAAAATTGGGGAAATAGAACATTTACAAATAAATAACATACTCCCTTATACGGATATAAACGTAAGATCGCCAAAATCAATGTCATTTCGTCGCACTACAAAAATACATCTCCGAACGTAAACAACGTTCAAGAATACCACTTAGGTCCGTACGTATTCACGAAAGAATGTACGAGAGATTTCACACGTAGCAACCACCTCTCACAACATCGGTTACGTCGGGGAGGACGTAACATATCACGGCCTTGAGGCTGTACATAAAAAAACAACTCGGCTAGGTTCATCATCTTACTCCCATATCCGAAGCGACAACTTGAGGCAGGGCTATACAGAGACGGAGGCTCCTCAGTCGTAAAAAAATAACGGTCACCCAGCGACGGCTTTAAAAAAAACGCCGTGTAAAACAGCGGCGACATTTCGCCAGTTTCCATCTTTCCTTGACTCACTTAGCGACAGGCCTCCGCTGAGACTTACTCGCAGCCCAATTGGCGCCGCACACCCGAGACGACAAATCCAGCGCGGCTTTCGGTCACCGGACGCAGGCGGCAAAGCCGACACTTCGTCGCAAACGCGACCGCTTGACGCGCCCCTGAGACCGAAATGGGGCCGCTCCGCCGTCTATTTACCTCGTTTAATCGGCTGTCAGCGCGCGCGGATCTTCCTCTCCGTGATCCAGAACAAACGGCTCCTTTGACGTCGCTGACGTCACACGCAGGATGGACGCCGCGCGCGGCTTAATGCGATTTCACAGCGACCCCCTGCGCCCGCTCCCCTCTCCCACTCGGGCCAGCCAGACGGGCGGAAACGGGATGCCGTCGCCTCCACTTGCATGGCCCAGGCCTATTAATAATAATAATAATAATAATAATAAAATAATAATAACAACAATAATAATAATAAAGAAATCAAGACTTGAGTGAAGAACAACGAGCTATGTAACCAATTTATGTATTTCTTTATCCCAAGAGCTGGTTGGATAATTTCAGTGAAAATACATTAAAAGTATGTAAAACACTGTATTTTCATATCTTAATATGCAATGATCCACAGGTCAAAATACAGTCACATCTATTTACATTTTATTCTGTTAACAAGTAATATTTATAACATAATTTATTCAGCACATATATATATTTAAGTATAAATGCATTAATCGAATGTGAAATACATATTTCACACCTATTTATATTTACGTATTATTTAAATTAGTTGTTTAAATGAATATATCCAATTCAAAATGTATGTTCACTATCGACGTAACTAATGCAAAAAGGGCGTGACTGCGCAACCTTGAAGTCAGGTAGAATTGCGGGCGGGCCCACTATTCTATAGGATTTATGCGCCACCATGTGGTTATGAAAGGGATTGTAACTTTCGTCAATCATCTCGTACTCTGAAGGAATAACTTTTAAGATTTAAGATTTATCACGTTCATGCATGTACTGGTACAACAGCAATGAAAGGAAATTTCCGCTACTCCAGACTGTGCAACAAACAATTTAAAAAAAAAAAATTTGCTCAGCACACCAAATCACCCTCTGCTGATGCTCCCAGAAAGCACATGTCTCACTGCACAGTTGTGGAAGGTGTTTTGCAGTGCAGAGGAGATTGTGAATTCACTCAGATGATTGTCCTAATGAACTATTTGCTATATTTCTTGACCCCAGTAGATAAGGCTCTATGGTTGCTTTGGGGCACACTCTGTACCCTTTTTTGAAGAGAACACCATCTAGTGGAGTAAAAAATACAGCAAATGATCATTTTGTCCATCACGGCCACCGATTCTGTCCACCAGAGTCCCCAAATTCTTGAGGTGTGTGTACTTCCTCTATTGCCCCTTCCATCTCCATGGTTTTAGAAATTTTTAGATCCAAGTATTTATGATGAAGCTTGCTTAAGCTCTCCTGCTTATTCCTCCAGTGTGACAATATTTTTTCTGTCGTCGATAGTGTTATTTTTAAGAACATGCCTTAAGAACAGATTTTTATTATAGTAGTACAGAGACATCTATCATTCAATCATTTTCAGGAGAGCACAATGGTTAGCATTGCAACGGTGCACCACCTAGGTTATAGGTTTGATTCCCATCCTGGTATGGGGGCTGTTTGTATTTTGCCCCAGGGTTCATGTAGGTTACCGCCAGGTTCCCCTTACAGTGGTTCCTCCTACAGTGAACTGATATGTTTTAATGACCCAGTATACATATATACACACACACACACACACACACACACACACACACACACACACACACACACACACACACACACACAGAGTGCATGTGTGCACTGATCATCCAGGGATAGACTGGCTTCAGTATGACCACAACACTTGGAATTTTCTGGCAGAGACAGGAAGAAATAGAATCCATCTTAGCTACCGCTCTTTATTTAAGTGTCTAAAAAGACAAACAAAAATGTATGTTACACGAACTGACATAACGACCAACTTTTTCAACAAAACGAAATCCTGTCCAAATAATACAAAACTCATTTTCCCATAATTCCCAGCAAAGCACAGGAAATAAAACAAGGGTAGCGCATCTCACTGTGTTACACCTGGAAATGAGAGGGCAGGGCAGATGGATTTCGGGGAAGGACACAAGGAGTGCTGCAATTCTGGAAAAGTGTGCCCCCCTCCCCCTCCCCCCCCCAGGGGAGACCGCTCTCCAAAAAGATGTCAGATGGAAGACAAGAGCTCGGGGAACAGAGATGGGACAGAAACATGAGGCACCACCCCAAACAAGGCGTCACACTGCTGCTCCCGTAATCAGCTCCTCCCTGTCATCACCGTTTTCCTCTTCTACGCCATCCCCCTTTTCGCCGCCCCCATCCCCCTCTGTCAGAGACTCCTCCTTGGCCGCCTGTCCCAGCTCCTCTCCCTCAGCCTCCTCAGCCCCCTCTTCCTCCACGCAGCCCGCCTCCAGCCCCTCGGCCGGGCGTTCACTCTCCTCCTCGTCTCCACCCTGGTGCTCCTCCGCGTCATGGCCGTCGTTAGCCAGCTCTGCCTCCGGTGCGTCCGCTGCATGTTCGTCAGGGTCCTGCTCGTCCGGGTTACTGCCGAATGGGTTCTCACCCTGAAGACGGCGGGAGACGACAAAACAGAGTGAGATCCACATAACCGTGAATTTGCAGGAAACAATCCTGGAGCACGTGGGCAGGAGGGGCCCTACCTTGAGGTAGAGTTCCAGCTTTCTACTGATGACTTTATGGTTCAGGATGCTCCGCGCTACAGAGAGGCTGGCCCTCTTCGACTGCTCCATCATCCCCTGGTTCAGAAACACAGATGGAGAGATCAGACCTGGGGCTTCCTGTCTGTCAGGACCTCAACATCCAAGGTGGGGGGTTAATGTACACCGTCGATCACTTCCTAGTTTAATCCACTTTGCCTCATCTCACCATAAATACCTGCCTGGCACCCTTAATAATTGCGCGGCAGTTCTCAACGTGTCCAGTGGGGAGGCGCTGAGGTGCTCACCTTGCGGTGGAAGTTGTGCTCAGGTGATCTAAGGTGCCTCTGGATGAGGTGCTGCTGCATGGGGATGAAGAGGTTGCAGGCAGCACAGTGTGCGGCTTCCACCTTCCTTAGGAAGTGCTCCATTCCCAAGTCTACAGGAACATGACAACACGGTTTTATTCAGCTGCTTTTTAATCAGTCAGCAACGGTCTGCTCCATAGGCTGTATAGCTGTACTTCAGACACGCCCCTCACGTATGCAGACGTAATTTGATTGGTCCATGAGCAGATACAGATAGATACACCAAAATGGAGCCTTCCTTACCTCGTGTCAGGTCTTGATCTTTGTGTACTTGACAGATGGCGGCGTTCAAGTCATCGATGTGCTTCCTCCTCAATTCCGTCTTCTTGTACTTGTCGTTCAGGTACTCCTGTCAGAAGCACAAGTTTCACGATCCTTGTTAGTGCCAGCTGGACTTCCTGAAAACTTCATCAAAATGTCTATATGGGCCGCGGCAGCTGGGGAGGTCAAAAGGTCAAGGGTCACAGGGCACTCACTTGCAGGAAGTCGGTGGTGGGTTTGGACAGCTTTCCGCACAGGAACTTGAACTGCTCCTTGTGAAATCTGCTCTCCAGATGGGCGTCCATTTCATCGCTGTAGAAGGAGCGGTACTTACAGACGGAGCAGGCAAACATGAGCCTGTAGGTGGGGAAACAAGGGCAGGAGGTCAGGCGGAGCTGGGGGCAGGAGGTCAGGCTGAGCGGGAACAGGCCTCTATACAGACATGTACGCTCCATCCCCATTTACAGGTTGCACATCCATATGGTAACACCTTCGGCTCTATAACAGACTGCCGCAGTCAGTTGATGACCTTTGCCCACTAGGCCACAATTTTTCTCAAACAGTGAAACAGTATTTAGAGAACAGGATGGCTATCCGACTTTTGATATCACTTCCCCTGTATACCTTGACTTTCTGTCAACATGGAAAACACAGGAGGATACAAACGTGTCGATTCCCCCCCCCACCCCCCAGAAGGACGAAAGGTACAAACAGCGGCATAAGCAGCGAGCGGGGGGGGGGGGGGGGTTCTGACCTCTGAGCGTTAAGTTTGACCCCTGACCTCTCAGGGAAGCGGGTGTTCCTCTTTCTCTGCTTGGGCGTTCTGTCCTGGGCGGGTGACTGCTTGCCCTGCAGACTCTTCTTCACCTGCGCGATCTCCTCCTGCATCGTCAGGGCTGGGCGAGATCAGGAACAAGGGGGACAGTTAGCTAAGCGGGAGGGACCGACGTCACAGATCAGAGGGAGAGAGGAGACACAGGTCTTACCGTCACCCTCCGCTGTGGCCGTCTCCTCCTGTGGGGGCAGAGGGGGGGGGGGGGGGAGGTGAACTTCCTGTGTTGCCACACGCACATGTATGCACGCACAGCTGAACAATATCAACACTTGAGTAAATTAGTATCATTACAGTATCCAGCAAAACATTTCACACTATCACTGAAAATCACAGCATGCAAACCAGCGGCAGTCATTGTAACTACTAATCATAATTTTCCTAATTCCCCCCATTTTTCAATTTTACTCTTCTTCATCACCAGGACTGAAGCTGGCTTTAATTCCATTCGCCCTAAACGTTTATTATTCCTCACCGGTGCGGCGTCGGCCTCTTCTGTTTTCACATTGACCTCCTTCCCGTCTGCAGGTCAGACCGAGAGATGGAAAAAAAAAAGAAAAGTGTGAGTCTCTCAAGAAGCATGTTACGGGCGGGTGACGTCCTCTCAAAGGATGGTTAATCAGGCCATTATCTACGTACAAAGACCACATTTGGCTCAGGTTGGGCTGTGTGTGTTTGTGGGGAGGGGACAGTACCGTCGGCCGGCTCCGCCTCTCCCAGCTCCGCCCCTTCGGCCTCCGCCTTGTCCGCACCGGTCTCCACGTCTTGTTCCAGCTTTCTCCTCTTCTTCCCGTCTCTCTCTGGTTTTGCCTGCTGGGGGGCGCACCGCACATCAGCATGCCCCCTCTCTCCCCCCTCGCGCTCGGTTAAGCCCCAACCTGGGGCCCGTCAGCTGGAGCAATCCACGGCCGCAAGGGCATGGCCGCACGCATGCACGCACACGCACACGCACACGCACACACACACACACACATCTACCACAATCACCGTGGAGCGAATATCCGGCCGGCGACTTGCAAGCAATGTTCCTGATCGTCCACCCAAATGCCGCTGGTGCTAAAGACCAAAAAGCTTTTGTTTTAATTACTGCTGTACCTGAGAGACAAACTCCCCATGGAGACAGACAAATCAGAACAACTGTCTGTAGCCTTACAAATCATAAACACATATAAAACCACTATTTTAGATTAAGCCAGACTGTCACACAGTTATTGGAAGATAATTTTGTTTAAAACAAAATTTAAGACTCCCGTGAGGAACACTAGACCCTCACGCTTGCAGGCATTAGCACGCAGGCAGGCACACACACACACGTCAGACAGAGATCCCAGAGCTCAGAGTGGACCTTCAGTCTGCTCTGGATCAGGGTGGGCTTATGGCCTATATCCTGGACCCACACGTAACCAGAATATGAAGGGCAGCAGGGGGCCAGATCGATGAGGTCACTGTGCACGGTATCGGTTAGCCCAATAGATCACCCCCAAAAATGAGTGGGATTATTATGAGGGAGCGATAATAAAAGTTCAGTGGGAGGGCTTTGCATTAGGGGGTGACGCCTTTTTATAGGAAGAGGGCAGGTGGTGGGGGGGTATTGGGACTCCACCACCACTCCAGGCACATGGCTGCTGGGTGGGGAAGGGGATCCATGGCGGTACTTACTCGGTTGACGGGTCTCTTGCGCCCGCGCTGGTGCCCCGCCCAGGCGCCCCCTCCAAAGTGGCCAGCGCCAGGGAAGTCTTGCGGGCTGGGGCCCTGCCGGTACACGCCCATCTCAGGGTACATGTGGTGGGACAGGAGTGACGGGGGCTTGCCCCGCCCCCCCGGGAAGTGGCTCCCGGGGCCTCCGCCCAATGCGGGCTCCTGCCAGCGCCCGAACCCGGGACCGCCCTGTCCCCTTACTCTGCCCCCTGGGGAGCGCTGCCCTGCCCAAGTCGGGCCAGGGTAGGAGTCGCGAGGCTGCCGCGCCATCTGGGGCTTGGTGGATCCAAATGAGGAGGAACCTTCAAAGCTGCCTCCTCCGAGGCCAGCGCCCCCCCGCTGGCCCTCACTGTAACCATAGTTACTGGATCTGTAGAGATCGCGTGGGTTTAGGGAGGAGGGGCGTGAGTCGAAGGACTCGTATTGGTCAAACCTGCAAAGGAGTCGCAGAGCAAGAAGAGTGAAGGTGTGACCACCAGAGACCATGCCTTTCTCATACATGTTTGAGACTAAAGGCAAATCAAAATACAACTAATAAAGATCTGAATACAATGGCAGACTACTTCTCAGTAGGATGTTGTGACCACGGCATGCCCCCCTTCCCAACTCAAGACAGGGATTGGCTGTCTTGGATCAAGAGGTCAGCGAACTACCCAACTGATGGGCTGCTTTGCAACAAGGTACCACTGACACTACGGACTCTCTCAAATTGATTGGTTGTCCTGGATCAGGTGGTCAGTGACCCAGCCAACTGATTGGTTGCCTTAGACCAGTAACCAGTGCATTATTTCCAGAGTTTTCTATAGGCAGTTCTTCTATATAGGGTGTAGGGGCACGGATAACTGGGTGCAAGCGTTAACCCAACAGCAAACTCTGGCATGAAGGGTGATGGTCGCACAGACGGACAGACAGAGCGATGTCACCCAAATGAACGAGATGGAACGGAGTGGGCAAGCGAACTGCACCACAGTAGGGAGAGGAACAAAGTAGAGGGGGATGGAGAACACATGGCACAACGAGAGCTTTACTACCAAGCATATGCATGTTACACACCTCTGAAAACCATGAGTTTTAGTTACTCTGTATAATAGACACATTTGAAAGGCAGATTTCAGCTATTCTGTGTGTACTGAGGTGAACAGGATTAGGTGCGCCCTGTAGACCCCTTCCATCTACGAGTGAACAGGCCAAAATGCATAAATCGTGAAGACCAGCCGAGATCCCCAAGGAAGCACATGCATGCTATCACACATACGCTGCAGTATGCCAAAACTGGGAGAAGTGCCATGAGATGCATTATGGGAAAGAGCAAAGGCAAACAAGCGGGAGGCTGAAAGAAGCTCAGTCAGTCAACAATAATATGAGGCCTAGGGGAAGGAACAACTAAAGTACAGGGGTCACCATTATCATCATCATCACGTCCATCAATAACGGGTATTTATCGCACACACACCCAGACACGCAAACATACGCACACACGGCTTAATTTTTAGTCAGGTATAAGCTGGAGAAATGTCACTGGCCAGCCAATGGTTCATTGGTCATTTAGCCTCTAAAAGCTAATTTCCTATGAAAAGGCCATTACTCTTCATTTAGCAACCCAATGCGAAGTACACTGAAAAACAGAACCACACTGGTCGTGTGACCTACACCCCCCCCCCCCCCAATAATATTACCCAAGACGCATTGCCGATCACAAAGGAGTCCTTGACAGTAGGTGTAGTCTGAACAGGGTTATGGGGGTGGTCTCTTTGTCAAGCTCACCACTATAGGCTGATTTATAAGTTGCCGTGTGAGAGTGGGATTGGGTACAGGCTGTTCTAGGATTGGAACATGGCCAGCATATTCTGGGGACGACGGAGAATGGGGGAAGGTATGAGGCCACGTGGTGTCATGAGGAAGTAAGGAATGGGATTGGGGGGGGGGGTCAAAGGTCGGCCCGTGTTACCTATCGTTACGGCCCCCCCTCTTCATCCCCCCTTCCATCTGGGTCAGCATGTCCAGGCGCTGGTTAATCTTGGCGATGACGGCGTCGGCGCTGGTGCCGGTGGGCGAGGCCACCGAGCTCCCACCGAAGCCCCTCTTCATCAGCCCAGCACCACCGGTGCCGTAGCCTCCCCCAAAGCCCCCGCCTCCAGACAAGGAGTCTTTGTAGCCGTGTGAACCATAATTATCTGAGCCTGAAGGGGGCAGCGGTGAGGAACACACATTTTTAAATACACAGAAATCACACCACAAACATTATAATCTCTACAGGAGATTAAATACATTGATTCAGTAAAAATCTAAAATGATGTGCTGGAAATGAGAGGGTTCACATTAACAAATGAGAATATCTATCACTCTGATATAAGGGAATTATCTGTACATTTCCAAATACCCTTACCCCTGCTGGAGGAGGTTCCACGGCCCCAATTCGAAAAGCCTAAAATGAGAGGAGAAACAACAGAATTAAACTGCTGGTTCAGTACCACAGCCCTATAAACATATTTTTTTAAATGATGCGCTTTAGAATGAAAGCTTAGCATGGAATATAAGCACATGCCAGCAGAAACTACATTGCTTTCGTCGATGCACTGCTTTAGTTAAACTTTAATACTTGCCAATTTATATAAACCAGGAAACTGATTATACATGACCCAGATCGTTCAGCAGGCTATTTCCACCTCTGGTCTTGCCGCTTATGTCCAGTCAATAGATTTAAGTGCTTCCTCTGTATTTTAATTGTCACGTTTATCCACAGCGTGCAAGTGCAGAGCTGCCTGCTTTGGTGAGCGATTACAGTACTGCGTGCTGGGGGTATGCAGTGCAAATGATGGCGCGTTAAAACACGCAGGAGATAATGTAGACAATAATGACAAAGAGCGATGGGCGGACCACAGTGACTATCGCACGAGCGGCCTGTCTCGAGATGAAGAAATCATGTCGCGAGCCGCCTGTCTCGAGATGGGGAGATCATGTCGCGAGCCGCCAATTAAAGGGGCCGTCGCCACAGCGGCCTGGAGCACGGCGGCCATTTTACTCCGATGCCTACTGACTCCATTTTAACGCTCACAATGGAGAAAACGTTCTCCAAATATTAGGTGAGCAGATGCCAGACTACCATCTGACATACCATAAGGCCCCAAAAAGCACACCTGTGTTTAGCTGTATATCATCCCGCCAGGGGTTTCTGTCCAGGATTGGCTAATGTTAGCAAAAACTGTGTTTTGGTAGTAGAGGCAGATAACATGTCCGGGACATATAGCAAACGAGCCCTGTAGCCCTTGTTTGCTATAAACTCCGTTATACGTTAACTAAGTATACCTTTGGCAGCCAAGATGTACGCAACACGGGGAAGGGGAGGGGGCAACCGTCTATAACCGGCTACCGAGCAGCGAACCGCTCCTTAGCCTATTAATAGGGTTAATTTGAGACAATGGTGCTGGCTTCTTTTTACCTTAAAGAGATGGAGATGAGACCTGTGGGTTATTATCGCCCAAAGACAGAAAAAAGCACTGGGGGATCCTGAAAACAAAGTACTCATCACCCCCCCCCCGCACAAAAAGCAAGAAACCCAGGAACATGATCCCTGGATACGTTACCTGCGCCGAAGCCTCGGTTGTCCATGTTGTTAACCGCCGAGGACTTGGTGTTGGGCTTGAGGATCTCCTGTCTCAGTCGCGATGGGGAGAACACCGTCCGCAGAGGGCTGTACCTCGCAGGTCCGCTCGGGTTACTTGTCTCCGGATTGGAGCTCAATCCCTGCGCCCTCCTGACGTCTCCACCGCGGTCAAAACGGCTCAAAACAAAGGGCCCTTTGGCTCCCAATCCTCAGAAAGACGTCTTAAAATATTTTAGGTACAAAGAGACGGACAAGATTTTTTTTCAGTGGTTTATCAAGAGGTTAATAATACACTTGGTGACCTTCTTGTACGATATCAGAAAGCGTCTACTAGCAGCGACAAGAACGAAATAAAACAACTTCAACAAATAATTATTTGCATAAATACATATTTAACATGGGCCACCACAAGCAGCGAACGTAGGTTACGTTTCGTACCAATTCACGTTGGATTCGCAGCGTCCCCGCCGCATTACATAGACCCGCCTCAATGATCCGTTATCTAAAATTGATTGGATGTGTCCGGGAATGACATTTACTGAGAGCCAATTAGATCAGGCTATACCGGAAGTGCAGTCAAGGTTACAGCAATGGGAGTCAAAATAGAAATTTTCCGGGTATGTATGTGAAATAATTTTATCGTTTGTACATAACCTTTGTAAATGTTCAATTTATACACAGACAGAAGAAACATAAACGAATGACATAATAATGTACATATGTAGCCACAGTTTATGGAGATCAGTTTATACAGTTTATGACCGCTAGAATTGCTATCCATAACCGTGTGGTTGCTGGTCACGTAACGTAACACGTAACGACTAACACCAGTTAAGATACTAATAGTTTTGTAAAATTATAAAGTATTATGATAATTCCATAAAGTTTCATGAAGTTTATTCAGCTGAAATATAATATTTTATTTTGATAATATTGTATATTTTTTAATTTGGAAATACACTGTATAATTTACTTTGTTTTGGAAATATTGTATAAATACCCGTATAAATACAGGTATTTATACAATTTGATCTCACAACTTCATTGAAAGTGATCTGTGGGTGTTAACAACGCGGGTTTTCCCCTAGATGATGCTGTACCTGTCTTTTCCCGTGACTATGTTCTGGATCTCAAATCAGGCGGAGTACTTCGAGGAGTATGTGGTGAAAAGGAAGGTGTGCATGACGCCAATGATGTGTTTCCCATCTTGATGAGTGGTGTGCTTCATGTCTAATATTGAAACATTCTCTCTGGGAGTCTGTAATTAACTTCTCAACATCTGTCTTATGCACTGCAACGAATCATATTTTTGTAGACATTTTTTAGTGTTGCAATGAAAAAGGCTGCTACTGATTGGTGATGAGGCACTGTGACAGGGTGATTCAGTTGTTAGCACTGGGGCTTTGCACCTCCTGTATTCGATGTTCAAATCCTGCCCCCACATTGTGTGTGTGAAGTCTGCACGTTCTTCAGACACTCTTATGACATGCAGTTAGATGAATTAGCATCATTAATTTGCTCATAGTGTGGGTGTGTCTATATGTGCTGTCATGAGCTTAGACCCATGCCTTGTACCTTGAGCTGCATGGGACTGATAGATAGAATAAAATAACAGAAACATTCTGAGTCAATCTCACCTGTGCACTGAAAATGATATGTTTCATAGGCTGAGGAATGGTCTAATTTTCATGTTTTTTCCCTTGAAAATCACTGTCCGGCCCTGCCGTCACCCTGAAGAGGGAGATCTACCCACCGGACGAGGAAATCAGGGTAAATGTTTAGCAGTGAAAACATTAGCAAAGTAGATGTTTACTCGGGCATGTACAGCATTTCCTGTATCACGTAAACGATTGATAAACAGACATGATAAGCATGGATTGTCTTTCTTTCGAGTAGAATGAATTCCCTGAGAAATACAGATGGGGAGGGTAATAATACTACAAAGAAATGCATCGTATAAAAAGGCTGAATACCTGGCAGCTGGGCTATGGAGTCGGAAAGGGGTGACTGGGTCTGTTTTGGGAGAACAGAGGAAGGAGCTGGAGGCCTTTAAGGAGCGCATGCGAGAGCGGAGGGAGCAGCGGCTGCTGAAGCAGGCGGGACTGGCAACCGAAGAGTGAGGAGGAGGAAGCTGAAAAGGGAGGCCTGCCTGCTTTATGGAGATTGAAGGTCATCAGGGGGGGACTAAGGACGGAGATAAGAGGCATCAGGTCCTGGCACACTGGTGCCATAAAGATCCCCCGAATAATGGATGTTTGAATGGACATGGCAACCCTAGTCCCTTGTACATTTTGTACTTCTGGTGTATGTTATATTTTGATTATTTGAAAATTGAAACTTATGTGTTCTTGAAGCCATGATGATATAAAGTTATTTTCTATTTTTCTCCTCCTTTTTTAAGGTGGTGGTGGTGTAAAAATTAAAATTGTGAATTGTGAAAAGTGTGCTATGTTTTCATCAGAATGTATCTGCATCCTTACAGTGATTTAAGTGTTTTCATTAAGAAATCAAAAGGAAAATATTTTCATTAGAGTTATACAGCAGGTAGCCTGGGGTTAGGGATCATTCTTTAGGGGCTTTATTATTGTACAAAATTTTGGTGTTGTTAGATAATGTTGTACTGCTTCATGCTGATAAGGAGTTTGCCTTAGCATGGTGCTTGCAGTGACATATAACGACCAGAGAAGATGGGCCTGTATTATGAAACTGGATTGCTGGTTTAGTCATTTAACTCAGATTTAAGGTACCCCAGGTTAAACTGACTCCCTCTTTGTTCACTCACATTTAGCCCAGACTACCTTAAATCCAACAAGTTTTCCGACTAAGCAAGAAATCCTGTTTAGTGATACAAGCTCTAGAGCAGTGTTTCCCAACCTTTTTTGAATTGTGTACCCCCTGAGAGATTTTCTCATACCACAAGTACCCCCTTTGTCAAATGTGTTGATGATTCAATAAAAGTAGAACGTACAACTGATTATCAAATTTAAAACATTTTATTAAATCTCCATAACTTGAACATTTAATTCATTAAGCAACACATCCCAGATAGATTTTCTTTCTATACCAGGGCACAGCTAATGGAATGGCTGATAATATTTACCCATCATCAGGGAAATTAAATATAAAAATTTTTTCCACGTACCCCCTGTAATGTGCTCGCGTACCACTAGGGGTACGCGTACCCCCGGTTGGGAATCACTGCTCTAGAGCACGGATGGGTTAACTATGCAAACAGTCAAATTATTAACAATGTTAAATAAATTAAGTGTGCTGTATGTGGTGTGGTGCTGAACACCACCGGTATTGAATATCATTACTTAATTGATTTTGGGGCTTAGTGAGAGTTGGAGTCTCTGGATATAGTGCTCAGTTGCTGGGGGATGATTTGGTGAACTTGGCCCAAATCTGCAGCTGGATCTTCTGCAAAGTGTGGCTGCTGAATGGCAGCTTTAAACAAAATTGCAACATTAAGAGGGACTTCAGGTTATGAATAATCATAGCCAGGAATCACCCATGGCCATACACCTGGGAAGTACCTCTTCATATATGAAGCGTAGAACCGCCTCCGCATGTATGTATGTCTCTTCGGACTTGTAACGCATGTAATGTGGGAGGGGTTTGCAAACCAGAATTTGACTCCGCTTAAAGTGATGCGATCCACAATGAAGAAAACCCTGCAGGGTACAGTGCAGTGGAGAAAGACGTTCAAGTGCAGGAAGATGGTCAGCACCGCCTCTGGTGCTCTAGGGTACTGCATGCTGTTCTCTCTTTTCTCTTGATGTCATCTGCCAGCTCTTATAAACACTCTGTCCAATCTCCTAACAATGTTGGACACTCTTCTTTGCATTAGTCATGTTGTGCAGCTGGTGTAATAGCACAGAATTACAGACTGGCTGGGTGGTCCTCAAGACTGGGATGCAGCTGGCTTATAGCTGCGAAGGAGCAAATTGTCCTTCTGCACATAGACTTGTTCAAAACAGACGCAAAGTTCATGTATTTTATTGGCATAGTGCAGGCCTGCTCGGCAGTCATCTTGATAAAATCTCTGTTTTGTTTTTCCATCAGTCCAATCCAGAAATTCTCAGGAACACCGCCATCTATGAGATTTTTTAAGTTCCTGCAAACAGCGTAGGAGGCGGAGCATTACCTCGCGTATTCTGGTTGCTTCAGGCAAATTTTTGTACGGCCTGCAAAGTCAGCCGACGGACGGCAGACTGGATGCTGCAGCTGAAAGGGTGAGGGTAGAATATCAGTGATCAGGGTAGGACAGACACAGGTGGATGCTCACGGTGCGGTGCAGGCCCTGCATCACTAAACGGACCCTTCAGAAAACAATGCCAACCACCTTCCTGTGAAATAGGAAACCATGTCAATATAGGCCTTTGAAATTTAGATACAAGTTACTCATTTGTGGGCCCTGACCTGGAATGACAGCTGCCAGGCACAATGAGCGTGATGGTGTGAGGACACAACCTGCTTATCCCTTTGTCTGAACCACGTTAAACCAGATGAAGGGCTCACCCTCTATGTAGGACGGGACAAATCGATAAGACTGGGTCACTTACAAAATAGGTAATGAAAGAAGATACGTGTCCTGAAAACAGCCAGTGACAATTATGGTAATTTCAGTCTCTAAGCTGATGCTTTTAATAAAAGTGACTCATTTAAAGAGTTGGATATTATTTTAGTGTAATTCAAGTATCCTACTCCAGAATGATTCAGCAGCATCCCTTCTGTGATCTAAAGGATACGGTACAGTACCTTACAAAGCAGAGAAGAGATCATTATCATGACATAATCATAGTTTAACAGGATAAATGATTGGTGGGGAATATAAATGAACACCACACCCCCATACCATGAAAGGGTTTCTCTCAGCTGCCGGTACTCGGAGCAACCTGAGCAAAGTATAATAGCTTCAAGAATATGTTTTTAAAAATGCAAATATGAGAAATATTTCTTGGTCACTTTAAAGAAGACTCTTAAGTTTTGTTGGAAAAATACTTTGTATAAAAAGCAAAATCGCCAAGATGTAGCATCATAGCACAGGCAAATTTCTGGATAATAGAAGGCAGATGAGACAGAGAGGGATCGTGGTCTGGAATTCCAGTTGTTGGAGGCCGGTGACTGTATCAGTGTCTTGGATCAAGAAGAGGTGTGTTGCAATCTGGATATCTGGGTCTAGTCGTTGATCTGTTAGGGCCAATAGTGATACGCAGAAGGGATAACACTATGTATGGCAATTATTTAAATTTACTGCATTTATATAAGAAATAGTAACCTACAGTATCATGCATACCAAACAATACAAGCTTTGAAAATTAGCCAAAAATCTCTCACATAGGTAGGAAGGTGCATCCAAGGATACCACCATTTTTACCCATAATGCAATTTTGAATATTCAACATAAAAATTATGACTAGTAACAATTGGATTGTAGATACCTGAAATGGGAGTTTTTCCTAGTAAGAATTCAATTGAAGATATCCAGAATGTTCATTTTCGATATCTGAAATATAATTGTGGATATCTGAAATTAAAAGCCCAATAAACATGAACGTCAAAAGTGACGTAATTTCTCCTAGGAAGAATGACGATGTGGATATCTGAAATGCTCTTTTTGACTAGTAAGAATACAATTTTGACTAGGAGAAAAGTTACTGTGAATATCTATAATGTCACTGCGGATAGGAGTGTGACTTGATTAAATGATAAAACGGCTTGCCATAGGGCTTCATGTCCTGGCTCAGTGACCTCACCATCCACCTGGTCCCCGGAAGTGACGCCACCGCACCTACAATTACACGCTGCAGTGGAAAAAAAAATTAAATACGACAACACGGAAGTGGCAAGATGGCTCCAAGTGGGTTGAAGGCAGTGGTAGGAGAAAGTAAGTGACCAGTGATTTAAATGCAAATGATCGTGGCGTCCGCTTTGTAAGTTCGTGCAAAGCGAATCAAAGAAGCAATTTAATTCGGGTTTTTTTATTAATTGCAAGCACATTGTTGACATTGGTTACGCGACAGGTGCCTAGCCAAGTGCCTCGGTCAATACAGCAGTCATGGACTTCCTTATTTTATTCAAGAGAAGCTTTACTCAAAACGATATCAACAGCTGGTCAAAATGAAGTCTTATTGCAAATCTTATGGATTATTTTAGTTTATAGTCATGCAAGTTAGTAACACTGTTACTTATTTCTTGGCTGATTTCTGAAGACTTAATGGTGTACTGCGCATTTGATTAAGCGCTGGGTGTTGCCCAGCCGGTATATTTTTGTGAGCCAATGCTTCTCTTGTCCTGTACAAAGTTACATACATCAATGTCATATTCAAATAATGTGCGGCAGTTTCCTAGATTACCCTAAAATCTTGCTTAGTTCACTGGCTTATTTTTCAGTTTAAATTTGCAATTAATAATGTTTTGTTAATGTCTGACTGTTGGCCATTTAAACTCCTTTTTGGCGTTGTCAGTGTACACTCTAGTCCTAGTGGAGGATAGATACAATAGGTGTGGATTGAATGTGGACTGTGCAGAAGTTATGGCAGTTCATGCCTAATTTGTATTTTTTTTTTTTCGTTAACTGATGTGTGCAGTACTTAACTTTCTGTGTATACTCTGTGTTTCAAAACAATTTGTTTATTGGCCATTTATAAGTTTAATAATGATTTTTTTATTTTATTTTTTTTTGCTAATTCGCTATTAAATTACACCATGTTTTACTGTCAAAGTGCAGAAGGTCAGTTTTTTTTTTTTTTGCACATTGTTATATTGGCAAGACCTTTTGCCATCACATGCCAGTTAAGCTGGCAGTAGAAGGCCCAGGATCTGACGGAAAAGCCTTGTCAGTTTCTCCAAAGACCCATTTATAAGCACTGCTGAAAAGCGCAGTTAATGACTTACTAAGGCAAGCTTTGTGTAGCGAGAGTTTACATATTGCTTTGCCTGTTTGGTATGTTTGGTATGTATTTTGGTCACATGCATGTGGCTGTGATGGTGTGGTTGATTAGGGTTTATTTCTCAAAGGGTGTCAGATTTTGCGCTGTGTTGTTAAAAAGGACTTGCAAAATCAAACGCCCACTGTGCATGCACTAAAGACTTTATGGAAAGTTTTCTTTCTTTCTTAAGGTCATACTTAAAGCTATGAGTGTTTCACAAGGTCGTTGTCTCCTGCAGACATTTCTCATTGTTTTGTAATTTGGTTTGTTCCGCATCGCAGCAATTTATACCAAATTGCCGAAACAGTTTTGATTGGCTCCAGAATGTGACTATCCTGTAAACTCCTACCGGTCTGATTGGACATTTCATAGTTCAGAGTTTGTTCATATTCTTCTATTAGTTCCTCTAGGCAGAACAGCCAACCCACATCTCTCTGAAGCACTCAAACCATCCCTCCATTGCTCCGTTTTCTATACCTGCTTGCCCTATGCAGGGTTACTACCCCAAATCCGAAGCAAACCAAAGACTACCCCAATGCCACCCCCCCCCCCCCCCCCCAAAAAGAAAAATCAGCTCCCTTCTGAGAAACGGCAGAACGTTTTGGTGATTCTTTTTCCCCAGCTAGTAAAGCTTTCATCGCTTTGCCATAGTTGCTACATTCAACTGCTACACATTTTGCCAATTAAGCAACTACAGTGTCTCAAAAGCATTTGACATTAATGCATAAAATGATCCGTGAAACAATATGGTTAATGATGCTAGAATTCTGTTAATAGATGAATCGAGTTAAGATGTTAGCGTTTTGCGGTATGATTTATATGTTTATTAACCACAAGTACAGAGAGTCCATAAAAGGTCAAATCCAAGGATGGGCCTGGATCTGTTGAAATTTTGAAGCATCTTTTTGAAAGTGGGGCAGCAACTGCAAGGTGGCAACTGCAGTGAGACGGCAGGTGCAGCCGTCTAGTGTTATTGTGGCTCTTATTCAGCTTTCAAGTGGGACATCAGGGATCATGACGTCTTTCTCCTTGACAGAAATCCTGAACGGAGTGATCAAAAGTGTGAAGAAGGACGGCGAATGGAAGGTAGGAAGAGTTTCTGCAGTTCGACTGTGCGCCGTCAGATTCACCCGTCAAGTGCCTGGGTCATGAATGTTACCTCTGTCATTTGCTTCCGCTTCTCGGTGTCGTTTTCTGGGAAGGGCGATCAAAGTGACTTCAGAGGAAGAGCGACAGACAGAACGATTAATGAGCAGGAGGCCAGTTTGTGTTGGTGAAGTCAGAGTCTCCCTCTTTCCCTCCAGGTGTTGATTGTGGACCACATGAGCATGCGGATTCTGTCGTCTTGTTGCAAAATGTCTGACATCATGGCAGAGGGGGTCACAAGTGAGTGGGGTTCCTGGGGGGTGTGTCTGTGTCTTCGTGCATGTGTCAGGTTGGTGGGGGACTTGTGGGGTCTGTCTCATTCAATTGGCAGTAATCTAGTTTGTGGTGCAATTTGTCTTTGTTACAGGCATTTGGTTGTTTTACATGTGGAACAATTAAATTATATTTGACATTTATTGCTGTTTGGCTTTATTTTTTAGGAGACTTCATGTTTAATTGTTGCATTTTAAAACCACTGAGGTAAACAGTAGATCAGGGCTGTTTAAATCGCGGTCCTGTTAATCCCAGGCACTACTGATTTCCCAGCCTTCCTTTACCCGTGAGCCAGGTGTGACACCTCCGTGGCCAATGAGGATCAGTAATTATTAAACTAACTACCTGGGAGAACTGGAAACACGGCCTGGATTTGGAACCGAGCTCCAGATTTGAAGAACCCTGTGGTGGATGATCAGGCTGGGTTTAAGGCCTCTGATCTAGTGGGTTTTGGTATTTTTGGGGGTGGTCGTCAGTTATGTTTGGCTTCTCCCGTGCTGGGTTTCGTGGTTATGAGAATACGGAGGGGTTGTTTGCATGCTGGGTGTGACGACCTACAGATCGAGGTGTCGCTTCACATTTTGCAGTTGTGGAGGACATTAGCAAGCGACGGGAGCCCATCTCCAGCTTGGAGGCCATCTACCTCATCTCCCCTGTGGAAAAGGTAAGGTAGGAGGGAACCCGACCCTCTCAGGCAGCCACTGCTGATTTATCGAGCAACTATCTTTGGTTTTATGTCAATTACCCAATTAGTTCTGTTAATTGCCAAACTATTTCTAAAACAAAGTACTATATGTTGTGTATTGTTAACACTAAAAGCTTCTCCATATTAATGCACTATTACTGTTCCATTTTTTCCTGATGCAGTCGGTCAATTCTCTCATCGAAGACTTTAAGGAGAAGGCCTTTACCTACAAAGCGGCTCACGTCTTCTTCACTGACAGTAAGAAATGTCCTGCTGTCCTTATGTCGGTTTGTAATCAGGGATGCACTTAGCTGGTACTCGAGAACGCATTCACCGTGTTAAGCGAGTCGCGCAGCGATTTCTTATCGTAGCAGTACAAATGCGTGTTTATGTGCATTCATGCTGTTATGACAAGAAATCGCTGTGCAAGTTAGCCTTTATACCGCAAAAGAAGTACAAATTAGCTTATCACTTTTTTTCAAGGTGAATGTGTACTTGCGTACCAGGTATGTAGATCCCTGTCTGTTATACAGGAATAGCTTGTTTTTAATCCCTCGATGCACATGTGTTTTTGTGTCTTCCAGTTTGTCCAGATGCGCTTTTCACTAAGATTGGGAGATCCAGAGTGGCACGGGCTATTAAAACCCTGAAGGAGATCAACGTCGCCTTCCTGCCGTATGAGTCCCAGGTTGGTATCAGTGTCAGTCGGAGTCAGTTTCACAGCAGTCTGTCATTGGTCAGATTCTGTTGACTCCTCCCCCTGACCCCGCCCCCCTCTTCCTGCAGGTGTTCTCATTAGATGATCCCAGCTCTTTCCATATGTTCTACGGAAAAGTACCTGCAGAGGAGCGGACCAAGAGGCTGGAGGCTCTGGCCGAGCAGATCGCCACGCTCTGCGACACGCTGAAGGAGTATCCCGCCATCCGCTACCGCCAGTAAGGGCCTCGCGCGATCACGCCTCCGTAGCGACAGTTGGCGCGACAACATGGCCGCTTACACTGTGTCATCAGAGTTCCATTAGCTGGTGCTAATTCTGCGTGCCTCGTAAGTGTGTGTAAAGATGTCTGTTCTGTGCCTCAGTGGGTCGGAGGAGAGCGCCGCACTAGCTGAGATGGTGCACGATCGACTGATTGCCCACAAAGCCGATAATCCCAGTATGGGGGAGGTAAGCACTGTGCTCCCACCACAGCCCCAGTCAAAACACATTCTGCACTATAATGAATTGACTGTGAATGGAAATACATTTATCCACTAGTTTAGTAGAAACTTTTGTTGTTTGTGCATACAGTTGGGTACATCCTGTATGCATCCTTTTAAAAAAATAGGACAGTAGTTTACCTCCTGGAGCTTGAAGCAGCAGTTTTTTTTTAATTTTTTTGTCGCGGGCATTTTCCCCCCACCCCTAACTGCCATACCAGCTCTTTTGGGGTTTTTACCAGGCATTCTCACAGTTAAGATGGTTTATTTGACACTGAAGAACACTTCACTCTACTCCCAGTATCTGTTTTTGCCATTTTAAATTTCTATTGGTCTAAGCCAGTGTTTCCCAGCCCAGTCCTCAGGGACCCCAGACAGTTCACATTTTTGCTCTCTCCCAGCTTACAGCTGGATTGCTGGGAGGGAGCAAAAACTTGGATTGTCTCGGGGTCCCCGAGGACCGGGTTGGGAAACACTGGTCTAAGCTGCTGTTGGCTTCTCCCTCCCTTCCTGTGTTTTCTTCTCTCTCTCTCTCGCTTTTATCTCCAGTTCTTCTCTCTTGTGATTGACTTTTGGATGGATCTCCAAAGGCATGTAATCCTTCTTTCCTGTCTCTCCTCCATGTGCTCTTTCTCCCCCCCCACTCTGATTCTCCCCACCACGGATCACCAAAGCTTCCGGATTGCTTGCGCTCGGCTGTGCGGGACCATAGTGGAGCTAACTGTATGTAATAAACATAAGGATGTGTTGAATTTATACACTGACTTTTGTGTGTCACAACACGCATCTTAGTAATATTTTAGGCTGCTTACCAAACTGTGTAAGTAAACATCCATACGGTACTGAAAAGCCGGCATCCGGACAAATGTGTTGCCCATCATTTAAGGCCCTGGTCATGAATGCACAAGTGCCATATAATTGCTAATAGATTGTGATGTCATCGCGACAGCCCTTGCGATATTTAAAACATTATAGGCCTAAAATCATAGATCTTTATCGTTCTTTGTCTGTAGCCTAAACCTGCTTTCCTTACCAAGGTGATAATCGCAGGTTAATCACTGTCAAATACCGATACCGGGTTAATTGTATGATATCGTCGATTAGTGATATGTTCATATCGCCCAGCCCTAATATTTATAAATGGAGAAGTCGGAAGGTCCAGTCATAGGATTGGGTTTTGTGTTTTGCCGACAGGGTGTGGACAAAGCTCGCTCTCAGCTCCTGATTGTCAATCGTGGGTTTGACCCCGTGTCGCCCATCCTGCATGAGCTGACATTCCAGGCCATGGCCTACGACCTTTTGGACATTCAACAGGACATCTACAAGTGAGCTTCTACCACGGTTCCTTGTACCCCTGCAATCGCAGTACATCTACTGCACTTTGCACACTTTGCATTCTGCAGGACATAAAAACGTAGATCAAGTCTCACACTCAATGTACAGCAGAAACTTTTGGGAAACCTTAAGTCCACGTCTTCATAAGTACTGGGGGAGGGTTTGTATCTGATCAGTGACGGTCACACTAGATTACTATCTTGTGTAATTATTCATGTCTCAGGTACCAGACTACGGGGCTTGGGGATTCCCTTGAAAAAGAGGTTCTCCTGGATGAGGATGATGATCTCTGGGTCCAGCTGAGGCACATGCACGTTGCTGATGTCACAAAGTAGGAACCGTACTCCGGTGCTAATGTAGTTCCTAAGTGTGTCTTGATGTTTTGATGACATCACTCTTTGCAATTTCAATTGTATGCCCATCATTTCTCTCAAAAGAGGTCATCACACAGACATAATTTTCTGTTAATGTGTGGATCTACAGTGTTCTGATCATTGTCTTCCTTTGAGATAGGAAGGTGATAGAACTTTTACGGACCTTCTGTGAAAGTAAGAGAATGTCCACTGACAAGGTAGGTCACGTCGCACTCAGGCTGATTTTTGAACACCGGTTGTCATCAATCATCATAAGTGACCCCAACATTCTTGGGATGTAGTTGACTTTGTGTTGTTTATATATACAGCAAACTAGTTGCATTTGCAGACACCACCAAGTTGGGTGGTTTAGCAGATACTGAACTAGCAGCACAGAGGCTACATCGGGATCTTGATTTAATTAGCAACTTGGCTGATACCTGGCAGATGAAATTTAACATAGATAAATGTAAGGTAATCCATGCAGGGAGCAGAAATATAAGGTACAGATATTTTATGGGTTCCTCTGAAATAAAGGTAGCTGATTACGAGAAAGACCTCGGAGTGTATGTTGATGCTTCCATGTCCTACTGCTCACCAGTGTGGGGAAGCAATTAAAAAGGCCAATAGGATGTTGGGTTACATCTCTAGGCATGATGATGATGCTAAGATTATACTATTTGTTGATAAGATCCCACCTAGAATATCGTGTGCAGGTTTGGTCACCACACCTTAAAAGGACATTGCTGCCTTGGAAAAGGTTCAGCGTAGGGCTACCAGAATGATTCCTGGTCTTAGAGGAATGTCTTATGAGGAGAGGTTAACTGAGATGATTCTGTTCAACCCTAACCCTAAGGGGGTGGGGGGAGACATGATCCTGGTATATAAAATTCTCACAGGTCTGGATGCTGTTCGTCCAGATACTTACTTCAGTATTACTTCAAATACAAGAACTTATGGCCATAGGTAGAAATTAGCGGGAGAACATTTAAAACTGGATTTGAGAAAGCACTTCTTTACACAGCGTGTAGTTAGAGTATGGAACAGGAGTCTTCCTGTTAGTGTAGCACAAGCTAAAACCCTGGGTTCCTTTTAAATTGGAGCTAGATAAGATTTTAACAACTCTGAGCTATTAGTTGAGTTCTCCCCAGATGAGGTAGATGGGCCGAATTTGTAAATTTCTTTTCTTATATAATTATGTTCTTATTTACTCCACTAGGCCAACATCAAGGACCTCTCTCAGATGGTCAAGAAGATGCCTCAGTATCAGAAAGAGCTCAGTCTGGTAAGTCATTGTTTCATGCAGTCATCCCACTCCTGTGTCCCTAGTTCTGTCCATTTTGGCTGGTAGTTGACAGATTATCACATAATCACCACCCATTGTGTTTCTTCGTGCTTGACACAAACTCTGTTACCCTCTACTGCAGTATTCCACCCATCTTCACCTAGCTGAGGCCTGCATGAAGAAGTTCAAAGTAAACGTGGACAAGCTCTGTGAAGTCGAACAGGTCAGAGCTACGATTTTCGAATTTGAATCGATCAGTCCAACTTAACCACTTAAAGATGTTCCCAGAGTCTCTGACCAATCAGCACCCTTCGTACTACCCCATGTGGTTTCTGGCGTCGTATGTCATTCGTAACCAGCACTCTGCACACCAGCCAACCACAGAGATTGTCAGTCACACAGAAGGAACACGACAGTTTGACCTGTGCAGGTCAGACACATATATCATATTCATCAGTCAGAATAAGCCACTTAAAGATTTACGGCACATGCATGCCACGATCACACCACGTGTCCGGATATGAAGCCCCTTAAAGTACTTCCTGCTATGTGTACAGTACTATGCAAAAGTCTCAGACAGTCAGAAGAAATGATGTTTAAATGATGGTGTCAAGCTACGGTTTTATGCCTGTCAAAGGATGTCAGCTTCGCTACTTTCAGAACCTGACATCACCCCAGTATGTGCAGGAACCGTCTGATACACCCCTGTATTTTTTGAGTTGATCACTAGCAAACTTTATTTGATTAATCAATACCTCAGTGACTTTCTTTAGAATAATCTAATTAATCGATTAACTAAGTTGGAGGTAATATTTAACAAACGCATGAAATGGCTGAGATAGCCCTGAGGACAGGCTTGGGAACTGAAGCGGTGTGCATCTAGTCATCCAACAAGACATCAGTAACAGATATACATTTACTACAGTACAGTACCTGGATCTTCATTATGTCTACAAAGACCATAGGATGGCTTCATTGAAACATTTCCAGGACGTTCTCTTGTGTGCATGAAGTGTGCTCACCGTTTAGGCCTCGGGCACAAACCATTTTCGCACAATCCGAGTCCATTCTGTTTTGAATGTTTTCACTTGAGCTGCTTTTGTGCTGAATGTGTGACATTAGTGATTATTTCTTCTGTAGGGTTGTCAGCCTCCATATAATCTAGGCACAGGAACTGTATTATGTCATAACGGCAAATGCCAGTATTCACTGCTAAACTGCACAGAGTAATCTGCCTCAGAGGCAGGGATTAAACAGTCCTGTTTTTTTTTTATTTTTTTATTTTTTATTCTACCACTCCTCACCATTACCACCCTCACTCCCTGTTCAGGACTTGGCTATGGGGACCGACGCTGAGGGCCAGCCCGTCAAGGAGGCCATGACCAGTATTGTCCCCGTGCTGCTGAACAGCGATATCCATCCGTATGATAAAATCCGCATCATTCTGCTCTACGTATTTCACAAGAAGGGTAAGTCTCCATTATGGGTCCAAGCCTTTCACAAGAGGAAGGATGTGTCTGTGCGTTTGTGTTCTTTTACAAGCAGAAGAACAGACCTCCACGTGTGATACCCGTACGTGCATCTGCCAAATACTGCCCGTGCCTAATTTAGTTATTCTGAAACTTTGAATATTCTAAAACCAAGAATAATTGGTTTTTCTTCAAGAGGTAGTGTCGTTCGTATTCATATTTTATTTATTTACCGGATGCTTTTATCCGAAGTGGCATCAATTTGTTTTGCGAGAGCTGGGTCAGTCAGGGTTAAGGGCCTTGCTCAAGTCCCTGTGGTGAAACCATTCTGGAAACCACAGGATTTGAACAGTTGACCACATATTACCCCAGAAAGGAGACTGAAAAATCAGTCCACTGTAAGCATAGTTTTCAGAATCGGCCAGTAGCTTATGGACACCATGGCCCGCTCGCCGTGTGGTGGTCATGGCTGTCGGTCTTCACGCAGGCATCGGTGAGGAGAAGGTGACCAAGCTCATCCAGCATGCCAACGTTCAGCAGGACAGCCACATCATCACCAACTTCCAACGGCTGGGCTGCTGCATAATCTCTGGGGTAAGAACCCGTGGATAATGACCCCTGGTGCCATCCAGCGCCATCAGTGGAGGCTGATTCCAAATCATCTGTCTGAAGCTGCTTGATATAAAATGAACGAGTCAGTATTATTAGTTGATTAATCAATACATGAATCAGTTATACTCGCACTTTGTACTATAATTTAATTATAGTAAGATACTTCTTGCAGGAAACTGTATGATTTGGTGATTCTTCTCCCAATATCGAGGCCCTCAATCTCTCTGAAGCCTCTTCTTCTTTTGGAGACATTCTGTAGATGAAGTCAGAAGTGAAGCCCACAGATCTTCTCCAGATGTAGCAGTAATGTTCAGTAGGGTTCCAGCTGGACTAAATTTGTCTGTCTGTCGGGCTTGTTCAGGGCCCAAATTCTGGGAAAGTGCTACCTGCAAGGAAGGAGCGTACAGAGAGTACATACCAGCTGTCCCGATGGACACCCATCATTAAAGACGTGATGGAGGTAGGAAGCTGTTCTTTGTCTGAATCGGCCCTGTGACTTTGAGCCGGCCTGCCGTCCTCTTTAGCCTACACATGACCTTCTTTTTCTTTTCCCAGAATGCTATTGAAGACAAGCTGGACAGGAAGCTGTGGCCTTTTATCTCAGACCCGGCTCCCATCTCCACCACACAGACCGCTGTCAGGTTGGTGCTGGTGCTTGTGGTTCCACAGGAAGAGGAGCGCCTAAGCTGGCCAGCGAAGATGTTTGGGCGCATGTTCCATTAGGAATTGTAATTGGAGGGCATGTCATTGATGTCAGCAGAGAACAGGGACCTTGTGTGTGTGTGTCTGTATATGTTGACCTACTGTTTTGCTTTGCCACAGCGCGCGAGTCGGAATCTGGCACAAGAGCAAGCCTGCGGCGGAGAGCCGCAGCGGCCCCCGCCTCATCGTCTTCGTGATTGGGGGCGTGTCGCTCTCAGAGATGCGCAGCGCGTACGAGGTCACGCGCGCCACCGACGGCAAATGGGAAGTCCTCATCGGTAAGACGGAGAGGCCGACTGTCTTAACGATGGGCACGTGTTACGATAAACATCCCAGCCCACTTGGCTGCTCACGACTCTCACTTCTGCAGGCTCCACCCACATCCTCACGCCCACCACCTTCCTGGACGCCATGAAAAACCTGGACGAATCTTCCCAGTCTTCGTAACCACCCCCCGACCACCTCCCGTCTGTCTGATGACTGCGCCCGACCCTGATGTACGCAGCTCTGGCTAGCCTACGTCTGTTTTGCTTACCCCAGCACACCAATCAAAAACCGTCCCGTGAGCCTATTCCGGATGCTCCGCCCTCCCCCCCGTTGTCCAAGTGAAGTGGAGCTTTGTTCTCCTTCGACAATGTCAACCGCGGCATCTTCACTCGATGACTGTCACGTGCCGCGGGCCTGCCATTTCCCACGCTCATCGCCAATTAGCATTTTCAGTTCCGGCATTTGCTGTGATTTTTTTTTCCCAATAATTCCAACTCTGTCTGCCAAAGCCCTTCAAAAACATGCAATCAGCACATTGTTTCTTCTTGCATTAAATAAATATAACACTTGTGATCTGTGCACTATAGTCAACACACTGTGGGCTACACACAATCTGCTGTCAACACTTGCATAAATTCCTGCCTGTCTCAGCTGTACTTTGCCATTTTTCGAATCTTACACATATTGACGCGTGTCCTGTACAGTTTAACGCTATGGCAGATTAATGATTCCTGTATTCAGCTGGATTTGTGCCACGTTTTGGAGAGGAAGCAGGTTTGATTATATCTGTGGCTCTATTGTACCCATTTTCACTTTCTGAGCAAATTATGAAATATTCTGAGCAAAGAATAAAGATCTAGACATCAGATATTAAGTGAAGGTTTCACTTCATCGATTAAATTGAACTTTTTAGCATCTATTTACTGTGTTAGTAGTGGTTAGAATTATGCACTTCAAAGGACTATATACAGAATATATATATAAATATAAATATATTTGGTAAGTGGCTGTGGGACTGTTTCTTATTTTCTGTTGGTTAAAAATAAAAATGCACATCTGGTACATTTCCTGTTTTTGCACTGACCTGTTACAATGATCACAATCAGCACATGTGGCATGGACGAAAGTTGTCAATGGCATTGTAATTGATTGCATTGAGTAAATGATATTAGCCTTCAATTTGGGCACCTGTCTTTGCTTGCATCACTGCCCCTATGTGGGTCCCCTTTTTTAAAGCACAAAACTAAACTCGGGGTTTGATTGGACAGTCTCGTTTCTGTCTTGTCTTGGGACCATTGAGTGGGAATACTAGGTTTGATCCTCTGAGGTAAGGCGCAGCTCCCAGAAAAGGTCCAGCTTTGGCAACCTGAATTGTGCGGAATAGTTTGATCAAAATTGATGCATCAACCAGTCTAACCAGGAATGGACTAACTTCTCCAGGGGCCCTAGGCTGACATGGGTAGGGGGCGCCCTAAGTGGGTCGTTTTTTTAGAGCTGGAAGAGAAACGAGGCAAATTAAAATGATGGAGCATAACCAATATGCCCAAGTATCATTCACAAATATTTCACATTTGCCAGGATCTTCCACCCCTAATCCTGGCTGCGAAGGGGGTGATTATCCATCCATTTTCCAAACCACTTATCGTACTCGGTCGCGGGGGGTCTGGAGCCTATCCCGTAAGCAATGGGCACAAGGCAGGGAACAACCCAGGATGGGGGGCCAGCCCATCGCAGGGCACACTCACATATGCACTCCTATGGGCGATTTAGTAAGTCCAATTAGCCTCAGCATGTTTTTGGACTGTGACTCCCTACAACCACATGGGGAGAACATGCAAACTCCGCACACATGTGACCCAGACTCGAACCCGGGTCCCAGAGGTGGGAGGCGACAGTGCTAATCACCGCACCACCATGCCGCCCCAGGGGGTGTTTACTGCTGTCAAATTGTCTATACTGGACACTGCTGCTAAAAATGCAAATAACACATATTGCTGTAATTTTAAATGATCATATTATTTTATATCCCTAAAGATAATTTACAGAAACATTATCTTCATGAGGCCCCTAGGTTTCGGGGCCCCAGGAAGCTGCGTGCACTTGTCGTACGGTAAATCCGCCCCCGAGTGTGACGGCCCAGATGAGAAAGCTGCGGATGGAGGAAGGGGGAGTCGGCACAGATGGTAAAGCTGGAAGGGTCACATGTGCTGAGTCAGACATGAGAAAGGGCCCAGAAGAATGAGGCTGGGCTACAAAACAGCCAGTGAGGCTCTGTTGACTATGTGAGATCCGGGTTGATTATGCAAATATTTGCATGACTCTCATGACCTGTTTTCTAACTGCCTATTCAATGCTTAAGCTGGGTCACCCACAAACAGTCCTGAGGGTAACCATGTCACTCCTAGGATTTGAAGACCATTGAGGGGGGGTGACCCAAACCTAAGGCCTAGACTAAAAACAGGAGCAGATCACATGGACCTGGGTTTTTTGGCAGAATGGAGTTTGCAGGTAATGTCAGTGACCATGTTGCATTTAATAAAAAAAACCACATCCATGCAGGCAGGAGGATTATTGAATTTGATCTTGGATTAGTAATACTAATATTCTAATGGGCGGCGGAGAGCGAGAGCCTCTTGTCGACATAGATTTAGGTCTTAAGCTGTTTTTAACCCGCTTCTGGGGTCTGCCTTGTGAGTCAAAAGCTAAACGTGGTCGATGAGAATAAATGCGCCTGTGAATCCGTGCATTTTTCTCATCGCTCATGGTTTTGGAATTCATATTCTGGTTTGACTGGTCTGACAGGAGGACCATTTGTTGCCTTTCAGTTTGTTTGTGGTGAGACCAACACTTTGAGGGACCTGGACAATGACGAGCGTTGAGGCGAAGACAAAAACACAGATGGATGGCAAAGCAATTCATCAGGTTAGCGGACTTTCAACTATTATAAATACTGAGCATATAGGGAAGATGGTTATATACAGAAGATGGTTACATACAGAAAGATGGTTATGGTGGTTATGTGTTTTTACAGGTGTCCGCTCTCATTTGTTGTCTGTACTTTTCTTTATGATTGTCTCCATTTATTTGTCGTTTCCTTGAAATCATTTTGATCTGAAGTTTCAGACCCTACAAGTGAAGATATTTTTCCACAGGGAGCAACTTCAGCTTCAGAAGATCAGGACCAGTTCTTCTCTCTGCTCAGTCATGTGCAGAGGAGGGACATGGATGATCAACGTTGTGTTTTGGACCCCAATAAAAAGACAGAGAATGTCACTGTAGACTCAGGTCAGTAACATACCCCGATAAGGAGTCGCTGGTTATGAACCTACTGCAGTAATGAATGAAGCTTATGAGTCTCAAACTGTTTCCCCTCCATCCTTCAGATCCTGATATGGATCAGTTTTTTAACCTTGTGGCCGACACTCAGAGATGTCGCCTCGACGACCAGCGTGTGTCCATTGAGGTGTTGCCAGGGCTCCGGCTGACTGAAGTAAAAATGGAGGCTGGACAGAAACCGAATCAACTGGGAAGCACAGTGAGAACTCACCTAGATCCTTCATTTTATGGATGCACAGTAACTCAACAATAGTAGGCTATGCAGTAGAGGCAGAAAGACCATAAACTGGTGAACCTCAAGCAATTTTGTGTGTCTCTTTATGCTGATTATGTACAAAAGCAGGGATAAAAGCATATAGAGTTTGAGCTGAAGTCTTACGGAGGATTGAATATGAACTTTAAGTAAGCTTGTAATGCTGTTGAGTCAATGAACGTCATGAGAAACACGGCGGTTCGGTGACTGACACTTCTTCTACACCAAAGGTCTGCTGTTGGCTTGGGGGGGTGGTGTGTGGGACTGCTGGTGGAGATGTGTGAAAGTGCTCCCCACCCTCCTACTCTCCCCCTTCTACTCCTTGCTTTATGAAGTCAGTATCCTATAGAGTAATGTTGAAAACACCAACCATGAAAGAGTGGTCTAATGGATCAGGCATCTGACTTCAGATCAGAAGATTGAGGGTTTGAGGCATCTATAGGGTTAATGTAGTCTTCCATACATCGGCAGAATGTATCCTGTGCTACCATTCATTACATAACTGTATTTGGGAAAATGGACGAATGTAACCATGATAGACCTGTCCACAAACGTGTAAATATTTTGTTAAGGACTTTCTGGAACTCCTGGATTAAAACCCGAAAAGCAAGGCTAAGAATAGGATGGCTCTGCATCCTACCCACATTGTACACGATGTCTCACTTATCACATTTGGGGATTGGTTCTGGTTATGGTTCTGGTTCTGTTTATGGTTCCAGCTCCAGTGAGCAAAAAGCATTATTGCTGCTCAGTTAGATGACACATTTATTATTATACCCTTTGTTTCTAGTTCTGAAAGTCCACTACCCAATTGTTCTTCATATTGATGTTAGTGATGAGGAAATTCTTCTTGTATTGTACTTGCCAAGAACATTGAGCCCTTCAGCATGTTATATGATATATGCAGCATTAAAAGGGCTCATTGGCCTGGTGAAGTACTTCCTGACATTAATCTGCCAATTTCTCATATGCAATGTGTGCCATCTGCCCAGGGAACTGGTGGGTGAAGTTTTCCACATATCTGATTACCTAGGAATAATTCCATTGCAGTACACATAGGAAATTCACAAGTAATAAGCAAAGTTCGACATGTTCCTTCAGACCCGGAAGGTATTGATGGTGACGTTTTAGAGGTTTTCGAAAGTCATCAGATCAAGTAGACTACGGAGCCCGCAGAGATTTTCTCATACGTCATTGTGCTTCGTGTGTTCTCCAGGGTCCTGTGAAGGTTGGGCAGGGGTGTTCTACTCAGAACCTGATAACCTTTGGGTCTCCAACTATCTCCAAGAAGGCTCATTCCACACCTGCCTCCGCCTGTCAGGTCCAGCCTGGATTTGTGTCCTCCAAGCAAACCACTCAAGAATCAGCCTCCTACACTCCCAAACGAGAGAAAACAAAGGAACAAGATAAGGTCATTCACCCAGCTCAGTTCTACAATGTGTCTTAAAGAACTTCATTGCTAATAGGTTCAATGAAAAGTAGCCCCATCATTCTTTTCTCATTGGCCAGCGGATTATTATTCATATATTTGCTCTGGGAAATAGACATTTAGCATCAATAAGAACTCTAACTCTAATGATCTCCAATTGGTCCAGCAGGGGGCACTCTCAGATTTAAAGGAGCAGGAAGAGTTCTTTTCTCTGCTAAGTCATGTTCAGAGGAAGAACATGGATGATCAGCGCTGTCCCTTGGGTCCCAAGAGTAACATCCGAAGTGTCTGCAAAGGCAAAAATGCCGGTGACTCAGGTATACATGAACTGTACTTCCAAAGCTAAAGAACGGCCTTGGTTTTGTTCAATAATGTCTAGAAAACATACACATCATACTCAGATCTGCTCTCTAAAATGATGCACAAATTCTGAATAAATCATCTTATCTGCTCTTATCTTCCTCTTAGATTCAGATATGGACCAGCTTTTCAATCTTGTGACCAACGCTCAAAGAAGTCGTCTTGACGATCAGCGCGTCTCCATCGCGATGTTGCCAGGACTGCGCGTAGGTGCTGGTAGTGATCAGAATGGACAAGTGAAAATGGCGACTGGACAGACAGCAAATCAACTCAACAGCATGGTGAGAATGCATGCAGATTCCCAACTTTACGCTTTAACTAAGAGAACATAGCATCTCCATTGTTGGATTAAATGAGTGCATAACTTCAGTGGAGAATGATTTTGATTGGCTGTTCCTATTCCGTATTCTAATCTTTCCCTGGATCTGTATCCTGTCCATCAGAGGGCGATCTCAGATTCGATGGAGCAAGATCAGTTCTTCTCTCTGCTCAGTCACGTACAGAGGGGAAACATGGATGATCAACGCTGTGTTTTGAACCCAAACAAGAAGACCCTAAGTACTTCCAAAGACAAAAATACTGGAGAAACAGGTCAATGCAAAACACTCATATACTCTTGCTCCCTGCCATATTATTTTCTTCAATTAGGTTCAGGATGAAATATTTGGATTAATCTAAGACATCTTTCCTTCTTCCTTTCATATTTTAGATTCTGATCTCGAGCAGCTTTTGAATCTAGTGTCCGCCACGCAGAAATATCGCCTTGATGACCAGCGCGTGTCCATTAAGAAATTACCAGACCTCCACGTAGCCGCTGGTTCCGATCAGGATGGACAAATGAAAACAGCAGCGGGACAGAAACCAAACCAGCCTGTCAGTACGGTGAGAATTTCTGTAGATCCCTAAAATTAGGCCCGGGACTCTTGGCGGCTGTGGGGCTACTACTGCATGTGCCACCTTCCTACATTATCCATCCATCTATCCATCCATCCATCCATCCATCCATCCATTTTCCAAACCGCTTATCCTACTGGGTCGCGGGCGGTCCTGAGCCTATCCCGGAAGCAATGGGCACGAGGCAGGGAACAACCCAGGATGGGGGGCTAGCCCACTTCCTACATTGTTGGCCTCGATAATGGATATCAGTAATGGAATATCTGATTTTGAAAAGTTGGAAAAGACCATAAAGGTGGCCAGTTTTAACCAGAAAACAGTCACGTTATTTTTGTTTACCCTCGTTCGGATCCAGAGAGGGCACAACTATTGTGCTTCACCTAATGTTCCATTAACCTATCGACATGATATAATTAAAGTTTATGCCGGGTTTCTGCTCTGACTACACATGACACATAGACAGTAGCCTCCACTTTCTCCTTTAGTAGCATGTACTATAGTTGACAAAATAGTTAAAATAATTACTATTTATATATTTCTTCATGCTTATAATTTATAGACATTAAACTATAGTGACTGGTGTCGGTCATCTAATTGTGCTGATATGGTGTAAGTCATGACTACCACCCGGTCGTTTAACTGTCTATTTTTGCTGCGAACCGCTTACCTCATGCATGAAAAATTGGCGCCACTCCGACCCTCCAGATGATGCGTCGCTGCCGTGAGGTGTGAGCCGTGCATCTCGCGCAGCAGCATGGCTGCTCTAATCTGTTGGCGAGTGCCGAAATGAAAATCGATACTTTCCGCAGCTGTGGTGCATACGGTGCAAATGCAAAAGTAGCTGCATGCTAACCTCTTGATTGAAATGATTGGATTAAAAATATTCACATTCAAATGAAAAGGATCCTGATTAGCTGTCCCCATTTAGTAACTGAAGATGTGATTGGACAATGTGTATCCTGTCCATCAGAGGGCGATCTCAGATTCGATGGAGCAAGATCAGTTCTTCTCTCTGCTCAGTCATGTACAGAGGGGACACATGGATGACCAACGCTGTGTTTTGGACCCTAACAAGAAGATCCTAAGTACCTCCAAAGACAAAGATCCCAGTCATACTGGTTGGTACTAGACCCCTGTATATAAAAAAAAAACTAACCACCCAAGGCTATACTTACCATGAGACTCGCAAATAATGGGTTTGAGCCTTTGTGGATTTCACAGATATGAAAAGTGGAGAGAAAATTCCCAAATCTATCATAGTCTGTGGGATATGTTGTTGAGTTTTTTTAATTTAATGGAAGTTCTCCATTAGATTGCATGAGAACTGGGTGAGTTTTATTTTCCTGCACTGTAACATACGATGAGGAAGCCTAACGTTAGGTGATCTCATCTCAAAAGCAGCAGAAATAGTGGGAGTGAATTTTGGAAATTTGTCCTTCAATTGCAATTATATATGACAATGGTTTCCATTTACACTGTACATATTTAGCAGACGCGTTTGTCCAAAGTGACGTTCTAATGAGGCACGTAGCGCATTGCAAACATTCATGCTGCAAGGTGTCACCCATGGATAAGTGCAGCTAGGCTGAACTTCCAGTGAAAGCCCAGGTACAAGTGGAATCAGTATCGAAGCAGGAGCTGCAAAACAAGTTTTAGACGAGATGCGTTTTCCCATTTCCTGACTGTCAATAAATCAACTGGTCTCCATTATCCTAGATTCTGATATCGAGCAGCTTTTGAATCTAGTGGCCACCACACAGAGATGTCGCCTTGACGACCAGCGTGTGTCCATTAAGAAATTACCAGACCTCCATGTAACACTTAGTATCGCACAGGATGGACATGTGAAAACGGCAACTGACCAGCAATCGGACCAGCATGGCAACTTGGTGAGAATTCTCAGCTTTATGGCTGAAGTGAGAGCAGATTATGAATGTACCCACTCTTTGTCATTTTTAACAAATAATCTTTATAACCACACAAAACATCTGATTGGCTATTCCCATTTTGTGTCCTAATCCCTGATTGGACGATGTCTAATTTCTCCAGCAGGGAGCAGTTTCAGATTTGATGGACCAGGAAGAGTTCTTCTCTCTGCTCAGTCATGTACAGAGGGGACACTTGGATGATCAACGTTGTGTTTTAAACCCCAAGAAGTCAACAGATACCAACAAAGATAAAATTACCAGCCATACAGGTTAATCCAAAGCACACATACTCTTTTGATTACTGCTACATTATGATTATCGTAGTTCTTTAGCAGAGATTGGTTGCCATTTAGTTCAATTGTTGTACAAGTATAAAATAATTTTTCTACCATCCATATTTTAGATTCTGATATGGACCAACTTATTAACCTTGTGGCCACTACTCAGAGAAGCCGCCTTGATGACCAGCGTGTGTCCATTGGAATAGTACCAGGACTCTACCTGACTTCTGGAAGTGAACAGAATGGACAAGTAAAAATGGTGGTTGGACAGAAACCAAACCAGCCTGGCAACATGGTGAGAATTCATATAATTAAGTATATGAAGGCAGACTGGGAAGTAGTGAAGGCCAAATGAAGCTTCATGAACCGATTGCTGCATTTTCTGACACCACTAGATGGTGCCCTTGGTGCTAAAAAGGGCTCAATTCATGCCCTAAAGTGAACCAAGAGCGCCATCTAGTGGGGTCAAAAAATACAGAAAATGAAGCTTCGTTTGCCAATTACTGCTGGGAAGTACGAGATGACAGAAGTATGAGAAGACTGATTGAATATGGGTAGTTTTATTTACACATTGTTCATAATTATGTTAAATATGATTTAGATGTACAACAATGCTATTCTGAAAGGCTGTTCTATGTGTTATATGTGAATGAATAACGTCTAATTTGGGCAACAGAGGGCAACTTTAGATTCTATGGAGCAAGACCAGTTCTTCTCTCTACTCACACATATACAGAGGAGAAACATGGATGATCAACGTTGTGTTTTGGACCCTAACAAGAAGACTCCAAGTACCCCCAAAGACAAAGATACTGGTCATACAGGTCCGTACTACATGCCCAAAACCAGAAAAGAGGAGTCAAATAGGTCAGCACTGTATCTTCAGAGACACAAACTGGTATCCAGAGTGATTGGTCTTTGTTATCTTAGATTCTGATATCGAGCAGCTTTTGAACCTAGTGGCCACCACGCAGAGATATCGCCTTGACGACCAGCGTGTGTCCATTAAGAAATTACCAGACCTCCATGTGGCTGCTGGTAGTGATCAGGATCGACAAATGAAAACAGCAGCGGGACAGAAATCAAACCAGCTTGTCAAAATGGTGAGGATTTCTGTAGATCCCCAACATTATGTTTGAATTGAGCACAGACTGCTATTAAAGAGAACTGCATGCTAACCTCTTGATCGAAATGATTGGATTAAAAATATTCACATTCAAATGAAAGGGATTCTGATTAGCTGTCCCCGTTTAGTAACTGACGATGTGATTGGACAATGTGTATCCTGTCCATCAGAGGGCGATCTCAGATTCGATGGAGCAAGATCAGTTCTTCTCTCTGCTCAGTCATGTACAGAGGGGACACATGGATGACCAACGCTGTGTTTTGGACCCTAACAAGAAGATTCTTTGTACCTCCAAAGACAAAGATACTGGAGGAACAGGTCGGTATGAGTAAATACCTGGTTCAGAACGGTGGTATTTCCCAAATATGAAAACTGCAATCATGAACGCCGGTGTTTTACTTCCCTGTAAAAGAAATGCATCAGGAAATTTATTTCCTGATTGTTAATAAATCCATTGATCTTCGTCACTGTAGATTTTGATATCGAGCAGCTTTTGAATCTAGTGGCCACCACGCAGAGATGTCGCCTTGACGACCAGCGTGTGTACATGAAGACAATACCAGGCCTCCATGTGACGTTTAACATTGACCAAGACGGACACGTGAAATTGGCAGCTAATCAGGAATCAAACCAGCTTGGCAGCATGGTGAGAATTTCCGTAAATTCCCGGCTTTATGCCTGAAGAACAGGTTCCAGAACAGGTCCACTTTGATGGGTAATTTATTTATATATTATACATAATACCATCCTTTCATCTTCCAACCAATCAACCACCAGTACAGGGTCACAAGGTTTTGTTGATAGAGTAAAAAAATTATTCTGGTGGGTGGTTCCCATTCAGCAGGAACTTTTGTGACTGAAAAATATGTGACTTGTCCAACAGGGGGCAGTCTTGGGTTTGGTGGACCAGGACCAGTACTCTGTGGTCTGCCATGAACAGAAAGGGAACGTGGATGATCAGGGCTGTGCTTTACTCCCCAGCAAAGACACCATGCGCAAAGAAGGCCAGCGCAAAGCGTTCACGCGCTTGTGATTCATCACATTACCACCTTGTATGCATTAACTTGATTATTAACTTTTTTTTTTGTTCATTTCAGATTCTGATGTGGTCCAGCTTTTAAATCTCACTCAAAGATGTCACCTTGACCACCAAAATGTATCCATCAGGACATTACCTGGGCCGCATGTAACCACGGGCAATAATAAGAGTGGAGAATTTAATATGGTAAAAAATTTATTTCAATTAGTATATTTTGTTTGAATATTAATTAATCAGATTCTGGTTGTTGAAAACATTTTTGACTGCACTAAACGTAATTCACCTCTGACACCACAGGCTAGCTGCAGAGTAGCTGAATAAAGCTAATTGGTTTTTCCTTACAGAGTGTTTCATCAAGTCAAGATCAAGTCAACCAGCAGTTCTTTACTCTCTGTGTCTCTGTGTCTCTGTCCCCCAGGGCCCCAGGAAGGAGGAGCGGAGGCGTTCTTCTCAGAACCTTCTCACTGCCGGCTGCCCGGACATCTCCATTAAGGCCCATTTCCCCCCCGTGTGCTTCAACCAGCCCGGCGGTGAGGCAGCGTCTGCCAGTCAGAAAGACAGGAAGCCGCAGCATGAAAACAGGAAGGACCAAAACGACGACAGACAGAAAGCTCAGGTGAAAGGTTCTACCTCTTGAACGAAAATGATAAAGAGGCCTAATGGCTAGGGAAGTGCACTAGAGATTGAATCCCCGACCAGCAAGATACCATTGAGGTTCCTTAAGCAAGGTACTGCTCCCTGGGTGCTACATTATAGCTTCTCACTGCTATGTCTCATATGGGTTAAATGCAGAGGACACATTCTGTTGTTGTGTGTCAATAATGGCAATTTTTCACTTCAAAGTGAATACACTGTATATCCATCAAAGCCGGCAGAAAAACTGGCAAAATTAATCAACTACAGTTGAGCAAGTAATTTGCTTTTTACTGTATTGGCTATCTTTCTCAAAAGAGCTTTCAGAGCTACATTTACATTAATAATGTAATGTTATGACATCAGTCAACTGTAGGTGATTTGCATGAAGTTGGACAATGACAAAGTGTACAAAATTTAGTTACAGGCATCTTGTCCTGATTATACATTACACAACGCAAAATAAAAAGGTTTGGTTAATTTATGATGCCATGTGAAATATGTCATCTTCGGATTAAGATTAACAATGTAGTCATCTAAACTGTGATTGATTTATCCAGCAGGGGGCAGTCTTAGAATCAGACCGAGGCCCGATAGACAAGAGGACACCAAGTACCGGCAGAGATGCAAATGCCAGTCAGACGGGTAAGCACTGCACCTCGTACATGATATATACACGTCACAAATGAAGATTATTTTTCAGAACTTTTACTTCTGTCTTCCAGATTGTGATGGGGAAGCGCTTTTTAACCTAGCCGCCTACTCTCAGAGAGGTCGTCTTGACGACCAGCGTGCATCTATGGGGACAGTACTTGAGCACCACATGTCCTCTGGTGATGATGAGGACGGGCAAGTGCAAATGCCGGCAGGCGAGAAGTTAAACAAGCTGGTCAGCATGGTGAGAGCTCATGTGCATTCCTCATTTTATTACCACCTGTGATCTATGCGCTTATTCTGGTCAGGCTCACAGGTACATAAAAGATGTTATGGGGGGGCAGACTGGGCCAGATCAGGTGACCGTGTGTGGCTGGATATTTTCACGTCACTGTTTTATAGTGGTGTGTCGGAGGTGCAGCACCGGTTTCCTCATTGTTTCAGGCGTTCATGTGATCGCAGATACATGCAGGCGATCACAGGACTATTTGTTGAAACGCGACTCGTCAGCGCGACACACCCAGCATGCGTCTGATCTAGCGCGTGAGAAATTGCAAGTATGGTGTGAGAGTGTGTCAGGGCCGTGCGCGTCTCTCGGCCCTGACGAAGCACTGCTTCAGTAGAAGTGGTTAGACGAGTCAGGAGGAACTTGAGGAACATGAGGAGGGCGAGAGGCTCTCCTACTGCTGCTTTCCCGTTCTTTGTCCTGCAGAGCCACAGAAAGGAGGAACTTCCAACAGGGTCTCTAAACCCATCTTGTGTGACCCGCTCTGGTCCTGGGTCCTCTGCAGAACCTGATGTAGGGACCAAGAATATCCCCATTCTGCCCACTCGGGTATAATAATGAAGTGAATGAAAACTTACCCCAGGGGATTGTAGGGGCGAGCAGCCCTGGGCCCTGCACTCTAGAGCTCCCCCCCTGCTGATCAAAGTAAAGTTGGCTGATCAGTCCACTGGCTAGATACCCCTCTCCTAATATTATATATTAGTGACCCATTTAGGGGGCCCCTTACCTATGTCAGCCTAGGGACCCCAGAAAAGTTAACCCGCCCCTGACTTACCCCATCATGTCTTGTCATTTCTGTGTACATTTATTGGCTTAGCATCACATCCAGGGTGTCCCCTGCATTGTGTCCTGAGCTTCATGGGAGACACTCTAGGCTCATTATAATAAACGGATGGACAGATGTGTGATTGGCTCAAAGCATCTTCTAACCGCAATAAAACAGCTTTGATTGGTCCTTTCAGGACATAGTCTATATTTTCTTCAGCAGGGGACAGTTTCATATTCAGGGGGCCAGGACCAGTCCTATTCCCCACTCAATGGTGTTCAGAGGGAATGGATGGATGATCAGCGCTGCAATTTGGATCCCAGCAAGAACAGTTCAAGCATCCCCATAGACACCAGTATCAGTCATCCAGCAAGACTGAGCAAGACAGCAAGACTGAGTTAGACAGCATATATACTTATGACCCATATGGCAGACACATCTTTTGTTAAATTATAACTTGTTTTATTTGGAATAAGTATATTCACCTGTCAAACACGTATTATTGAAATAAATCTTCTCCTTCCACATTCAGATGTATGACACCTTTTTAACACCATAACCAACACTTGGAAATGTCATCCTGTTTGCATCAAGGTTTTTAACTGGGTCTCCAATTAGCCTCTAGAATGGTTCAGGACATAACGACAATGATGTAGGTCCTCAGTCCTAGCAGCGTACAGGACTGGTTACCGGGAGACCGTAAAATCAACACAACAGGTCAATGTAGTTATAAAATCCACCCGCCCGTCTGTCCATTCATCCGCACATTTTCCGTGCCCTTTATCCAACTGATGCTTGTGCTGAGTATGAAGTCACTCCCACCAAGCTCAAAGATGGGGAGGCCCCGCACATGCAGAATATATATAAGGCCCGTTAATCTGATGGATAATTATACACAAACTATAAATGTAGTTATGCACAATTATGGAGGACGTGTTAAATTTCATAAAACACTGGCGGCTGAGAACACTTAGGAAAGGTAGATTTTTAGTTCTGCATGAGTAGTATTTAGGAGAGCAGTACAGTACAGGGCATTATGACAGGTAATCCACAGCTCAGATCTTGATCTAATGATCTAAACATTGTTTGCGTGGTGTGTCAATTCATGCCACTGTTCCTGATCCTTTAGGCCTGCCATGTTGGGAAAGGCGCTATATAAAACTATGTGGAATAGAATTTTTTCTTTGTCCTTCAGGACCCCAAGAAAGATGACCAGAGGTACTCCTCTGCCCTCAGAATGCTAATAGGAGCTTTACATGTGGTGTCTGGAATTGACCATGAGGGACGTCCAAATGTGGAAGATTCTCAGCTGCTGTTGTCAGGAGTTCAGGTTTGCTATTTACAGCTGGCTATCTCTACAATGTGGTTAAGGATAATTCATCCATCCATCCATCACAGGCTGACACATTTGGCATACGGTGAATGTTTAGAGTCTATGGAAGTTATATATCTCCTTATACTTTTAATTTCAGTGGTGAGTATCTCTGAACAGGCCATTTAGTGAATGAGCTTTTAGTTTTATACAAACAAGGACCATAATTAAGGACCTTCTGAGCAGGTAGACTGTACTGCATGAAAAGTTAGGAAGGACAGCTGATTCCTTGCTTTTAATTATCTACAGTTAGCCTTGTAAAGTAGTTACATACAGGTTCTGTATAGATCAATGTTTCCCAATCCGGTCCTCCGAAACTCACAGACAGTGTAGGTTTTTGTGGACTGTGTGGCAGGGAGCTGGGAAGGAACGAAAATGTGGACCATCTGAGGGTTTCCAAGAACCGGATTGGGAAACACTGGTATAGATGGACAGGTAGATTCCAGCTCGAGTAATGGAACAGCAAGTGCTATATTGTTTCTTTAATTTTCTCACAGGGCTTCAGAATAGATGATCAGCAATACTCTCTTCACCAGTCTCCCAGACCCAGAACCCCCAGCATGGTCTTTGGTCAGGGCAACTCAGCCAAACCAGATGGGAAGTACCTCCTCTCAAGCCATGATGCACGCAGCCTACAGAGCCAAGGGGGACTCGGGAATGGTGGGGGGAAAGAGATAGGGAAGCTGGAAGAAGGACACAGGAAGAAATGGAAGTGGGAAAAGGGGGAAACAAAGAGGCGGGAGAAAGAGGAGAAGGAGGAGAAGAAAAAAGCTGAAAAAAGGGTGAAGAAGGAAAAGAGGGACGTGAAAAGGGAGAAAAAGGGAGAGGAAACGAGGGGTAATGAAGATGCGGGAGAAGAAAAGGAAGGGACAGTGGGAGAGGATGCTGAAGGTGAGAATAGGGAGGATGAGAGGAAAAAGGGAGGGAAGCGGACAGATAGAGGCAAAGAGAAAGGAGAGAAAGGACACAGAAAAAAGGGGGGAAAGGGATGGAAGTAGACGAGTGAAAAGAGTAGAGAAAAAAAGAAAGAAAGAGCCACAAAGGCTTATTAATCAGAGAAGTAAAGCAAGATTGAGATGGGAAAAGGAGGGGAATGGAACCAAGGAGCTAATGATGCTGTCTGTGTAAGAGGTCAATTACCTCCACTAGCGTTTCCTGTCCTGTGATACCGTGAGCAATGCATGTCAGTCAATTACCCATCAGTTACTGTAAGAGACAAATGCATTTTCACCCTCGGTTATGAGGAAGTTATCGTGAGAATGTATGATCACCCTTTCCAATAAAAGGCATTCATGCGTGATAAACATAACTTCACGTTTCATGCGTTTCCTTTTTTTGAGAAACTGAAGCTGCTGCAAATTTAATATAGAGCTAATCCAGCTACAACATGCATGGCATCCCTATAACTATCAAAGACATTTCTAAGAACATCATCAGAAAACTATAAAAATGCTCACACAGTACTTAAATTAAAGAAATTATTGCAGACATATACTCTGTTTGTGACCATTTCCCATGCGCTGCACCCACAAAGATATATAAATCTATTTACAAATAAAAAGCGATTACATCAGACAAACTTAAATTAATAAATACTTTTTTGCGGTAGTCAGCAATATTTAGAAAGGGCTTATTTTATTGGTTCCGTGTAAGAGTATCTAACGTCCAATAGGATCACAGCAGGGGCGGAGCCGAGCTGCGTTTGCCGCACGTTGTGCGACGTATTGTCGTACAGAGGTTTAGTCCCCGTAGCGGCTAATGCTACATTCTTAGAGCAAAAAGTGTCATTTGGTACAGAAGAAAGCCATGCTGTCTTCAGGCGGCAAATCGGACGTTATTTTTGTGAGTAGCATATGTTCATGTTTGCTTTATTTCGCCGTTTTGTTCTGAAAATGTTTCGATAAACGAAGAATCTTTGAAGGCCTCTGTTGATACCTCGGGTCTAAATTACATTTTGTTGCGCGTCTTGTACACCCTAACACGGATGTGCTGCGGAAATAGGTGATATGAACCAGCAAAGCCAACATCCTTACATGTGTAGTTAGAAGCTAGTTTCAGTGTTTCAAGTTAAAGCTACACAACTATAAACTCTGCAAGTGTATTGCGTAACCTGCTAAAACGATCGGGATTAACAGTTGCGTTTTGTGCAAGGCCAAAGAAATAAGAAGCAACTTTGATGCACAGCAGACATAAATATGACTTTTTCCTGACTGTGTACTTATGCGCGATCCCAGGAGGAAGATGACCTTCCGTACGAGGAGGAGATCATCCGCAATCCCTACTCGGTGAAGTGCTGGATGCGCTACATTGAACACAAACAGAACGGCGCCAAATCGGTCCTGAATTTAATCTACGAGCGGGCGCTGAAGGAGCTGCCCGGCAGGTAAAGCATACGCAATGCGGTCACATAATAATAATGACGAGCTGACAAACCTGTCAGTTGCTGCTGTGTCTCGAATTTCTGTACTTAGAAGTATGTATGCAGGTGTACAGTAAGCAGAATGGGGGAGTTCAGCTAATCCAGCTGTGTTGCTATTGAATATTTCATTGCGAACCCCGATTATGCTTGTGTTCCAGCTATAAACTGTGGTATAATTATCTGAGGGAGAGGAGGAAGCAGGTGAAGGGGAAGTGCATCACCGAGCCTGTATACGAGGAGGTCAACAACTGTCACGAGAGAGCGCTGGTCTTCATGCACAAGGTAGTTTGCGGGGTCTGCAGTGGGGCAGGACTACTCGTGTAAATAGCAGCTGTACCTGTCTGACTGTGATCCCGCAATAAGTGCTTTGAGAAAGGATGGTTCACTTTTGTTGGGGGGGGGGGAGGGCTGGGACCGGGGAAGCAGAAAGATATGCTTATTGTCAGTATTGTTCAGTGGCAATTGGACCCTATACTGCATTGTCTTTCAGCCCAGTCCTTGAGGTCCTCCAGATGGTCCACCTTTTTGCTCCCTCCCAGCTCCCAGCCAATGAAGAACTCTGAATACCTGGTAGATGTGTGTTGGTAGCTGGGAGAGAGCAAAAAATGTGGAGTGTTTTGGGGGGGGGGTCCTGGAGAACTGGGATGGGAATTTCTGCTTTACAGGTAACTGAAACAGAAACACCTTTTTCTGTCGACTGACTCTCCTGTCTCCTGCTGTCCCCATCCCCCCCCTCACCTTTCCCAGATGCCCCGTATCTGGCTGGACTACTGCCAGTTCTTGGTGTTGCAGTGTAAAATCACGCGCAGTCGGCGTACATTCGACCGTGCCTTGCGAGCCCTTCCCATCACGCAGCACACCCGCGTGTGGCCTCTCTACCTGCAGTTTGCCCGCAACCTCCCGCTGCCCGAAACGGCCATCCGCATCTACCGCCGCTACCTCAAGGTCCGCCGGTCCGGGCGACTCCACCTCTCTCTTGTTATTACGGTTTTTAAGTTTCCGGCGAGTGCCCGGCAGTGCCGTAAATGCTCGTCCTCCATTCCCGCCTCAGCTGTCCCCCGAGAATGCGGAGGAGTATATCGACTACCTGCGGTCCATCGGTCGGCTGGATGAGGCAGCCATCAGGCTCGCGGCCGTCGTCAATGACGACAGCTTCATCTCCAAGGAGGGCAAGTCCAACTACCAGGTTTGTCTTCGTTTTTGTTGCGTCTGCCAGGCTCGGTTATTATAGTCGACAAAAACGGAAACTATAAGAAAGCATTTCTGTAAACTGAAGGAAAATGAAAGCAGTAATATAAATAACATACTTGTATAAGTAATTACTGACAGTTCTGTGTAATACATAGAGTAATAAATACAAATAATATAAAATAAAAATTATTTCTAATATTGATTTATGGTTAATGACCATTAATGATATCTGCGCTAATGTACCCCATTAATATCTGCACTGTGTAATAATGTGGTATTCTGGAAAGCTCACACGAATAAAATAGCTCTATAATTTTCAGTCTGTCCCTAGAAATCATATAACTAAAACTGAAGCTAAAATATGTAAAAACTAATTAGAAATACATCTTTAAAGTATAACTCAGAAAACCAAGACGGTTCCTTAATAAAGCCACACTGAAAATGAAAGCTAAACTGAATTTCAGACGAATATTGAAAATAATACAAAGGCTGAAATAACAGCGCCTGCGAATACGGCTGTTCTCCCCGCCTCTGTTTCTCGGCAGCTGTGGCACGAGCTTTGCGACCTCATGTCTCAGAACCCCGACAAGGTGAAGTCCCTGAACGTGGGCGCCATCATCCGGGGCGGCCTCACCCGCTTCACCGACCAGCTGGGCAAACTCTGGTGCTCCCTGGCAGACTATTACATTCGCAGCGGGCACTTCGAGAAGGTAACACACGTGCACATCCTCGCACACCCTCACACATGCTAATCCAACTGTGATCAGTGCACGTGGCTGCTAAATGCTAGCTTTTGTGTCCTAAGGACCTTTGCCCTGTGACCTTTTGACCAGGCCCGCGATGTGTACGAGGAGGCCATCCAGACTGTGGTCACTGTGCGGGACTTCACCCAGGTTTTCGACAGCTATGCGCAGTTTGAGGAGAGCATGATCGCGGCCAATATGGAGACCACCTCGGAGATGGGCTCGAATGACGACGGTGGGGGGGGGGCCGAGCGTGCGAACGCGGGGGCGGGTACTCGCGCGGGTCTTCGGGTGCTAGCGCACACGCGGAGGCCGCTGACGCTCCGTCTCTCACCCCAGAGGACGTAGACCTGGAGCTGCGCCTGGCCCGCTTTGAGACGCTCATCACACGGCGCCCCCTGTTGCTGAACAGCGTGCTGTTGCGGCAGAATCCGCACAACGTGCACGAGTGGCACAAGAGGGTGAAGCTGTATGAGGGGAAGCCACACCAGGTGAGATGGCGTTTCCAGACGCGGTGGGTGATCGTCCGGGCCCTTGGCGGGAGCATGGGGTGACTGCGGCATGCGTTTTGACCTCCTGACCCCTCCTTCCCAGATCATCAACACGTACACGGAGGCCGTGCAGACCGTGGACCCCATGAAGGCCACGGGGAAACCCCATTCCCTCTGGGTCGCCTTTGCCAGGTTCTACGAGGAGAATGAGCAGCTGGATGATGTGAGTGCTGCTGAATCGGACGCCCGGCCAGATGGTCACTGGTTCGAGTCCCATTGGAAACGCACTTAACTGGGTAGTCACTTTGGAAACTAGCTTCTGCCGAGCGGTGTGTGTAAGCTGAATATACTGGATTAGTCACATCAGGTAGAGGTAAAATAAGGTAAACATAAGGTAAAATATTCAGCCGGTTAAAGTGTTTGTAACATGGTAAACTGACTGGTTTTGCTGCACTGTTTTGCTGTTCCCAGTCGGTGGATGTTGGTGACTCATTTTAATGCCCCCCCCCCCCCCCCGCCCCCCCAGGCACGGACGATCTTCGAGAAGGCCACCAAGGTGAACTACAAGCAGGTGGACGACTTGGCGAGCGTGTGGTGCGAGTGCGGCGAGATGGAGTTGCGGCACGAGAACTACGACCAGGCCCTGAGGATCCTGAGGGTGGGTGAGGGGCGGAGCTCCATCTTCAGGGGGGGTGGGGTCTTGTGCAGGACCGCCCACAATGCAAACAGATCGGAGCACACGGACCCATTATCATGTGCTCGTCTGAACGTTTTACCAGACCACATTTACTAACCATGTATACTTTGTTAAATATTGACACAGTTTGCGAATACAATGCATTGTGTTGATTATAGTCAGAGTGTGACAGTGTTAGATACTCACACTAGGAGAGTCTCCATAGGTAGGCTGGTCCTGCCGGTCATTGAACGTGACCAGACTCCTGACGTCGTTCTCTCGGCTTCCTCCGACCCACAGAAAGCCACTGCCATCCCGTCGAGAAAGGCGGAGTACTTTGACTCCTCAGAACCGGTCCAGAACCGCGTCTACAAGTCCCTGAAGGTCTGGTCGATGCTGGCTGACCTGGAGGAGAGCCTGGGCACCTTTCAGGTTTGTCTCGCGAATGTTGCTTCCCCGGGGACACGCTTAGCTCTCGACCCTTTGACCCCCGTCAGTGCCATACTATGGAATAGAGTGTTCCGGAAGACGGGGGTGCAGTGTTCAGGTCTGACATAGCAGTCATTCGGTACATGGGGCACCAGCTGATGTCAGCGTTGCCTCCATAGTCCACGAAGGCAGTGTACGACCGCATCATCGATCTACGCATCGCCACGCCCCAGATCATCATCAACTACGCCATGTTCCTGGAGGAGCACAGCTACTTTGAGGACAGCTTCAAGGTGAGAGGGACCTGTACGCGATCTGAGGCTCCTCTCTTGCACGTTTCTCATTCGTCATACTCTTCCCCTCCTGCGTGTGGCGCCTGCTCTCGATATTTTGACCTCTGACCTCTGCGCTCCTCTCGTCGGCAGGCCTACGAGCGGGGCATCGCCCTCTTCCGCTGGCCCAACGTGTACGACATCTGGAACACCTACCTCACCAAGTTCACCGACCGCTACGGCGGTAAGAAGCTGGAGAGGGCGAGGGACCTGTTTGAGCAGGCTCTGGATGGCTGCCCGCCCAAATATGCCAAGAGTAAGAGGAATGGGGCCATCGTAGGCTGGCGTGTTTGTCAGTGTGTGTGTGTGTGTGTGTGTGTGTGTGTGTGTGTGGCGATAGTGGCAGGGCCTGCGATAACGGCAGCGTGTGTCTGTCTGTGATTGGACAGCGATCTACCTGCTGTACGCCAAGCTGGAGGAGGAGTACGGGCTGGCGCGGCATGCCATGGCCGTGTACGAGAGAGCCACACAGGCCGTGGAGACCTTTGAGCAGCACCACATGTTCAACATCTACATCAAGCGTGCGGCCGAGATCTATGGGGTAACGCACACCAGGAGCATCTACCAGAAAGCCATTGAGGTGAGCTCTCCGTGCAGTGGGCAGGAGGGGGGGGGGGTCAAGGCTGTCCCATGTAGCGTCTGTGTTTTGCTGCTGTGGTTCTACTGGGCATCTGTTTAAGATGGATGGATGGATGTAGAAATTTAGATGAATAGATGTAGGTAGATAGGTAGGATGGATGGATGATCGTTATGGATGGATACTTTATTAATCTTAAAGGAAATTGCTGGCTTATAGTACCGTTGGCATTATTATACATTGGCAGCCACAAATAATAAATAACAATAAACAGTTACAGTGCGAAGAATTTCAGAGAAAGTATGTAGTGAATGCCGTGCCCCCCCCCCCCCCGCAGGTCCTGCCCGACGAGCACGCCAGAGAAATGTGCCTCCGGTTTGCCGACATGGAGAGTAAGCTGGGTGAGATTGACCGTGGCAGGGCCATCTACTCCTACTGCTCGCAGATCTGCGACCCCCGGGTGAGGCAGCCGCCGCGGCTCCGCGCTCACGCACCCCCGCCGCCTGACACGTTCCCTGATGCCGCCGTTTGCTTTCCCGGTGACTGATCCGGGGTTCCCATGGTTACCTGAGGGCAGCCTCACATCAGCTCGAGTGGCTGTGTCAGTGTTGCACTGTGCCCACGGTCTGATCTAATCGCTCTCTTTCGAATGTTATTTTCCATGATTAATGCATGGCCTCCTTCAGCTAATTCCCTCTTTTTCTGTGATCCTGCCATGCTGCATGTAGACTATGGTTTGCCGGCAGATGCGGCGTGATACTAGGCTATAAATCAGGGTCTGTGTGTTTCTCCTTGAGATAGACAGGCGTCCCGTCTAAGTGATACCCTGCCTCATGGCTTGTATTTTCATAAAGTTTCAAGATCCCTGTTTGCAGAGCAGCTGTTGAGAAACGTTTAACTTTAGCACCAAGCTTCCAACAACATTTTTTTTCTTTTTTTTCTTTTTTGCGCATATGTGTATTTATACACAGACCTGTTGGGTTAGGGTCCCCAGGGATGATAAGGGGTTACTGCTGGGAATTAAAACACAGCCGAGCAAAATGGTTCCCTTCTGAAAGTACGTTCACCCAGAGTACTTCTGTAAAACGCCTGCCACAGTTAATGGATGTTGTATCAGAATGCGGGTTGTGTGATTCAGGAGGGCAGGCCAAACCCCTTAACCTGCTAGAGTGCTGTTTAAATGCCTCCCCTCCCCCCCCACACACCTACAGATGACGCCCACGTTCTGGCAGACGTGGAAGGACTTCGAGATCCGGCACGGGAACGAGGACACGATCCGGGAGATGCTGAGGATCAAGCGCAGCGTTCAGGCCACGTACAACACGCAGGTCAACTTCATGTCCTCCCAGATGCTCAAGGCTACCGCCAATGCTACAGGCACAGGTACCCGCCATGACACCGTCAGAAGCTTCCTGGGTCATGTGCGTCACGACCCGGTGGCGGTCAGCGACTCAGCCCGGCCTTCTGTCCCCAGTGTCAGACCTCGCCCCTGGACAGAGCGGTGTGGACGACATGAAGATGCTGGAGCAGAAAGCCCTGCAGCTGGCGGCCGAGGCTGAGCAGGACAAGCCCAAACCCAAAGACAAAATCCTCTTTGTCAGGTGAGCACCGGCACCCCCTCCTGCGGATTGCTGGCACGAAGCACTGCTTTTACAGGAATACCCGTCTGAATCCACTTCTGGCTCATATTTGTAGTGGGAGGGAGTCCAGCCAACAAAGGCAGGATTAAAAAGCTTGCTCTGATCTCTAGTGTGTGTGTGTGTGTGTGTGTGTGTGTGTGTGTGTGTGCGTGTGTGTGTGTGTGTGCCCTGTCCACATACCCAGAAGCGACACATCGCGGAGCGAGCTGGCAGAACTCGCCAAACAAGCTAACCCCGACGAAATTGACATCGATGATGAGGACGAGGATGGAGGCGACGAAGGTGACGAGCCAGACGGTGAGTTGATGGCAGATTGTGTGTGTGTGTGTGTGTGTGTGTGTTCGCTCACACATGTAATTAAACTGCATTTTCCATCCTTGTTGACCAGAAGTGCAGCTGGAGCAGAAGACTGTGCCCACCGCTGTGTTCGGCGGACTCAAGGAGGACTGAAAAGTCGCGTGCTGATGACGTCACAGTGCCCATTCCTCCTGAGTTCAGCTTTGCAGGCTCTCATACAAAGACCTACCACCTGCTACATGGTTATGTAATCCGGTTCTGATGTGGGGAAAACCGGTAATGGTTGAATGGGAACAAATGGCTTAACTGTGATATGGGAAATTATATGGTCGGATATTTCTTTATTTTGTAATTTGTAATATAACTGCGTTTAGAGGCAGTATGGTGAATAAAGACCTTTTTCTAAGATGACATTTGTTTCATGTTCATTGTAAGATGCGTGTAGTACCTGTTCGTGCCGCTGGGGGCCGTTGTCGCCCTGTTTAACTTGCACAGTTGGACCTTAGGAGTTCTTGTTAAATTTCGGTTGCCCTAGGCTGTCATATATAGGTCAAACACGGAAAATCAGGTTTATTATATCAGTGAATGAATAATTGGTGAGGTGAATAAAAAAAGGATTCTCAACGCCATGCTTCTGGGTTTTTTAAGGTAGTGGAAAAAACAACCCAGAAGAAAGGGGGAGTTTGGCCCCTCGAAGAGCCAATCAATTCTCGCTAAGTGTAGCCGGTACCGCCCTTACGGAAGAGCTGGTTTGCAGGCTTCCAGTGGCCGACGCCTGGAAGCGTGCAGATGCGGGAGTCTGGCAAACACGCACGAAATAGCTGAGGAATGGGGAAAAAGTGGGCCGGCGCCGACGCCCGGGCATCAAATGCAATTTTAGGATCAACAGTCCTGGCGGTGGAAAACGAATTCGGTGACAATGTCCATCATGTATGTGCAGTGTACCGTCTGTGCCAGTCACCCCCTATATGTCCCCTTTGTCAAAAAAAAAAGCCGAAGGACACGGAACAGATTATCGCCATCACAAGTAACGTTGTTTCTGTTGTGTCAGGCGTGATTACAGCCGCCTGTGCCATTTTCGTCTTCAGTGATCGCGTGGGTAGGTTCACGAAATGTAAGAATATCCCGAGTATACAAGAGAAACCTCTCTTAATGGGATTAAAATAGTTTTCTAGTAATCCCCTTACCAAATTAAACCGGCGGGACGTGAGCGCCTTTTTTTCTCGCCACGTGATGTTGAGATTCCTTGAGAACCTTGTCTTTCCGTGTGGGTCAGTAGGCAGGACATAGTCCCGTGTTTACTTGGCCCCATAATCAAACCGTAAGTGGGAAATTGAACGGGCAGGTTAATATAACATGACGTTGTCTATTTTGAAACACATATGTGATGTGACCTAAGTAATGTGATCTCCGCATAAGGATGCAGTATGTGAATGCAGGTGGTTTGGTTAGTGCTGCCGAGATCTGCGGTAGAAACTGATCATTAATCAGACAGGTGATCCTCTGGTTATCCCCTGACTAATGAGCGCCCCACCCAACCCATCAGGAATGTGTTTGGTCGGAGAAAGCTGCACCTATACCCTGGTCCCATTGTCTTAAACAGACATCCGTGTTTGGCGAATATCGGTCGCTGAGGTAATGCTACTTATTTACAGTAGGCTGTGTTATTCGTAGAAACAGGAATGGTGTTAAACATAACATGCCTACGCATCTGTATTATCGGCAACGGAAGGGGGGGGGGAGACGAAAAGAGCTATAACTGCGAGATGCTAACATTACCCGAATATACACATTTTCCTCCGTTTATTTTCAGTAATGGCTTATCTAGTGTTGTCATCCATCTTCCAATGGCTTTTCCTGGGCAGGGTAATTGGGAGGCGGGGTCTGGAATCTATCCCACGCAGCATGGGGTAGACCCTATGCAGAATGCCAGCGCATCACAGGATACATGCACAAGTATGGTTTAGAAACACCTATATGTAACACGTATAAACACCACATGTAGATCCGAGGCGGGATTCCAAACACACAACCTTGAATATATGATGCTAAACGATGCGTCTATTACAATTTAAAATACTGCATTTCAAAACATCTGTATATCACTGATTAATGACGATAGCTAAAAGACAGCGGGCAATTTAAACCTGACACAATTGTAAATAAAAGAGGCTGTAATGTCGCTCCTGCGTAAACACGGGCAAGTTTTACCTGTCATACACCTGTTTCGGTGCGCACTTCTCTACCGTACCTGTTAGTTGCGCTCACACGCCTTAGAGCCCGCCCCTTTCGCTTGGCGTCCGCTCATTCCCCAAACGCCATTGGACGAGCGGCGGCCTGATTGACGTCCCCGTGGATCACCTGGAATTCGGTCAGTCATCGAAGGGGTTCGGCACTCGCTGCGCGACGCAGAAATCGCACCGCGATGGGCGGACGGTGAAATGGGGTCAAAATATATATAGTTTTTTTTTTTGTATTAAATGGACCTTGGGCATTCGCTTAAGGAATATATTATCTCTTAAAAGGGCTCCAACGGATTTCTTTTTCTGGATTTAAAAGAGACATTTTTCAAAGCCCGAAAAGCGGCGTTTTTTTGTACCGAACCGCATACGCTTCCGATGCCTTGTAATGCGAAGAGAATGACTGCTTAATTCCTTGTTTTTTTTTTTTTTTTTGTACGACACTACCTCCCGATCCTGTTCGCCCCTGCCGGTAGCCCGTCCACGGATCTTGCTATGGTGGATTCCAATGCGATGAAGAGGACTTTCGTGGTCCCGGACATCAAGCCTTTGGATCAGTACGATTTGACTAGGGCGAAAATATGCGCCAGTTTGGGCTGGCTTCTGTCTAAAGCGTACGGCAGTGCAGGTAGGTGTGCTTGTGTTACGTTTTCTTGATTGAATATTTCCCTTAGGCGTTACATTGTAGCAGCGTTTGTTCTCCCTTCTGTCAGCGATCATGATCAACCCCGGCGTGGAGGTAAAAAAATAAATAAATAAAAATGCCGTGTAGACTCAGCGATTTCGGCCACACAAAAGGCTATAGGTGGCGCCGAGGACGATGAAGTGTTTAACCAGAAAACCAGTCCCCGGTCGGCTCTCCTGGGACCTCTGCACATACAAAGCGAAAGCCCCGAGTGGGGTTAGTCTGAAACCGTTTCGAGTCTTTTCGCTAGAAACCCCAGTATTAGGTGTGTTTGACTACAAGGGAAATATCGAGTCGTAGTTTTGCCTTGGGGGGTGGCGGGCGTCCCACGTTGTGTGTTTCGCGTCTTTTGTCAGTGGTATTTCACTTGAGCCCAAACCGATTTATTTGGAGTAATATGTGCTGATTACGGGTAGGACGCATCTTTTGAATCGACCCCCAGTTTTTTTAATTTTTTTTAAAAGCTTTAAATAGGACAGATATACGGGTAATATTCTATCCTAACCCTAACGCAGTGAGTTTCGACTGTTCAGTGTCTTTTTATTTTTTTTCTTGCTTGCTTGAGTAATATGAATATGTACCGCGACACCCCCCCCCCCCCCAAAAAAAAAGAGGACACGCAAACCTTCCTTTTTATTGCAATGTGTGAGCGGTACATGCTTGGGGGAACTGTGCCGGTGGTAGATCATCAGAAATGGTGTTTGGCAGATGATTTGTGCAGATCGGCGTGGATGGTGGTGGTCCGCCCGCCTTCACCCACCTCTCCCAGGCTTGCACACACCCACTCGCTGCCATCCTTTTGTTGCATGTACGCCCACCGTGCAATTTAAACCAGGGAGTGCGCCGGCTTTCGGGATACCTAACGACGCTGACCGGTTTATTTCGGCGGCCGGCTTGCGTTGCTGGAGATTCGGCTTAGGCCTGAGTCCCCTTTGCCTTTATTCCGTGTGTCAACACGCCGGCTGTTTCATTTCTCTCGGTCGATCGCTGTTAATCTTTGCCGACTAATGGAATCGGCCGTAATTGTGGTGCGACTCAGATCTTCCCCGTTGGGTATATTTTGCATTAATGATTTATCGCAGTGCTGAAGTGACAGGTACATAGTCACACCTGTAAATAGCCGACAGAAAAGACCCGATTGTTTCTCCATCTCCCGTAATACTGGGGCCTACTGTTATTTTCCACCGGTGTTCAAACCTCACCACCGATCTCATCCAGCCTACACGGGATTAATCCACACCCCGGAGAAGACGGGGCGCCCTTTGAAATGGAAAATAATGACGATCCTAAAAGGGTTTATCCATGCGTAAGGCCCCTCATCTATGGACTGTCATGATGCTGCCTTCACCCACTTGGTCACAAATGTCTTCACAGCCGATATTAGGGTAGATGCTCTCGTCACGGTGTGTTACCATGGTACACTGTAAACTTGGATGATAATAATAATAATAATCTTTATAGCACTTTTCATTCAAGGAGTACAGCTCAAAGTGCTTCACATGAGAGAAATAAAATACAAAGAATCAACTAACATACAGATTAATGACAGAAGGATGGAATAAAATAAGAGAAATAAAGCTAAATAGAAAAATAACCAAAAATATGAAACGCAACCTGTTTAAACGTTGATGTTTACTCTGGACTAATTTGCTAAAGTTGTGCTTCTATGCGAAAGTCGGACGAGAGTGTAAGTGCTGTAAGCGAATCAAAGAGTTGCGTTTCAGGGGCTTTTTGCGTCCAGCTTCACGTGGACAGTTCTGGGAAAAACGTTCCCGTTGTCCGTATCCCCTCCCCCTGGCCGTCCGCTCAAAGGTCGGCCAGTCCTCCATGTGAATCGAGGCCGGCGTAGCTTTGCATGCACCTGAGCACTAACTCCAGGGCGTGCTGCTTGCTTTCAGTTTGCGGATAGTAACACCTGGCTTCCATGCTCCTCTCTGGCCGCTGCGGCTGCAGCAGTCCTCAGGTGGAGATATCCGTCGCATGCCTTGTGTTTACTGTACACCTCCCTTTTGTCCTGTCCAAGGTTAAGTGCCATTTCTGCCCTGCGGTTAAGATTGGAAATCTATCTATAGGCCCATGTTCAAACCCCTGGACGGTTATGGTTGGCCCCTGTTTTCTTTTTTTGAAACGAGCGCAGTATCTCGGGGTTTTGCATAAGCAGACAGATTAGACTGGCCCCACATGACACGACTTGGACGACGGTGGGGTAAATGCAGTACGGTTGTGCTGGCGTGTGGCTCGGCCTTCTGGGTAATGGGTGTCTTCGATCCGAGATGTTTGATTGCCCTGCCCCCACCCTCTATGCCCCCATTGAATCTTGAATCTGATCTCTGGCTTCTTCCCGGAAAGCTTGTCCATTTTAATGACACAGTATGTGTGTGACATCATCGCCCTGGGGGGGCGGCGGCTGGCTTTTAAGTGGCCTACTGGGAGGGTGGTTGGTATAGTGGTGATGAGGGTCACTCCTGATGCCCACGAAGAAGTAGGATGCTGAGCCTGTGGTCAGAAGGTTGTTGGTTCAAGTCCCAGAGTTGGCCGAGTGATGTCACCGTGGGACCCCTTATCGACCCCCAATTGCTTCCAGGGACTGTGTCACCTTGCTTTGTCACTTGCACCTAAAATTGGATAAAAGCGGGCGCTAAATAAATGAAAATACAAATGTAAACGGGTTTCGTCGGCCACCCGTGCCAATTTGTTTACGCGTCACCCATTGAGGCGTGCCTATACACGCCCGACCGTCCCCCCCCCCACCCTTCTTCCCAGGCTCCAAAACGGGGTCAGCTTTTCCTGTGCCGTGGCCTAGTGTGAACGGGGGCTCTGTTCTCTGCTTGATTGAATTAGGTCTCACTATAGAGAGAGAGAGAGAGAGAGAGAGAGAGGCTGCTGTCGTCGTCTCCTCTGCCAGGCAGTCTTATTGAAGCTGACCCCCCCAGCTCCTAGTGATGGAAGAGTCTAAACATGGCACTTTGACGCACTTTCGTCTGGTGGATGCTGTCCAGCAAAGCTCTGTTTTTCAGTCCCTCTGAGTCGTCCCTAATTTTCTTCATTGGGATCCTTATAATCTACTCTCCCTATTTACTCCCTCCCCATCTTCAGTGCACTCGGCGTAAACATCAAGGCAAACGTGCCTTTTTGACATTCGCCTTATTTATACTGAGCTCAGCCTGTAAATGGAGGCGTGTCTATCTGCACAAAGGTCAAAGGTCAGCCCAAGTGGCACCGGCTTGTTTATGTTGGCCGACTGTATTAGTGGTTGTTCTGGCTGACGCACTTGCTCGGGTCCGCACCAGCACCGCCGCAGACTTTTTGACAGACGTGGCCTGTGCAGGTCCAAACCAGCCCCTTCGTACCCCGCCCTGTGGTGACATCACGGTCACGGGGCTGTAGCGCGTGGGGACCAGCGCTCGCCGGAGGTCTTCTGCCGGTCAGAAACATCGTCAGTGTTTGTTTGCTGACTGGGACGTGAACAGGTGGGACCAGTATAGAAGAGGCACTAGCTTTGTGTGCTGAGGAACTGGGAATGTGGATCGCAAACATTTCGCTAAACCTGACATGAATTCATTTAGCCAGTGTCATTTCAGCAAATGGTTTAACCCTGGATTATCATTAATATAATTATGAGGAACATTGACCTTCAAGATGGAAGTCCTTGCCCTTGACCGTTACGCCACCTTCTGGCACTCCACGTCAATTCCTCTATCTACTGCCCTGCGTATTGTCGTGTCTTGTCCTCTCCTCCCGGTGTACTGTATGTGCGTCACTTAGGATAAGGGTCTGTTCTGGGGACATAAACACTAATATGCGCTCCCTCCCTCGGACGCTCTGCGATTGGGCTTCAGCTATTGGCTTTTGGGGTTGGGGGGGGCTGGCGGTAAAGGCAGAGATTTTGAGAGATGGGACTTGACGAGAATTGATTTTCCAAGCAGCCTGCCTCTGTGTCGGAAGTAATAACAGTAATGAAACAGAGGCCTGATTCTGGCACAGAGGCTGGTCAGGCTGGGGTGCCCTGGCCGGTGAATACGGTGGGGGGGGGGGGGGGGGCATTAAACCAGAACGGGAGCCATTATTCATTTTCCGATTCTCTCTTTCTCCCCGTTTGAGATAAGGTGGCGAGTGTATGTAAGGCACGACAGTCGATAGGGTGGCTGTTAATGGCAACCAAGAGCCTGAAGACGCTCTCTGTCCTGTCCAGGTACTTTTCTCCCCCCCCCCCCCTTTCTTCTGTGGTGCGTTTGTTGGAGAGCGTCGAGCGTTTGTGAGAGCGTCGAGCGTTTGTGAGAGCGTCGAGCGTTTGTGAGAGCGTCGAGCGTTTGTGAGAGCGTCGAGCGTTTGTGAGAGCGTCGAGCAGAGCGGACCAGCGCATCTGAAACTACCGGCCTTCAAACAGAACAGGAACCTGATTGTGCCCACGGCCATAAAACAGAGTTAACGTGATACGCTCGGCGTCTGACCCCGCCCGCCCGCCCGCCCGCACCGTCCCTTTAATTAAAGGGAATCTTTAACGAGTGCTGTTCCTATGGCGACCGGCACACAGATTCCAGGCACCGCTCTGTGTTTTTTTTTTTTAAATGGCTGAATGGAGAAGAGCAGCTGAACGCACACCTTGGGAAGTTCTTGCGGCCTTTATACGGACCGCGTGTGCGTGTGTATTTTGTACGTGTGCATCACGCCCTAAGACACGCATCCTTTGTTGACTCAACACAACACGTTTACTCGATTTAGCAAGAGAAATCTGTAAGCTCTGAGTCACCGGAGTGTCGTCATATGTGGGGGGGGGGGGTTAAGGTGGCGGACCGCTGCTGACACTACGACCTCGGTTTTCAGCCTGGGGGGTTGTCCCCATGTGAGCTACCCTCATTCCCTCCCCCCACCTCGGCTCTGCGATGACAACCAGCAGTCTAGAGGGTCTCCTGTGGGGGGGACTATGCCGGAGAGCGGGCGATATGCCGGTTGAGGACAAGCACTCGTGGGCCAAGCCATCCCAGAATGCATCTGGCTCCCGTCGACCGCTCTCGCCCCGGTTCGTCCTTCCCGGTGATGCTGGCTCTCCTCATGCCCTCTGACCTCGCCCCTCACGCCGGGCGTCCCCTGGGGCGGCTCCCCGCCTTCACAGGCCACCGAGCCCCCGCCTGACAGCCGTGGCCTGCTGCTCCTCCGGCTGCACGGTGTGTGATTTAAATGTGTCACGACGAAAGGCCGTTTTCCATTATTAATTATCCAGTAACAGTATACCTGAAAAATGCCATATTAACAAAAACTGGGCGATGCACACCCTCCTGGTTAGTGTGTGTAGCAGGTCAGATGTTTTGGAATCAGAGTCCAGGCAGATAAGGGGGTGTATTCTTGAGTACTGTCCTTGTACAGGAAAAAATATCAGCCTGACCTTTGAACCCCTCCACCAGTGTACATCTCCAAGATGGCAGCATGACGCTGACCTGGATTGCAGGGAGTTTAGTCACATGCCATTTGTGCTTGTCTTCCCTCCCCCTCCGTCCTGATACCTGTCAGGTGAGGCGAGGAGCCACCGGCTGATGAGGAAACTGTTATACTGGGCTCCGCTGCAGGCTATGGAACTTTCTGGAAGCTTTACACCTTTAACAGCCGTCCATTTGCGGTCCCTGTCCCTTACCGTAACAGTAAGCAGCAAGGCCCCGCCCACATGGAAATGAGCAGCCTATCAGCTCGGCCCATCTGACGCACAGCTGGGCCTTTGCATCCCACTTTGCATCCCCCCCCCCCACTTGCTCATGCTCCTCCCTGTCCCGCTATTCCCGGCCGCCCCCCACTTCTAAAACAATGGAAGAGGTGCTAAGTGTTAAAGGCCATGAGCGGGGATGCTCTGGCTGGTGGGGGGTGGGTATCGCTCTGTAATCTCAGGATGCTGGCATGCTTTGCGGTGCCCAGCCCCCCGCATCCCCCTGTGGCTGCTATGTGGTGTAACACCATCTGGGCTGGGCTCCCGGTGGGGGGGCAGGTTTCACTGTGGCTGCCTCTGTTTGGGGCCCACAGGTGGGAAGGGGGGGGGTGCCTTGGATTTCAGGATTGCCTGCGTCTGCGGTACAGACCCACCACTTGTGTATCTGTCTCTCCCTTTGTGTCTGTCTGTCTGTGTATTTATCACTGTGTGTGTGTTTGTCTGTCTCTCTGTGTGTCTCAGTGTGTGTTACTCTGTGTCTGACTGTGTATGTGTGACAGTCCTGCATTCCCCGCTCCACTGACACAGAATGTAAATGTTCTACATAAACTCCACCAGCTTCCGGGACTGGGATCCTGTCCAGCCACCTTAAACAGCCCCAGAAAGCAGCCTTTCTAAATGCCCCCCCCCCCCCATTCCAGACGAGTGACTGGTCTGCCCACCTCGAGTCCCACTCCGAGCTCCTCTGGCCGACCGCTAGCTTCAAGCGGACATCTGGATGCCAGGACATGGGAAGGACAGCGGAATGTGGGTCACCGCTGGAGGGAGGGGGCACGGGGGAGATATGCTGTGCGTCCCTGGCAGTGTCTTTGGTGCGCCTTGCCTGTGGAATCCACTGGGCTGGCACCCCCCCCCCTTCCCTGAACTCGGTGGTTTTACCTGAACTTTCTCCACTCATCCAGATTACTGCAGCCTCGGGGAGGTGTGGTGCACTAGTAGGAGGCGGGGGTTAATTTTGAATCTGTCCTGGCCTGCAGTCTGTCTCTCTTGGCATAATTAGTACCATCTGGGGGGGGGGGGAGGGGGGCTGATTGTAACTTCCTGCACTTCAGATGTCTTTGGCCATGTGCTTTTGCTTGTCGTTTCTGTTCTGTTTGTCCTCTGCGTCCTCCTGTAGAGCCCTGTACCGAGCGCCATGCAGCGTTAGCACCTCCGGCTTCACGTGCTGTTTGTCCCTCGTCTCTGCCCGTAGAGAACGTGCCTGTGGAGCTGCGGGACCCCTTCTACAGTGACCAGTATGAACAGGAGCACATCAAGCCCCCCGTCACGCACCTTCTGCTATCTTCTGAGCTGTACTGCCGGGCCTGCGGCCTGCTGCTAGGAGGCCACTCTGGGGCTCCGGCGCCCCCTAGAGACAACCCTGCCCTCCTGCAGCTCCTCTCCAAGAGGGGCGTGGCCCCAAAGGACCAGGATGTCCCAGTGACAGAGGCCGACCTTCGACAGAAGCCTATCAAGATGGTAAGATTACCTAGGGAAGAAGCTTGTGTGTGTGTGTGTGTGTGTGTGTGTGTGTGTGTGTGTGTGTGTGTGTGTGTGTGTGTGTGTGTGTGTGTGTGTGTGTGTGAGGGAGTGAGAAAGATGTTTGTGTGTTTCAAGCTCCCCGCAGCTGTGCAGTGATGATCAATCCAGTGATGTGCTCCATGTGGCTGTTCTGATTGTTAAATACTCCCCCGCTTCCAGTCTTTTATAAGGCTTCCTGCTGTAAGAGGGATATGTTCCGTTATCAAAAAAAAACAAAGAAAGTAATTTCAGATTATGTTGCTGCAGATGTCTGTCTGGGCTTGACCTTTGACCCAGGAGCAGAGCGGGTCACTTTCCGTCGCCGCGATGAGTGACGTCCTTGACGGATCGGCTGCAATCCGCTTTGTGATTGTGATAGGATCTGAGCTCGGCTGGTGCTGCCTGGCTGATGCCATCTGATACGGGGCTGGCAGCTGTGCTCGCCTGGTGCTGTCTGGCTGCATCATGGATGGGAAAGTGGGTCAGTGTGCAGAATCGCGAGGGGCTGCTGTGTTTCCTCTGGCTCCGGCGCAGATGGGGCGTGCTGTGCCCCCCCCCCCCCCCCCAGTCTCTTGTCACCGCCATCGCTTCTGCAATGTCTATCTCTGTTACAAAGAGGCTTTATTGAAAGGGTTGTAAACGCAACACCAGTGGGATACGCTGAGGAGAGCGGTGATCTTCATGGACCTGCCTATTGTCGTTCGTAGTCTCGGGGACCGTGGTCATCAAACGTGTGGGGCTGCAGGTTTCGGACCACACCTGATGTGCAGATTATATAGATTATCGCTTTGGACAGAAACGTCAGCAAAGCAACTCGTTTGTTTGGGGGGGAAAATGAAAATACGAGTGAGAAAATCTTAAATGTATAAATATGAATTTTGCCCATTGCGTGATTTTGTTTTTGCTTTTCTTCGTCGCGACTCCTCACCAGCCCGAGTTGTTGGAGAATCTCCCTGTCAGCACGGTTTCGCCAGTATGGGTTCAGTATTTCTTTGTAAATGTGTTCTGTCATTTTTCTTTTTTAGAAATGTCAAGTTTCCAAGATCTGTGTCTATCCACAGGTCTGTGTTCTTAATGCCGTTCTGCAACATGGTGATTTCGCTCCGACGGCCATAATAGCCAGTCTGTTCCTGGACTGTTTTCCCTCTGCTGTTAATGTTTCCTCAAACCCAGGTTAACGTTTCAGGAGTGATATCTCGGCTCTCGGGGGGGAGGGGGGGGGGCGGTCTGACCGTGACGTGTTTCGGCCTGGGCCTTCCTATATGCGTTCGGGCTCCCTGAATGGTGAGCCCTGACACCGAGGAGCTATGCCGGCTTCCCAGGGAAGGCTGTGGGCTCCGTTTTCAGGGCTGTGCCAGACATGGAATGTGGGTAGCCTGTAGCCGACCTGGTGATTCAAAACTTTTTTCCCTAATTCTGTAGGCTTGGTGCTGCATATGTGCCCAGCTCAGGCCTCTGAGGCCAATACAGAATTGTTCTGCTTTGCTTCTAATTTGCAGTGTAACACTAGCAGTGGTCACCCTTTCCGACTGAGATCCCCCCTCCCCCCCTCCTGCAGTTTGTGGCTGTCAGGGGGCCCCCAAAACTTAAATGTGTGGTTTGAGTGATGGTAAACTCTGCCACTGCTGGCCAACACCAGCGGGCTAAGCTCAGCACCAGGTGTACCCAGGTTCTAGGTGCATCCGGGCCTCTGGATCCTGCTTCTGGTAGCCAATGGCAAAGTGAAATGTTTCAGAACCTGGTGATACTCCTCATCTCTGGGAGGAAGTCTGCGCGTGAGAGAGGTTCCCCTCAGAGTTTCTGCTTTGAAAAAGAAATAAAACCTTTTGTTTGGCCCACTGAGCGACATATTGGAAAATATTTCTTTATCTGCACATTATTTTACTATTTCTAACCTATTTTTGTTATTTTGGGGGTGGAGTATGGCTCAATGGGTTAAGACGTGTCTGTGATCAGAAGGTTATCAGTTCCAATCCCAGCGTCAGCAGGATGCTTTCGACTTCGGGTCCCTGAACACGGCCCTTGATTTAATTGCTCCAGGGATCATCTGACCCTGCTCTCAAAGATGTTTGTCAGTTTGCATAAAAGCATAATGAAAATGTGATTTTTTTTTTGTTAGCTTACTATTTCTGTGGTGCTTACACAGGGCGGTACAGTGGTTAACACTGTCACCTTACACCTCTGGGACCTGGGTTCGAGTGTCCGGCAGGGTCCCGTGTGTGTGGAGTTTGATGTTCTCCTCATGTCGTCATGGGATTTCCTCTGGGTACATTGGTGTCCCCCCCCCCCACACACACACTCTAAAAACATGCTGAGGCTAACTGGAGTTACCAAATTGCCCATAGGTGTGATGTGTGAGTGTCTGATGTCAGTGATGGGGTGGTGCCCCATCCTGGGGTGTTCCCTGCCTTGCGCCTGTATCCTCTGGGATAGGTTCCGCACCCCCCGTGACCCCGAACAGGATAAGTGGTTTCAGAAAATGGATGGATGTTTACATCGTATAACGGTATCCTTTGCACAGCAAAATTCCCTTACATTTTGCAGACGTGGGGGCAGCACAGTGACTCAGTGTCCGAATGCCATCGCCTCAACCTCCGAGTTTTGGGTTCGAATCTCATCTGTGGCCCCTGAGGTAGCATGTGCTCCCTGCGCTTCGTAGGTCGTCGCCTAAAGTCCAAAGTCCCACAGCTGGATTATCGCCCATTTCGAAATCGCCCATTGGGTTTGTGTGTATGGGCCCTGTGATGAACTATCCAGTCCAGGGTGGCCCCCAGCTGCAGGTGGTGTGTGTGGCCTGGGACGGGCTCCAGGGCCTCATGTGACCATGGCCATGACAAATGGAGGACAGACGGATGGATGGATGGATGGATGGATGGTAAAAAATAAATTTATTCTAGACTAGGACAGTAGTCCACACACAGTGATATAAAATTTGTATTCAATTCAGTTAAATTTGTATAGCGCATTTTAATAATAATAATAATAATAATAATATTAAAGCATACTTTATTCACACCCGTGGGGAAATTCTCTTTTGACCTCCCTCAACATGCAACCTTACATTGTCTCAAAGTGCTTGACATTATTCCTGCCCAAAGCCCCCAGAGAGCAAGTCGGAGGTGACAGTGGCAAGGAGAAACTCCCTCGAAGGAGAAAAGCTTAGAAGGAACCAGACTCCGAGGGGAGGAGCCTATTCTCCTGGGGCGACAAGAGCAGGACCCAGTCATCTCATTACGGGGGGGGGGGTACATCTGTGGAGATTACTGAAAAATCTGCTGTCCACATTAACCACCACCCTCCCTGTCTGCTAAACACAGTCTACTGACAGACACACACAGGTATTCTGTGTTCACTGGGAGCTCTGGGCCCCATGTCTGGGTGGGGTGTTATAGATGCCGAATTTTCAGAAATGTTTCATAGCTCTTGCAGGCGTAAATCCCTCTCTGGCACCATACTGAAGCTTCTTTGTTGTAGCTGCTTTTAGTGTGTGGTAATGAGTGCTATTCAATCACTTTATTTTGTAAATTGTCATTTTGAGGTGTTCCATTCTCGCGCTGGCCAGGGGTGTGTGGCAGGGAGGAATGTTGGCCATTGTGGAGAGGTGAATTGTGGGTAATTGTATGATACTTTTGCCACTCTAATTAGTCCGAGCATGTGATGGAGCTTAGGGGATTCCAGTGTGCTGCCAGTATGCCACTTTTGGGTTGGACTCTGTGATTCCTGTTACTGTGTGCAGATTAACAGAGCAGGGCAGGTCTTGATGAGTGGGGATAGAGAAGGTCAGCTGGATAGATGGTGGACCAAAACTTGGTGGATGGTGGATCTTTACCTTTGAAATACCAGACAGGTCAGGTTATGCAGAATTAGTGTAGCATTCAGGACTATCTTGGACTGTTCTCTTCTGAATGTTAATGGGTGTTTCTCAATAACAAGTAGGCAAAAATCACATTTGTGGTCTTGGCAAGAGCCGGCTTGCTACCTTGCCTTCCATGAACGAACTTGGGGTGCAATAAATTTGGGGATTGATCTTCTTCGGTGAGGATGTAGCCAGTGAATCCTTGATATTTGAGGAGGGGTACGAGTACACGAGAATGGTCAAGAATGCATATTGAGAAACACCCAGTGTTTACCTGCAAGCTAAAGTGAGTAGTTTTGTATGAGTGGTGGGTTTAATGTTTATGCAACAGCCCCGGGCCTGAAACGGAACCGGCCGAGTCCTGTGGGTCGCCACTGACCCGCGATGCAACCTCAACCTGACTGAAGTGGGTTGGCTGAAGCAAATGGGCCCCGGTCTGCCCTCAGAGCCCTGACTGACCCCCCCCACCACCACAGACAGCGGGAGACACCCCCATAATAGGAACGTCCCGCCGCTGGTTAGCGCTTTAGCATGTAAGAGGCTCCCGTCGGCTCAACAAGCTGATAAACAGGGAGCCTTGACAAGCTCAGGTACCCGGGGGGGGAGGGCCGTCACGCTCGGGGAGAAATTCCGTGGTGGGGGGGGCGTGTCGGCCTTCTGAGAAGCTTCTGGGTGTGACTGAAACTCATTCTAGTGGGTGTGACCGGTCATTCTAGACTGAACAGAAGACCCTGAAAGGAAGTACAGATGTTTGGATTAATGGATAATCCCTGTTGGCCCTCCACCCCCCCCCCCCCCTTCTCTGCGCTCCCGGATTGACGTTTAGCCACTGACGTACGCGGACGAGCGCACACACAGCCCTGATCTCCACGCCTTCCCCCGACCTTGCGCCTCCTGCTTTTTCTCCTCCGTGCTGCTTAGTAAACGCAAACAGCAGCAGCAGATGTGGAATTCCCGGGCTTTCAGGAACTGTGCGCAGTCCGATTTCAGTTCCCCAGTGAGGTCATTTCAGTGCAACACCACTTCCTGCCTGCTACACTATGCTGAGCCACTCTCTCAATTACTTTTTTTTTTGCGATTCTGCTGTTCCTGGCAGATGATTATTATTTTTTTTTATTTGAATCTTTAATTTGTCAGCTAAAGTTTTTCTTTTCTTTGCTGTTTGGCAGGAATTTCTGAACTTGAGTCACAGGAGATAAGGGAAAATGTTTTTCCGAAAAGACCCCAGTCAGCACCTGCTTGAGTGCTGTGCGTACGCTGGTTTCAGGACATGCTGATCTTCCACCCCATTGAGCAAACTGATATTCCCCACGGTGTTCCCACTCTGCCCCCCCTCCCCCCTCCCGCTTTCCTTTCTGTGGCACAGGCAAACAGCCTAGTAATCGCTGACTCAGATCTGACAAGGGGGTAGCAGCAGAGACACCTGGTGACAGAATCAGGGTACTGCCAATTTCCACTATAGTGACTGTGAACCTGGGGAAACTGCGAGAGGTCTTGCAGATGGAGCACCTCTGCACCGTGTGTACTCAGCCCACAGAGGCCTTTGTGGACTATTTTTCTGCATGATAATGCCCAGGTGATGGATGATTGGTTCTTTAAAATCCAAGGGGCGGGGGGGGGATCACTGTGCAGCTGGTCACTGAAGTACTCTCCGGGGGAGGGGGTCAGTCACAGTAACCCCCTGTGACTTTTGAAGCCTCATCTCCGCCTTTGCTGTGCTGCAGCCACTCCCTCTCTCTCCATGCCCCGCCCCCGTTCGACTTGCACCCGCCTCTTAGTGCCCCCCCCTCTCCTCTGTGTCCGCGCAGAGTGCCCACTTGGCAGTGATGGACGCCCTGATGGCCGTGGGCGCCACGGAGACCCTGAAGGCGGCGAAGATGCCAAGCAAGGTCGAGCAGCCGGGAGGCAAGCCTGAATGGGAAAAAGCCCTTCTCTACTGGGTCAACCGGGTAGGTCTGCGATCTTGTCAGTTTCCTCCCTCCTCGGCTCTGATTTGTCCAGTGCCTCTGTTTGGCCCCGCCCACCCCCAGTGCTCCGGCCCCTCCCCATCCAGTCATTGTTCACGTTTGCTTACAGCGACACGTCATTTCCCGTATATCTGTGTGTCTCCGTGGCATCGCGCCGCGTCGTCCTCTGTGTCATATGCCGATGTTCGTGTCCTGCAGTTGAACCAGAGACTCAGAGAGAGTGAAGAACTGACCAAGAGACCTCATCCCAGCCCAGACTTACAGCCTGTACAGCCTGCTGTGAGTAACACAGACACACACGCAGCACCAGTCAAATGTGCACCTAGACTGACTTCACAATGCATAGCCCTACACTCCAGCAAAGAAATACAATTAGATAGATAGACACAAAGATGGCCTAACCTGTGTTCCTGCCCTCTTATACAGACACTCCCACTGTCTCTGCGATTAGTGCCTTTAAAGCCCTTTAATCCCTTCTCTTCCTCTGTCTTCCTCTCCTCCTTCCTCTCCTCCTGTCTTCCTCCGTTCTTGCTCTCTGGCAGTGCTCGACCCGCTGGTACTGGAAGCTTGTTCCTGTAAGTCTCATTTTGCCACCTTTCATGACGTTCTCACTTCTCCTGCTCCCTCACATGCGGGTGGCAGGCCGTCTGGTCCACCACCCTCTCTGTCGCCCCCTGCTGCCAGTGTGCTGGAATGGCGCCGTCGCTGCCGCTCTGTGCTGGCCTGCCTGTGTTTTTTTTTTTTTTTTTTCCCTCCCGCTGATGTCAGAGGGTGTGGCTGGGTGGGTCCAATGGACCTCAATGGGTGGAAGCACTACGACAATGTTGGTTGGGACCTCAGCCGCTAATTTGCTAAAAGGCTAGATTGCAGTATGACATTTATAAGGATGTTGGCTGGTGTAGGACAGCCGGAGCCCTTTTCATGGCGGGAGTAAATGAGTTTTATTGGGTTTTGTCCAATCCGAGTCCACTTTAGGTGGCCACTTTTATAACCTGCAGCTGATTCATGATTTCTGCGATGGCTGCTTGCATAACTGCTGCCCCCTAGCTGTGGAGGGCCTACTCTACACCCCACCGGCACTCCAGGTACAAGAATGTATAGCACGTAGCATTATGTATCTGAAAGGCAAGTCGGGGGTTGACCTTAACCAGCAAAAGCTTGCCAGTTTTCATCTGTAGAAACTCCACGGGTGCTAGGACCCTGGGTACACCGTAGACTCCGTAGCCTTCTTAAGGAGGGGTTGGACAGCCCTGCTTCTCATCCACGGCCACCCATAAACTAACGCTTGGAGGTCCAAGCTCCCGGCCGGGCTTCAGCTTCGGTTGTTAATCACATCTTGTTTCCCGCTGTCTGTCAGCGTGTCCCGTCCAGCGGCCATCTTGCAGCCCTTACATTCATTATAGGAGTTCGAGGCTCCCTTTCGCTGGCGTTTTCCTTGCGATTTATATCACTCCGGCCTTTCTCACGCTTCTCCTCTCTCTGCCGTCCTGCGTCTAGAGGGCCTTCACGGTTTGCGTGAGGGAGCCGAAGGACACGAAGGCAGCGGTAAGGTCCCGCGGGGGGCTGGCGGCACAGGGGCGCCCCCCGACACGCTCCATGTGTACACGCAGCCGCACAGCCCGGCACCTCCATCATCCCTGTGCGTGCGTCTCGTGTCTGTGTGCGTCGGCGAGGCCTCCGTGCAAGAGTTCACGCGCTGCTCAGCAGGGGGCTTCCTTTGTAGCGTTCCCCCCCCCCCCCAGTTTAAACAGCGCAGAAGGGTGAAGAGGTTGATCTGTCCCACCTTTCAGACAACGAACGGCACGTAGATGTCCCATCGATTGGGGGTGGTTTGATCCCCCCCCCCCACCCTGCCCGGTCTCCAGCACTGAGGCTTCCCATCCATCTCTCAGCTCATCTTCTCATTGGCCCGGCTGCCGTGAGCCCCTCGCGGCACGCCGGCGCCCTGTCCCCGTGCCTCGTCGCATCATCTCGCTTGACCGTGCCTTGCGATTGGCTGAGCTGTGCCTGTCATGCATGTGTGGCGTGTGCGTGCGTGCGTGCGTGTGATAGGTCAAGTCTAGCTGTCAGTTCGTGCTTTCCTGTAACAGGGCGTCTGATTGGCGGACTTTTGGCTTGGGGCGGTGAGGGCAGTGGCTGGGCGATTTGATTTTTGCTGATTTTGTCATTTTGCAGAATTAGCAGCATCTCATGGCTAATTCCGGATAAAATCAGGGCACTCTGGAGGGTCACACCCCTGGATGTTGGTGCAGTGTGACCATTCTTCTGGATGCACAGTGTGCATTTTCACACCACAGCTAAAGCAGGACCGAGTGTGTCTCCTATTTTTCATGTTTGTTTGCCTCCTTGTTAGAGATCCATATATTTGTTACCTTGTGGGGTTTTTTTGTGTGTGGTCACGTTGCGGTCCTGCTGTGGTCGTGGTGCGAAAGTAGAGACAGGACTTGGGAAGACGGCTATAGAGCTCGAAGGACCTGCCTTCTAGTTTTCAGACGTTATGGACCCCCACCCAGACTTCCTGGGTCCTCAGAGCATTGTTCATGCTTTCTTTCTCTCTCTCTCTCTTTTTCTCCATCTCAGAATCGTTACAGGAAGGATAAGATGGCACCCAGACACCCCCCTAGTTTCCCAGTAGTGGCCGGTGTGAAGGACCTCGCTAATGGCTGTGCACTTGCATCACTCATCCATTACTACTGCCCCAGACTGCTGCATCTAGAAGGTATGCCCCTCCCAACCCTGCTCCTCCAGGACGCCCTCTGGCCCCCTATCCCCCAATAGTCTGGTCTTCGTGTGACATGCGCGGTGTCACAGCCATTTCTCATGACCTCTTTTCCCATAATCCCCTGGGACTCTCTCAATCCCAGTCTGTAGCCATGACTACAGAGTCATTGTCCATTAGGGCCTTTCTCCCGAATGGTGAGCATCATTAACAGTAGCTTACTTTTTCCATGACCCCCCCCCCCATGATTAATTACGATCCCTAGGAGGGTATGTAATGCCCCTCCTTTCTTCTGTCCATCTGACAGATCTGTGTTTGAAGGACGCAATGTCCGTGGCAGATAGCCTTTACAACCTGCAGCTGATTCGGGATTTTTGCGATGGCTGCTTGCATAGCTGCTGCCCCCTATCTCTGGAGGACCTACTCTACACCCCACCGCCACTCCAGGTACAAGATTGTGTAGCATGTAGCGTTACGAATCCGAAAGGTACATTGAGTATTACGGTAACATATTGTTCCATGCAGTGAGCAGGATGATGATGCCATATAAGGTAACTTTCTTGGTCACATGACCTTGATGCTTCCTGTGTTAAACCTGCCTCTTCCTGCAGGCCAATATCTTGAGCTTTGTGGCAGAGCTGCTGAACTGGTTTGAAGTGCGCCGGCCCGAGTTTGTCCAACCGCTAGAACCTCTGGACCTGGAAGGTACTGGAACAGGAAAACGGGGTCAGCCCTGGGACATGGACTGTTAATGCAGTTGTATTTGGGTTGGGGGGGGATTACATTGCCATAAATAGCACGGCTCTTCAGTAAGGTCCAGACGTGCATTTTTATGCCCTATTAGTTGCCCTGGAGACCAATTAGGGACATACTAGTTATGACTGTTGATGAGACCATGTCCTGTGTGCCACCTAGATACCTCTGGGCTGAATGACTGCATTACCCAGAACAGCGGCAGCAACAGGTATGATAACCCAGGAGAGCCTCAGTCTAGCATGGGGCAGGACGCTGGCGTTCCCCTTAAGCAGCCCTATTTATTTCCTGAAATTCCACTCCGCTCTTGTCTTGAGTTTACGGGCTGGTCACTTTAATCCAGAGCGACTTCGCGCAGCTGGATACAGGTCAGCATAAGCAGCTGCTTCTTGACCGCTACACCAGCTAACGTCACTGCTGTGAATTGGCACTGACCCCGGCAGACCGTAGCTGTGACCCCATTGTCTGTTTCTCTCCGCCTTCCCATTCTAGTGCCTCTCCCTCCCCGTTCAAAGCGCCCTTTCTGCCCGTCTCCTCACCCATGACCCCAGGTGAGTTCCTCCGCCGCGTGCCTCTGCGTGTCTGTGCCTCCCATGCACCTGCATGCATCACTGACAGGATTTTTAATGTTCTCCGCAGAAGGATTCGGGAAAACATGGACTAAGAAGCCATTTAGGTAGGTCTCCTGATTCTCATGACGACTCATCACATGACTATACGTCTTTGGGTTTAGGTGGATGACTGCATTTGTACCCGGTTCTCCTCTTCTCACCTCCTTCCTCTTCGCTTTGTTTCTGCCCCCCCCAGTCGTCCCCTCTCCTCTGCCGTCTCCTTCAGCATCCCGTTCGGCCTGGACAGTGACGTGGAGGTGGTGATGGGCAATCCCGTCGCCTCTATCACCCGTTCCGCGAGCTCCGACTGCCTGAATCCCACCAGCCGGCCCGCCTACACGCCACCGGAGGACCTCAGCCAGCTCCTGGACCATGAACCGGGGCCCGCTGGGCCCCAGGCATCACACCGGGCCTCATGGAGCACACATGCACGCCCCACCCGGGCTTTGGAGAACGGACTGGGCGAGGGGGTGGACCTGCCCACCATTGAGGAGGCGCTGCAGATCATCCACAATGAGAGCAAGCTGGAGCCTCGACTGCACCCCGACGGAGCCCCCGACGGCTTCTACTTGCACTCCCCCGATGGCAGCCCAGCCCCCCTCAGCTCCTCGGCCCCAGCCCATCCGGGTATCCTGTGTCGTGCTGGGGAAGATCGGGAGTTGGGCCGGAGGCGGAGCCGGCGAACCTCGGAGGGCTCTCGGGACGACGACTCGGTCCTGCGGGATGGCAGTGTGGACTCTGATGCTTCTGAGGATCTCCCCAAGACCCAGGGGGTCACGCCAGTGGATGCTGTGACTCCGCTGGGCCGTCCATCGGAACCCCATGGCGACGATGGCCCCGACAGTGGCGTGCGGATGACCACCTTCGCAGAGCGTAAGAAGAAGCTGGTGCCGGACACGCCCACCGGCGAGGCTCCGCCCACTCCCATGACCACCTGGGCCCAGAAGTCGGAGGAAAGTCCTGGCAAGAGCCCCGCCCTCAACACGGAGATGTCGGAGCTGGGGGCGCGACTGGAGGAGCGGCGCCGGGCCATCGAGGCCCAGAAGAAGCGCATTGAGGCCATCTTTGCCAAGCACCGGCAGAGACTGGGGAAGAGCGCCTTCCTACAGCTGAAACGGGAACAGCAGCCAGACGAGGATCCGGCGGCCGAGGGCCCGGACGAGCCGGACGGAGCAGTTTCGCAGGCGGGAGAGGAGCCGGCACAAGACCAGAAGAGTCCTGTGCCAGTAGAAGCCCCGCCCACTCTGGAGAAGCAGGTGACCTTCTCAATGGGGCCGGCGCCGCTGGGCGAGTACAACAGCGCGGTGTCCAAACTGAGCGCCGCACTGAGCTCACTGCAGACTGACATGCAGCGGCTGTCCGAGCAGCAGAACCAGCTGCTCCGCAAAAAAGGGGCCCGTACTGCCCCCGGCACACAGGCCTGGGTCATCCCGGCCGACAGCAAGCCCGCTGGCGCGGGGCCGCGATTCGCCAGGGAGCCGGCTCGTGATCACCCGGTGGCCGCCTCCTCCGCATCCCCCTCCCCTTCCCGCAAGGCCACACCCTCCAAGTCCCCACAGGCCTCCCACCGCAGGGCCCAGTCGGCACCCCCCAAAAGCCCCAAGCAGCAGCACCATTCCCGGCCCGTGGAGCTGAAATTCCCCCCCCTGACGCGCGTCCTGACCCCCCCCCAGAACGTGGACACGCTACCCCACCTGCGCAGGGTGTCCCCCCGCCAGTGCAAGGTGCAGACCACGTCCTCTTTCAGCCTGGGTGGGGACTGCCCCCTGGAGCCCCCTGGGCGGCTACTCGATGACAGCGTATCGGAGACGGGCTCCAGTGAGGAGCCCACAGCAGTCCTCTTGGACCTGGACGGGCTGGCCAGGCGAGAGCCGGGGATCAGCGGCGGCTCCGGGGCCCCGTCCGAGTGCTCCTTTGAGAGTGACGGGTCGGCGCCATTTGGGGGCAAACGCAGCAGCCTGATCGAGATCCCACTGTCCTCTCTGCGGGGCGAGGAACCCGACGACGCCACCGACGGCTTCTCCGACTCCATGAGTGACCAAACGGAGCCCGAGCAGAGGGCTGGCGTTGGTTTCTTCTTCAAGGTCAGGGCCCATGCTGCCACTCCCCATCCCCACCCATATGCCCCTCCGTGTCCATCCATCCAGTAACCCAGCACCCTTACACACCCCGCCCCCCCTCCCTGCAGGAGGACGAGACGCGGCCAGAGGATGAGATGGCGCAGAGGAGAGCCGCCCTGCTGGAGAGGCAGCAGAAGCGCGCGGAGGAGATGAAGAGGAGGAAACAGGAACAGGAGAAGGAGAGGGAGGCCAGGTGAGGCGCATAAGTGCACGCGCACACACACACACACACACACACACACACACACACACACACACACACACACACACACACACACACACATGAACACACACATGCACACACACTTAGTTTTGTATTCATATCTTTGTGGGGACTCCATTCATTTCTATGGGCAAAACCCTAATCCCAACAATGACAACCTTAACCCCTAAACAGCCCTGACCTCAACCATTAGTAACCAAACAAAATACAAGACTTTGGGCATCTTTAGTTTTTTGACTGCAGTTACAGATTTTTATAAAATTGAGTTTCCCTTGAAGGGGACTGAAGAAATGGTCCCCACAACGTCAGAATAACAGGTTTTTGTATCACATTGTGAGCATACACATACACACACCGTTCACCTCACCCCTCATTTGACGCCGCCCCCCAGACTGGCTGCCTTGGATGGCTCCCGCACCCCGGGCGCAGAAGACCGACCCCCGTCGGCCATCACCCCCCCGCCAACCCGCACCCCGCCCCCCGAGGGTACCCCCCAGCGCAGAGGTGACTTCACACGGCAGGAGTACCAGCGGCGGCAGCAGCTGAAGATCATGGAGGACCTGGACAAGGTGCTGCGGCAGAAGCCCACCACCGTACGCGCCGTCAAGAAGCAGCGGCCCAAGACCGTGTTTCGGGACGACTCGGTCCTGTCCCGCAGCCCCGCCAAGGGCTCAATCGGTAAATGGCTGCCACCCCCTCCTCCATATGCACCCACCTCTCCGCACGTGCCCCCCTCAGTCTACAGTAACCCCTGCCCTTGTACCTGCAGGCTCTAAGCTCAACAAGGTGTACTCCCACTCCACTCTCAGCCTGTCCACCATGGCCAACGACACAGGAAACAGTGGGACTCTGACCGTCAGGAAATCTCCCAGGTAACTGCCCCCCCAGCCCGCCTCGGACCTTTCTCCAGGCCCCCCTTCTGTGGCCTCACCTCGTGCCTCAGCCACTAACTCATCCCCTCCTTCTCCACCAGCCGATCTCATTCGCCTGCAAGGCTGATGTCACCAAGCCGACTGGCCAGTCAGAATGGTGACAAGGACTGGGATGTCGCTTCCACGGTGTCTTCGCCAGCCTCCGTCCCAGAATACACTGGTGCAGAGTCTCATCCACCGAGGGCTAGGGGTTTGGGGCACCAATTCTCAGCATGTGCTGATCTTGTATGTGACTCAGATTGGCCAGTTGTATACTGACGGTGTGTGTCTGTATGTTTGAAGGACCCAAGCTCTACAAAGAGCCCAGCTTCAAGTCCAACAAGTTCATCATCCACAACGCCATCTCCCGGTGCTGTCTGGCCGGCAAGGTCAACGAGGCGCAGAAAAAGAAGATCGTAGAGGTAGGTCTGCTTGACCATCTACCCGGCCTTCTTGATCTGTTTGCTTGGTCATCTGAGTGTTCACACCTCCTCACATGCTCACTTTTGGCTTCCCATCACCAGGAGATGGAGAAGTGCACGGCCAACCACTTCCTGATCCTGTTCCGGGATTCCAGCTGCCAGTTCCGTGCCGTCTACACCATGAACCCCGAGACGGAGGAGCTGGTCCGGCTGGCTGGCACTGGGCCCCGCGTGCTTTGCTCCTCCATGGTGGAGTCCATCTACAAATACAGCTCGGACCGCAAGCAGTTCACTGCCATCCCATCCAAGACCATGTCCATGAGCGTGGATGCTTTCACTATCCCGGCCCACCTGTGGCAGAGCAAGCGGCCCGGCACCCCTAAGAAGCCCAGCACCCCCAAGTAATGACGTTGTGCCCCCCCACGCATCCATGCACTGCGATACCCATTCAAGCACTTGGATTTGATGATTCTTCCCCCCTTGAATGTATGGCAACTAATCAGGTCCGCTCTTCCTGTTCCTGTTTTTTGAAGTGACCAATCAGGACTGGGGGGAGGGGAACATAGTCTTAATACTGAAGATTTTTTTTTTTCCCCTTCGGGTAATGTTTGTAATAAGCAAATTAATGAGCTGTATATGGTAGGGCTAATGCTGCCTCTGATTCAGTGGCCATAGGGCACCAACCGAGGGTGGATCAACCCTACATACTGGCAGTTTTTATACTACATTTGAACTTGCAATCTTTAATATTCAGATAACGGATAAAAGACCCCGTTTGTCTTTCTTTTATCTCCCCCCCCATCATTCCTTTGTATGATGACTGGAAAGTTTAAGAGGAAGTTTAACATGTACCGGGTAACTCAACTGGAAAATGAAGGACTTCCATGCAAATAAGCTCATTAACTAGGTGAAGATGAAAAGACGTAAAAAAAACGAGTATGGAGGAATATATGTATATAAGGTTATGTAGTGGTTAATGTTTCACTCCCCAGACCCCCCCGTTTGGGACGGTAATTTCTATAGATGCAGCAGGATTCTGGAAGGTGTGGTTGAGCCAACTACGGGGTTAGTGTGAATGGACACGTGTGTGTGTGTGTGACATGTGGAATTGTGTGTTGCTGTAGCATTTACTCTCCTATAGCGATGCTGCAGCATGTTGGCTAACTGCCCCCCCCCCACCTTCAAGGGCTTCTTAGCAGAAATGTGTGAGGTGCATCCCTGGATTAACTGGATTCCTTCCTGGCTGCCCCCCTCCCCCATTCTGGTGTGTCCCTGTCACCAGTGTGATGACCCCCAGTCAGTACATCTGGGTCACCATGAGAGAGATACCTTCTCTCTCCTAGTCTCAAAGGCCCAGGGCGTTATTGTGGAAAATGTGATGGATGAAAGTGTCCAGAAGCTGTACTGGTTACAGGGTCTCAACCCGCTCCTTAATCCTGCCTTGCACCGTGGGCACTGCCAAATACCGGCCTCCCCTGCGGACCCCCCCCTCCTGCCCACCCGTCCCCCCCGGGGGTGTCCGCTGTCCAGTCCTACCCTGCCTACTGTCCACTGCCCCTCTTGTTCAACCTTGGCCTAAGGATCGAGTTTGCTGTTTGGATGTTGGCTCTCGTGCGTGCGTGAGTATGTATGTGCGTGTGTGTATTTGGGTGGGCGGGGCTTGTCGAACGGACTGGATTCTGTGCAATTCTCCCATGAAATTATCTCACCTGGAAATGTATTTATTGGTGAAAAAGTAGATACGACTTGTTGTTTTCTGTTTAACACTTTATTTATGTCGGTCATGGTACTGGTTTCATGTTGGACATATGACTGGTATTCCCCCCTCCCATTTTTTCTTTTTTTTTCCTCTTTTTTTTTTCGTTTGCTTTGTCAAAATGCATGAATGCTGACAGGGAAAACCCCCCCTGCATTGTGTTCGCTCCGAATCGAATAAAAATTCATCCGGCCTAGCAGACTGGATTAAATTAAAAAAAAAAAAAAAAAAAAATCCTTTTTAAGCCACAATATCTGCCATCACGTGCATCCTTGGAGACGCCGTCCTTTTTGGGGTTCCTATGAAACGCACCCGGCCCCTGTCAGGTGTGCTTGGTATGCAGCATTTCAGTCAGCAGTGAGTTGCACGGCAGGTCGCCCAGTAGGTGGCGCTGGTACAGGTACTCCTCCACCTGCAGGCCAAGGCTGCGCACCTGTGGCAGCTTGAGCAGCAGCTGTCCAAACTTGTCTGCCTGGCTCGGGTGCGTCTTCAGCGTGTGGTCCATCAGGGCCCGGTTCACCCGCTCCTGGGTCCGCTCCACCTGCTCACGGTCCTGCACTGACTTGACGTCTACAGCGAGGACAGGAGATGCCTGTGGTTAATGAGGGCGCCCTCATGCACACACACACACACACACACACACAGGGGCAGAAACAGGGATGGATACACACACACATACACACACACACAGGGGCAGAAACAGGGATGGATACACACACACAGGGGCAGAAACGGGGATGGATACACACACATATACACACACACACACAGGGGCAGAAACAGGGATGGATACACACACACAGGGACATATAAAGACACACACAGGCACGGAGGCTCACCAGGATTGAACAGCACCAGGTACTTCAGGCAGACAAACTCCTGCTTGTCAAGCTGTAGGAGCCTCAGTTTGGACACCAGGTCCTGACTTCTGGACACAAGACTGCTGAGAGTGACCCCAGCCTGGGACAGGATGGTGGGCACCTCGATCTGAGGGGGACGGGGGAGAGAGAGAGGGCAGGAAATGTGCCATTAGCACACCCTCCCTAAGCAGGGCCCCCTGCGGCCTCGACTGTGACAGCTGCCCCCCCCCCCAGCTCCGCGTCACGGTACCTGCTGTCCGGTAACCAGGTAGATGCTGCTCTCTCTCCCAAAGGCCACCTGTCTGTGTAGATGGTCCAGCACCAGCAGTTCGCTCCAGCAGCTCTGCAGCAGGCACATCTGGTCCTCCACCTGCCATTTAGAGCACATTATTACACCAGCAGGGGGCACCATGCTGTCACGAGGAAGGTAACCGAACAGAAATACTCCATCAAAATGTGTAGTGGTAAATAATTGATATTATTTTGGATAAAAGCAGCCGGTATGGTTAAAAAAAAAATGACGCACGTCTTTTACACTTATCTGTTAAATGCATGTGTGGGCAGTGTGTGGCTCAATGTGATCGGAAGGTTGTCGGTTCAAATCCCAGGGCCGGACCAATTGATGTCACTGTTGGGCTACTGAGCAAGGCCTTCGACCCCGAATTGCTCCGGAGACTAGCTGACTCTCGAAGTGTCACTTTGTATAAAAGTGTCTGTTAAATTAATTTAATGTCCGCTCTGGGTCATATTTCAAATGATGTGAGATTACTGAAGGTAGGTCAGTCTTTACCAGGCTATGTGGACGTTACTGTTATCTTCTGGAAATACAGCCCTGACTACCAGTAGGTCCTCTTTTGCACAGGAAGTGGTGAATTATACTTGTATGGTGGTTTATTTACTTGAATCTTTCAGGTTGTTATCTGATGGTCAGAAGTCGGCTTTCCCTCAAGACTTAACCACACTGCATCTTAGGGTCGTGCTCCCTTCACCTCTGCGCTGTGTCTGTGCAGGTCTGCGTAGGCCAACACACCTTTAGGTCCTTGAAGAGAGCACAGCCACGGGCCCACTCCACCAGCCCAAACAGCATCTGGTCAGCCATCTTGCACATGATGCTGAAGGTGTTGAGTCTGTCGTGTTTCCCGCGGCTGGCCTGTTCCCTCTGCAGACTGCCTAGGACCCGGGTACAGAGTTCAGCCTCCTCTGGCTCCCCGTCGAGAAGTTCAGCCAAGAGGCAGGACTCCGAGGGTGGGGCAAGCAGGGTGGGGGGCGTGGCAGCAGAGCTGGGGGTAGCTGGGGTCTGGCTGTAGCTCAGGAAAAACTCTGTCTTACTCTGTGCATACCCCTGAAAGCTGGAATGGTACAGTCCAGTGGCAGGGAAGGTGGGTGGGGCCAGGGTTCTGTCTCTGCTTATGGTGCAGTCCAGAATAATTGGACATTCTGATTGGCCAGGCATTGAAGGCTGGAGCTGTGATTGGTGGAAGGGGTCAGAGGGGAGAACTGTTGAAGGGCTGGTCAGCAAATGAAAATCGTGTGTCGAAGGCAGGTGTGGCAAAGTGCCCTCCAGCCTGCTCCTGTAGGGGGCGCTGCCTGGCTGGTGAGAGGCTTCTCTCTGTTGTTTCAGTTGCCTGTCCCTGCGATACAGAGGTCCAAATTTGTTCCGCCCGCCCCTCATTCGATCCGCTCTGACTGCTGTCGAAGCCAAACAGTTAGTGTTATACACACGTTAAATATTCTGCCGCACTCCATAATTAGCTACCGTAATTTACCGCAGCGCTCCACGGCTGAACCTCCACTGAAGCACTGCTCTGCAAACAACCTCAGGCACCAATTATCCATCTGATATTCAGGCCCATAAACGCTGGCTTATACTTTATGTAACGCCACACTTCTGCTGCCAGATCTTTATTACCACTGTTCCTTATATCATGTCGATTAACGCAAAAAAAATTGTTCTGAGACTCGCGGTTTAAGAACAGGGTAGGAGAGATGCACACACACACGCACACGCACACACACAGTGAGGAGTCAGCTATCAGTGAACTTTATCTGGGTCATGAGTACTTCCAGCAGAGATTTACTGCTTCATGGGTGAACTATAAAAGGACACATTTGCTGGTGCTATGCAGCCAGGCTGTCATCGGGGGACTTGCAGTCTGAATTAATCATCCGTTGGTATGGGGTGTGGCCACTAGGGGGCCATCGGTTACTGCCAACACCATTCTGTCCTTCAAACATGCTCTTGGGAGTTTGACTTATAGAAAAATGTTCTGAGGCCAGAAGGAAATCCGATTGGTTCCGAGAGATAACCAATCAGATTGTAAAGGAGGGGGTCCAAGAGATTGGTTGGTCCCGCCCACTCTACAATCTGACTGGACATTTCTCTGCACCAGTCATTTTCCTCCCTGCCTCATAAGCACATAGCACGCAGGTGTCACGTGATTTAGCGCTAAGCATTGAACAGACGTGGCCCCGTCGCCGTCCCCTGGGCTCTGCCATCCCTCTCCTGGGTCGGGCCCTCAGACACACACCCTCCTTCTTCATCCCGACCGCCAGGCACTTCTGGAAGCGGCAGTGAGGGCAGCGCTTGCGCTGGGCCATATCCATGGGGCAGCTCTGCTGCTCGGTGCAGGTGTACAGCTTGTTGTTCTGCACGGATCGCTTGAAGAAGCCCTGCGGGGAGACAGATGAGGAGGCGTGTGTGTGTCTAAGCCTGAAGGAGAGCTACAGTGAGGCAAAGACATACTATGTGTGTTTTATAGGTTTTTTTGCCGTGTTCATACGGACAAATTTAGCCTACTGCTAAGTAAACAGATGCGGAGGCATCACGCGCACACAGGGGCAGGAAAAAAATGTAAACTATTTTCACATACAGGTAGTTCTCAGCTGACATAAGTAATCCATCCCACAAACCCTTATGTGAGTTTGATTTGACCTTCCCATACCACAAAAAACACCTTGCATGAAATATATACCGATAGTATGCACTAAAGAACACATTAAATAAAAGAAAAGATAAAGTGTAAATTTACTTACAGACATATGTCGCTTTTTTGCATTAACTCTGGTACATAAAATTTACTTCTGGAAACTTCCGCAAGCTGCATCTCTTGGATATTTTTTTTGCACAAGCCCAGATTCACTTACATCGGTTTCGCGTAAGTGGAGGGTTGCCTGTATTTCTGACATTTGTTCAGATCGACCAGAATAACTGAGTACAAGAACGTGAGAGTCACGCAGACAGGAAGGCCGGCGGGGTTGTGTGCGTGATGAGCCAAGTGTGTGTTTTTACTGCAGCATGTCCTACCTTACAGCTCTCACAGGTCAGCAAGCCGTAATGGTACCCCGACACCCTGTCCCCACAGATGGGACATGCGTCCGCCATTTGCCCCCCAAGGCTCACCTCCTCCTTCTTACTATACTGGGCTGGGGAGCAGAGGACCATGTCACAGATTAAACTCAAGGCCACAAGGCAGTGCGGTTAATCAGGGCACGGTCACACATACACACAAACATGGAGACACCGACATACACAGGGATACACACCCACACACACAGGGACACTCCGACATACACAGGGATACACACCCACACACACAGGGACACTCCGACATACACAGGGATACACACCCACACACACAGGGACACTCCGACATACACAGGGATACACACCCACACACACAGGGACACTCCGACATACACAGGGATACACACCCACACACACAGGGACACTCCGACATACACAGGGATACACACCCACACACACAGGGACACTCCGACATACACAGGGATACACACCCACACACACAGGGACACTCCGACATACACAGGGATACACACCCACACACACAGGGACACTCCGACATACACAGGGATACACACCCACACACACAAGGGTAGACACAGCTTCTAAACATGTCCTCAGGTTTGAATTTTGTCATTATCTTTCTTCATTTCTGATTCCCAACGGTGAATTTTATTACCACTCAAACCATGCATTTGTGTGGGAACCCCCCCCCCCATGGTCACAAATAGTCACTACACCAGATATTAAATAAATGCATTCCTTATAGGAAACGCTGAAGCAGCATGTTTTGTTAACCATCAAGCTATCGACAATCTTCTCACCCATCTTGCTAGCGATTTGTTTAGTTCTGGAAAATATGTGGAGGACCCGAAGTGATTTTTGAGTGTGGCCCCCAGAAGAATGAGGCCCCCAGAAGCAACAAACCAGTCCCTGCTGATACGCACGTCCCCACAGGTACGTCTGCACCGATTATTGCGCAATATCACTCGAGTGCACAGCTGATGCTTCCATACAAACGTAATACGTTTGTAGATGCATGGTTTAGATCCATGTTTGTGGATGTAGACCTGCTCCCACTGTGGGGAAATTCTCCTTGCAGTCCAGAATTCTCCTCTGATGACTGCAAGATCACACATGCAGATGGACCTTTGTAGTGATGGCCAAATGAAGCTTCATGAACCATTTGCTGTATTTTGTTGACCCCACTAGAGGGCACTCTTGGTTTGCTTTGAGGCATGCTTTGAGCCCTTATATGAACAGAGAGCACCATCTACTGGAGTCAGAAAATGCAGCAAATGGTCAATGGAGCCTCATTTGGCCGTCACTGGCACTTGGAGGGTCGGCATGAATCACTTGAGTATTTTATGTTGCTATAGCTGCTTTGTAAAATCAGCGACAGCAGTAGAGTGTAGGTAGAAATATCGAAGTCTGTCTCATCATGTGACCAGATGTGGAAGGCGGATCACGAAGTGACCTGACCATTAACTGTTTGCCATACGCAGAGCTATAAGGCTATTCATCGATAAACTTTACATAATCACTCGTGCTTGCCAGTTATGTGGCACTAACGACAAAACGTATGGGAAAACTGCCCACACCTGCAAATTATCGCTATTTTCTGATGTCACTACAACGAATGATGCAGATCAAGGTAATCAGACGAAATCTTAGAGTATTAACAACGATTTCAATTAGAGATAGGTCTGCAGACTCATTTACGTGTATGTAGCAGTTTTATTACCCTGTAAATAGTCCATAGAGTTTGAAAACTACCCCAACGCCTTTTATGTAATTAAGTTTAGGTTTATAATGGAATAATATAGATTTTCCGTAAGATTTCTTGTGTGAGCGTGAAGTGGCAGCCCAGTGTCTCCCCCTTTCACGGCAATGTGAGATCGCCATCCCAACGGATGCAAGCATTATATACTGAGAATGGTAATCAAAAGAAGCTTGTTTCAACTTGTGCACCATATCATGTCTTCCCGGGTTAAAGGACGCGATCTTCAGACTACTTACACGTGGAGGATCCCTCTTTGGACATCGGGTCCGTCGGATAATCCGTGAGGTGTAACGCCGTGGTTGGGGGTCGATCCGCTTGAAACACACTCATCTTGGTGGAGAACAGAAGGATGATAAGGCCACCGTCACGCCGAGCCCTTCTGTGGGCACCACGGCGGTCCGAGCCCGATGGAATGGGGGGTAAAGGAATGGACGGAAAGCGAGAAAGGCAGGGATCCAGAACCGGCAGAGCACATTCATCGGACTTTGGTCCATGGCGAGAGTAATAAAACGCTACCTGGCTGACACTCCTACCCGGGCGCTGCTCAGATGGTCCACCTGCAATCCCTGCCTAGATGTAAAATCAGCGAGTCTGAGCTGATCTGAGCTCACTGATAAGATAAACGACACCGGGACGGTTTCAGGACAGGGAGGGCGCTTTGTGTATGTAGTTCTGCGTCCCCGAATCTTATCACCGAAATTTGAATGGGCAACGTGTTATTGTATTTTTACTATTGCATGAAATCATACTATTGCATGAAAAGTTGTAGTTATTTGGAGGCTCGTTGTGACTCGGCTCACTTTCATTTGCCGGGCGGATATATACATTCTTCGCCATCCTCGTTGACAAGTAATTTTTTTTATGGATGTAATGCAGCTACTTCAGTTAATTGACACCTGTGCATATTCGACTGGTGGTGATGCATGGGATGCATTATATTTCAAAGGTAGTTTTATGTTTAATCACAGTCCGATACCTGATTTCCAACTTTGTCACAGGTTTAACTATACAGTTGGAGCACAATGTCGCAGTGATTCACGTCATGGGAGATATTGCGGTCCAAGAGTGGTAGATGACGTCTCCTCCTTGTTTCGCAGCCAGATGCCTGTCACCTCAAAACTCAAAAAGGTACCGTTATGACAAATTCTCCACTTAAGCTAATTAATGAGGATGAGGTTTGGATGAGAGTCCTTAAAGTCTTTGAGAGAGGCTTCAATTGCTTTTCAGATATTGAGGCATAAGTAAGAAATATTTAAATTACGTTTCAAATTGGGCTATAAATACACGAGTGAGCTAATCAAACTGAAAGCTTAGCGTCACCTGGATCGATTTTGTGGAGTACTGCCAGCCTTTATTCAGATCGTTGTGGGCAGCGTTTAACTGGAGTTTGAAACTTAAGTCTTGTTCGCCATCACACCAGTTATTCATAAGGTTGCCAGAAGATGTCGCAACGTCCCCGAGCAACACGGTCTATCGTAGTAATCCCAAAAAAGGTAGCTGCGTCTTTATCGTGTTATGTTTCAAGATAAAATTCTCTTGGTTTTATAGAGAATCAAAATTGTTTGCTTAACAAAACGTCTACCGATAGGCACACTAAACTCACACAGCCCTATTGTGTGCAGTGAAGAACGGGGCGGTGTAGCGACTTTTGGAAGGGTAGGTGCTTGACAGTAAAAGGTATCCGCGGGGGCCTTTTCAGGGAAGCACTTCTTAATATTTCAGGCAATGGGGGCCATCTCTCCACGTGCCTGATGAAAAATTCATTATGTCGAATATCTTAATCTTTCACACTCATACATTGGCTGTTTACTTCACCACTTTCTATGTTGAATTTCAGTACAAGTATCAATATGATACATCTGAAAATTATCATTTTAGTTATAAATTGGACTTTATTCGTTGCATTTAAAGGCCTTTGGTCCAAAAAGAGAAATTCTTTTGGAGGAAAAGGTTATCCTATTTCCCATTTTGAAGGAGGTGGGGGAGGGGCATTGATGCTGATAAAGGATGAATCGTGTTCAGATGGTTTACCTCAGACTGCTCATATTTCCATGGGCCCATGGAACCCTTATACGTCTCAGCAGTCATGACTGCAGTCAGTGTCAAAGACAGCAGGTACACGATGGCTGGAGTATCGATGTCTGGGTCCCCATAAGTGTCACAAAACGCATTTAGGCGTGTCGGCATAATTGTACCGGCTGTGCTCTGGATTTGCTGTATTCAGTCTACTTCCCTTATTTATGACACTTTAATCCAAAGCAAGGTACAGTTGAGGAAGATGGGTGAAGCCGGTACCTGGAGTAAATCAGGTTAGGGCTCCTTCAGAAGGACCCAACAGTGAAATTACTCTGCCCCCCCCCCCCCCCCCCCCCCCCGCCCATGGGATTTAAACCGACAGCCATCCATCCTAACCTTCAGGGCCAGAAACGACCACGTCAACCACACAAATTCAACCGGAAAACACACATCATCTGAATTCCACACTCAGTTCAGCCCTTCCAGCAGTCTAGACATGTCAACCCACAACTGTAACTGAACACAGGCCTGTTGGCCACCTATGTACAGCCCTTTTACAGCTTAAGGTAAACACAAAACTAAAAGATATTGCAGAAGTCTTGATTTATTCACAATATCTAAGACATCACTTTCAGGTCGGGAATATTTCTAAAGCTAATAAAATACAAGCTCATTCTAAGTCAAGATGCCACACCACCATAAACTATATGCACAAGTATGAACACAAGCGGCAGGATTTTCTATACTGACAACTACGTTACTGCAGATGAGTGACTTGCATGAATATTTGAGGCTCCATCTTCCCTGTTACTATCTACCACGCCCCCTCCCCAAATTCTCTCCAGGAGCCCCTGTCTGACGCCCTCAGCTTGCGGGATCTCATGGCTATCTGGTGCCGTTTTGGGTCCCATCTGGGTCAGAACACACGGGGTCTCCTTTAACCACGTACCACACCTCGTTGTGTCTGTTCAGGATCTTTGTGCGGCTGTGAAAAGACACAAATCATTACGAAATCTGACGACGACTCTACGGATTAGTCTTAGCGCTTCACCAGCACACAGACATGCCAATGGGTTCTCTCTAAAATACAAACAACTCACACAGAGGAAGTGAGGTCAGCTGCGTTGGACATAAGCACAGGGGGCATGACACCCCCAGCACCTGCCCCGAGACCCGCCGTATACCTGTCATACTCCACCGCGAAGTGGAACTCCTCCACGTACGAAGCGTTGACTTCCTTCAGGTTTTTAGCCAGCCGTTTCCTGTTGATGGCGTCTGTTATAGACATCATTAAGCCGCCGTAGTCTCTCACATACACCTTCATGTCAGGCATGTCTGTGAAGTAGACCTGGGCCGAGTGGAGAGCAGAAGCTCTCGTAGGTGAGCAAAACCAAAACAGTGCTCAGACTTCCACACTTCTAGGGTAATCGGAGTTATAACAAGGATGAATGGGAATATTCCATATATTCTATTCACAATGGAGCAGTGGTTCTCAAACTCTTCACACCACGTACCACTTGAAGCAGTGTCAGGCTCCCAACACATCTTCTTTGACTGTTTAAAAAGGACATACCTATGCCTACCACTAGAGGGAGTGTGTACTAGTGGTATGTATACCATAGTTTGAGAACCACTATATCAGAAGGAGCTGCAGACAGTAACGTCACCGTGGAGTCTGTGGGTGCAGAAGCGTTCCCCTGGAAGGCCGAGGGCAACAGGAAGTTGACGGTGAAGACGGTGGACTCCCAAAAGCTCTTATCCTCCTCCACTTTCATGACTACGGGAGATGTCATGTCAATCTTGTCACCTGCCAGGAAATGTGAGAATAGTAAGATGGTTGTTGACACAGAGAGATGCATGAAATAAATGAGGAAGGTGTGGCCTCACCATCTACATTAGCACCGTTGATGTATTTGTAGAGTCTTGAGAAGCCTGTAACTTGAGCTATATCCAGGAAGTGGGACTCCACATCTGTTGACACCCACCTGGCTGAGCTGTAGTGACGGACCTGGAGGGGGCTTAGACTCATTATACGTTGCCCGGAATCCATTTTATGGTAAGGTCATGTACCAAAGCAATATACCTTCAAAACAACGCATGTACATATACCCATAAACATGGCAATGCCTCTGAGCATTTCAGCATGGTACTTGTCAAAGGAAAGGGGTCACGTCAAGCAACGATGGCCACCCTAAGGCTCACGGTCAGACCACGGTAAGTGCGACAAACCAGAACATTCAACAGAAAGGAGTAGCAGAAGCATCTTCAGGACAAGGACGTCTTCAGGAACGAAGCTTACCAATGCATTCTACCAAGGATTAGTGGGAAGCGTTCCATGATTGAATGCCCATGGAGAGGTATGCATACATGTGTCCTCCTCAAAACACTTACCTCAAAATCTGAGGTCTTGCACACCAGATCAAACAACAGACATTCCTTGGTTTCAGTGCAGAAGCTGGACTCGCTGGAATTACTGGAATGACACAGATAAGTCAACGCAAACCAGTGGCATTCTGGCCACCTCCCGGCCGTGCCAACAACACCAAATGGTAAATATTAGCTTTACTGTACGTGATGATTATGGCGAGTCTTACCCTACTCCTGCTTCGACCACTGCAACCGACAACAGCACCACCAGTCCTGCTAGATAAACCCTGGAACGTAATCAGGAGCACATGCATAAGACCACTTGGAAACATCTATTCATCCATCAAGGGCAGCAGTCTAAGCAGAGATGCCCAAACCTTCCTCTCCCCAGTAACCACCTCCAGCTCCTCCAAAGGGATACTGAGGCCTTCCCAGTCCAGCTGAGATATATAGCTGCCCTAGGGTCTTTGCCTGGTTGGACATGTCCAAATCATCCTAGCCAGATGCCAGAACAATCTCAGCAAGCTCCGTGGGAGGAGCATCGCTTTTTCTCTGAATCTCTCCCAAATGTCTGAGCTCCACACCCGATCCCCAAGGCACCCTGCGAAGGAAGCTCGTTTCCGTCGCTTGTATGACTGATCTCATTCTTTCGGTAATGACCCCAAAGCTCGTGACCATAGGTGAGGACGGGAATGTAGACTGACCGGTAAATCGATAGCTTCGTCTTTCAACTCAGCTGACGCCGCAGCTGGCTAAGCGGATCGGTGCGGCACCTCCCGCTCCTATCTTCCCTCGTTCATGGATAATAATCATCAAGCCGCGAAAACATAATCCATTGTTGCCAACTCTCACGCATCTAGCGTGAAACTCACGCTGCAAATCTATATTGTTCCATTACAAACCTAAAATTTGGTTACATCAAAAGCGTTGGGGTACTTTGCAAGCCCTACAGACTGTTTATAAGGTAATAAAACTGTTACATACATGTAAATGAGCGTGCAAACGTGTCTGGAATTGAAAATCTCAAGCCAGCCAGCTGACCAAAGTTAGCAACGCTGATGTCAATCTTATATATTACAGAATTATAGCATCCACGTTAAGGTAACTTTGCGGATTGTAGAATGAGGCACCATACATTTTTGTTTCATGCGAATGTTACGCAGAATACCTCAATCTGTTTCACAAGGAATCTATTTTTCCCTAATATCTTCTGCCGATGAAGAATACATGGGATTTATAGCCTAAATAAATCCTAAATAATTAGCATGTCCGTCTATATTCAATAAATATTTGGTCTCTCTCTCTCTCTCTCTCTTGAGAGAGAGAGAGAGAGAGAGAGAGGAGCATCTAGATTAGTTACATAAATTACAAATAAATACAGGTACTGGATCAACAAACTACATACTTACATTCTGTAAGGTCTTTTGCAGTTCGACAGCGTATCCAGAAGTTGCTCAGCGGTACCGTTTTATATCCCGCACTTGTCTCGAAACAATTTGTCACACCCTAAATCCACTCCCTCATTACGAAAACTAATGGATGCTTTAGTTTTATATACTAACAATAGCACAGTAAGAGCCAAATTAAACAACGGGTAGTTTACAGAGTTATAATACATTTTTTTCATAATTGAAATACGTATAATGACGTCGGTCTCTAAGATTTAGCCTGTAAAATGGCTTTTTACCTATACATTGCAATCTTTGAAAAACACCGAAATACTTGTTGCGTTCTTGCCAGAATGACAAGCCAGACGTAAGTGATGCCGCAATTGGCACTTCCTCGTGATTAGAACTTAAAATACTATTATTGATTGCCTGTGGCCTCAATTATAAATCCTCAAAATAAAAATTAATTAAATAAATTAATAAAATAAATAAATAAATTAAAATAATCCAGAGAAGAGAGATGGTGCTTTATGCAGAACAACCGTCAACAGGATGGTTACGCGATATGTCAAAGGTGGATCTCACTGAGAAAAACCTTAACAGGGGCACAGTCTTTGGAAATGGCTTATCAATGGTAAAAATAATAGTAAAATTGCTAGTTTTTCTATGTTTTCTTCATCGTAGATAACAGTACTGAACTTCGTTTGCCGTCTTTGTTTTTGTTAACACGCTAACGGTACTACATCTCATTACCCCCATTCCGTTTATGGTTGTGGCCAGTTTATGAGAAGTGGGGATATTAAGATGGCAGCACGTGGTGATCGCACAATACTTTTGCACCCTTCCTTTACAGAACACAGTGGCTTATAGCAACACGCATTAAAAATTGGACCATAGGTCATTACAATACTAAGGTTTTGAATACAGTAGATGTAACACCAGTTAAGTATATGATGATCACATTAAATATAATTGTTTTAAAAGCAATGCTTTGTTTTGTATATGTTTTTAAGTTGACATTGATTCTGAAATCCTTAAGAGAGATTATTCCATGTCTATATGCCACGTCAGAGAGGAGTCTCTTCTCGGCTAGTTTTTGTCACATTGTTTCTGAGTAGTAAATGGGTAATTGAGCCAGTTCTGTATTCTTGGTTTGAGCCGGTGGCAATTAGATTTCAGCCTTATGAAACCGAACAGTGAGCTCTTGGTGTGGGTTTCTCCATCTTTATTGCTCTTGGTTTGTAGTCTTCAGATTGATATTTGATTCAGGGGCTTTTTTGTGGGGCTTGATGTAGTTTGTCTTTCTCCTGTGTTTTTTGTCAGTTGCTAGTATGATCACTGGCTGTGTGGTTTTGGGTCCCGGCGTCATGTTTCAGGGTCCGTGCTTCTTGTTGACCAGTATCTTGCCTTGAGATTCTGCTCTTGGTTAGCTGGTGGCCTGTTCCAGGATTCAGTCTCTGCAGCTGAGCTTCTTGCGTAAGATGAGTTTTAACCTGAAAGTTCTGAATCTGAGGCATGACACAATTTTATACCAGAAACACAATCAATTATTATTATTATTGTTATTATTATTATTAATAATAATAATAATAATAATAACAATAATAATAATAATAATAATAATAATAATGACGATGATAATAATAATAAATAATAATAATAATAATCATAATAAAACACTGATCAGTGAAACCAGCAGACAATATTAATTGGGATGGCCATCAGTCGCCAATTATATTTATGGAGGGGGTCCCCGGTCTTTTCTATAGACTGGCTTAGAAAATAAAATAGTCCATATTTTGTTTTCATTATTTTGGTGAGGGGTGGGGCCACGTATTTACATCCCTTAGATCTGCCCATGACGCTGAAGAATATTTGACAGCGATCACATATTAGCTAAGTAAACTTAGAATTGTTAATAATGTTCGATTAAGCCTAGAGTACGCGATTGCAATCTAGGTTTAACGGTATTCATTTCCTATTGCCCCCAAAGGAGGAATATATATATATACATACAGTACTAAAACTTTTTCTACATGAGAAGTAGCTGCTGCCTTCTGCGCGCCTCTTTCCAGCCCCAGGAAAGGTTGTGCGATACGCGATAGCTGAACAGCCCTTGTGACTGGGGGCACATTTTCTTAAGGCGCTTCTCTCCATTGTGCTATTTATTTCTTTATTTTTATTCTGTGCCCTGACAATGGATCTCACCCAAAGTAGCGGGAATTACCATATTTAAAACTGACGCCTGCCACCCATGAGATATAATGCAGTCACGCAGTTGGCATGGCAATTGTTTAATTAGACTAGCAGTTAATTTTGAAATACAAGTTTTTTGAGGTATACTGCAACAGGATCGTCATTTTTTTTGTGCGCTGTTCTACGATCGATTGAGGAAAGGTTAGCCTTTTCGTTGGCTGGAATTAAGCTTTTCTAAGAAGTAATTCATCCGTACCTAAAATTTAATTGATAGAAAATCAATTATAACTCTTAAAAATATAATAAAATTTTTATTTTGATATGAAATCTACAAAAAGCCTTGTTGATTTAAGTGCCTGCCCTCACTACATTACTTTGTCAGTCATTGTTACTCTCTGTTGCTAGCAGTGAGTTCTGTCCTAAACTCCAAGTTTTCTGTTTTCTTAGTGTGTTACTTCATGGTTACTTTTAAGTTAGTTCTTATTTATCCAGTTTTGTTTTTGACCCTTTGAGGCCCCTTTATTTTGTGGTTCTCCTTTTCTGTTCTATTTAATTAATAAAGTCCTTTGTTTGCTGGTCCAGCTCCATGAATCATCACTCGTTTTCCCTCCTTCGCCATGCCCCACTGTAAAATTCACCTCAGTTTAGAGCCACAGTGTGATGAATGGAATTCACGTAGGCCTAACCACAAATTGACCAATTGTACAGTTAGCCTGTTTAAAAACCATTTTAACGACGAAAAAGGTTGACTGTTTTGTACTCAGGAGTGCTGCTGGGAAGGTTGGAGATATTTTGACTGAACTGGATTTAGTGGTTTGTGGTGCGGGTTTGTATAGCTATAGTATAACTATCATTGCGATCATTCACACTGGTTCTACTCTGGTTTTTAAGTGCAAGAGTGGCTTTGTGAGGACAGGAAGCAAAAAAAAAAAAACTTAAGGCTTCTCTTGCAAAACAGAGATAGATGCTGAAATCAAACATACAGCGGATGTATTATTTTAACAGGTTATACTCAAATCTGGCCAAAGTCGTACTTACTCACTCACCGAATAATATTTACGTTACTAGGACCACAAACAGGACTCGCTTAACATTGTGTTGGGGGCAGTAAGGGCTTATGGAATTCTTAAAACAAATAAACTGGCGATACTGGTTTATTTACTCGCTGTGCAGGTTGACAGTTGGATAAATCATTAATTATTATTATTATTTTTTTAATCAAACTTCAATGAACTGGGCAACCCTGTTTTAACTTAACACAATCACAGTCGGATGTTAAATCTGGCCGTATACTTCTGACAAAATCGATGTTGTATGACATGTAATCACGGCGATCACTGTTTCGGCGCGCCGTCTGTCCAGGGTTCCCGATGTGAACTTTTTACGTTTCTTCTGATGTCCCCCATTGTCCTTGATTGGCAGACATAAATACGACACCGCAGTCTTATGCAGCGAAACCAAAAACAAATATGCAGTTAACAGAATGCTTTGCACAGCACTGTACTTTAAAGAGTATAAACTAATGTGCATTTCTGTAAGTGGTACATGTCATTACCGTGTAATGTTTGCTGTGGAATGCCTGTGTTTCGTTAGAGTATAACCGTGAATGTTGCCGTTTGAAGTATATGGCCAATACGGTTAAGTGTCACGGACACAAACTGACATGCAGGCAAATGGCCAGCTCACCGAAGTGATAGCGTATTGTCCATTTCTGTTGTAATCGCTATGCAAGAAGAGATGTCAACACAATTCCATTGTACTGAACTACAACGACAAAGCCCTCTTATCTTGTATGACTTTTTTATGAGACTAGGAACTCGTAGATTCCGAGTTGAAATGGAACGCACCTTAGCATTAGCAAACCTAGCTGACTAGTAACGTTACAACCAATGGCTGAATCTAAAACCGGCTCTCAATTCGTACAGAGCTGAAGTGTGGGTTTATATTGGCTTCCACAATAAAAAAAGGTGTTAAGGAGGTCAACAAGAGACATGCCGTTTACAAAATGTGTCAAGAATCTTGTAAGCACTTTTTTTTTTTTTTTACTGAAATTTGCTCCCATTCCACAAACGTAGTGCTATGATGTTGGAATGTTACAGGAACGGTGAAAAACGATAGCACTGATCCTACTGTTCTGATTGCATTAAGGAGGTTAATTTGATGGCATGTTCTTTATACTATGATAATTTTCCTTGAACCAGATTTTTTTTAAGTAGCAGCTATTGAATCGTAACCCCTATATCATAACTATCGTATCACCATATTCTCGCCAATACACAGCCCTAGCACACAGTACTGACACGGTTACTTAAGTACAACCCAATATTTATTGCTGGGTAGATAACATTTTTGGAATCTGGGTCCCCATGCCCAAGTGTGATCAGTTAGCAATTTAGGGTTAGGTCTCTGCACGGATCCATGCGCTCCCTTTCAAAACGGCACTTCTAGTCTTGGCTACTGCTGCTGCTGCTGGAGCTGCTGCGTGCCTCCGAACCGCTCGGGCCGCCCGAGCCGCTTTCTTCCTCGCCGTGCCGCTCCTCTTGGATGTCCTCCAGAAGGATCTCGTACAGGTCCATCAGGCTTCCCTGGCTCAAACAGGTGTTCACCGTCGAGCCTGAGCTGATGTGCACCTCGCTGGGGTTCACTATGCGTGGCTTTCGGTTCATCATGCGACTGCGTGGGTGGACGCACTCTGTACCCGGGACGTGGGGTTCTGGCGAAGTTCAGGAGAGACAAGATTAGATGGATTCACCTCCGAATCTTAAGATATTTTTTAATTAATCATAAGCAATGTGAGAATTGAGTTTTGGGTCACGGAGAACACGGTGAATTTCTTTGTGAGATGTTTGAGTGACACCTGCTGGCCATTATTAGCTATTCCTTTCCCATCTCTAGTCTTGGCACTCCCTTAGTGAGTGATCGCTTTCCAAATGACAGGTTTTAAAAATCCACGGTAGGAGGGACAATCAACAGAGCATGCATCAGGAAGTTGCTTTTAAAATGGAAAAGGAATATCTGATAGCACAGCCTCCCTATTGCACACGTCACCTTTTGACACGCCCACCTACCAAAACAGGTAGGTGCTGAGACTCACATCTGCATTAAAGTACCACCTTGCATAACTGTAACAAACACACAAGCTGCTCTCTCCATTGTCTGCAAATTATTCGGAACTACCTGTTTTACTACCTTAAATTACTGCTTTCCCGTTTTCCACTACTCTTGTAATTGTAATTGTAATTGCTACACCGGAAGACATGTCAACACAGTTCCACTGGACTGAATTATAATTACAAAGCTCTCATATCTTGCATCACCTGCAGGCAGCATTTCTGGTCAGCTGTCTGCATTGTGGTGTGGAGCATACCATTACTTACCCCATGCATGTTTACCCCAGTGTTTCATTCACTGCTAAAAAGTTAAGAATTTATTTATGCATGTGGAGAAGTTCCCTCTGTTTTAGTAGGATACTTAAAGGGAAATTGTATGTCCATTTTCAGATCAGAGAAATCCTTTGTTTTGAAACGTCCGTTGTAGTGGTCAGTCAAACACACGTTAGTGGCATAAATAATCAGCGATGCAAACCTGCCATTGATCATATTGCCCTAGTGACTTTAGCAGTGAGTGCTAAAGCATGTGTACACATGGCCTGGGTTAGCGTCCTGGGCGCTGTGTGTCTCCCTACCTTGTCTGTTGTAGCAGTCCTCAGCCAGGCAGCTGTGCTGGTTTGCCCTTCTGAAGCCCAGTCCTACGAGTCTTCGGCCGGGAGGCAGAATTCGCGTTGGGGTGACTAGAGAACGGCACGTGTAGCAAGGAGACCCCAAGTCCATCCGGCCGAAACCTCTGAAGAGAGTGCAGAGCGAACCATCACCAGAGGCTAGGAGTTACATATCATCTTCACGCTTTCAGCCAACAGCAGAGGGACTGATGTTGGTATGTTTGGGACATGATTGAGGGGGGGTGTGCATGGCGGACCCCACCTGAAGCTGCGCCCGCAGTTGCCGCATTGGAACTCGGCGAGGCCCCACATCCTGTCAGGCGGCACTGCGTCATATTTCCTCTTACACCTACGACAGCGGGACACCTGTGAAAGATTGGTGTTACTGAGGAAGACCTGTAACCTACAGGAGACTGCAGTGTTGGGTGCTCATTGCGAATGACGCATGGAATGCACAGGACGTGTGTGTTTGGGAGGGAAACTGCACCTTCTTCCTTTCAGGGACACGGCGCCACCAGTCAAAGTCACACGCCTGGCATGCGAACTGGCACAGAACCGAGATCATGAGGTTCTGCTGCGCGTTGTCAAACATGCGCAGGTTTTCTTGCGTCAGAGGCAGAGTCCGGAGCTGCTCAGCCACATCCTGAAGGGCAGAGGCTCAGTTCACTCTCAACCTAACTTATCCTGTACAAAGCTTAAATCCTGTCAAGTTTATTTTTCTCTCTGATATAGCAGTGGGCCACCCTCACTCGTTTACTCTCGTCATTCCTTAATGCCCATAAATGAGTCCGACTCAATCACTGGTTTTCTCTTATAAGGATTTCCTTACGTTGATATCACGGTCCTCTCGTGGCGCTCTCCTTGGTCGGGGCTGTAGCAGAGACAAAGAAATTTTCGAAGAATGTCAAAGGTAAAAGCAAAAGTAGCAGAAGGAGAGGGTTCATTATTCCTCATAAACCAGCATCCTGCAGGTTCCTGGCCGTTTTTACCAGCCCCTTATGTGCACGTGGAACCACAGGTGCGGTGATTTTGGATTAAAAAAAAAAATGAACCAGCAAAACCATGAACCTTTTTTTTTAAAAAAAAATTGGTCACATGACTGATCCTCATCCACTCATACGTCTGCTTTTCAGATTATCGCTATAAATCCAGGAGACCCCAGAGATTCCCTACTGGGAACCAACTAGCTATAAGTGCTGCTAGGTTAACCTACCAATAACAGAGCCAAGACTAGTGTGGGGGATCTGTATTAATTAATAACCGATACAACGATTAACAATCATATTTTTAAGCAAGAGGCTGAATATTCTATTGAGTGATAATTAGAGTTGCAAAAATCTAGGAATTTTCTCATTAATTCCCGCATATTCCCATTAATTCCCATGGAAAGTTTCCAGAAATGTTCCGCCCCTTTGCAACCCTATAATGTCCTTTTATTTGGGCTGTAACGAGTGACAAACACTGGGTTTCGGTTTGGCCTAAGACAAACTTGTTTATAAGGAAAAACGTGGTGATCTTGACATACCCGCGGTTGCCGCGGCTGTGGTTGGTCTTGACCTCCCGCCTGCTCTTCAGCCTCGAGTCTCTCGACAACGTTCTGAAGGAGACAGAGGTTAGACGTCAGTGGCTAGGGGATGCAATAGGACCTGAGGCCCCTTGGCAAAGCACAATGAGACCCCTCTGAAAACCTGCGTTAACCCAGCAAGGTTTTTATGTTCGGGAAAAAAATTATTCAGGTTTAACTGCACTGGGCAGAGTAAAGGGATGGGGATGGAGTTTAGAGCTGCTACCTGGGATGTTTCATTTAGGATGACAAAGTACTTCAAGACCGGAGCACAGACTTCAATAATAAAGCGTGCTAGACATTCATTGAAGAAAGACCTGCTGACCCAGTGATACACACAAAAATAAACATAGCCCCCCACGTGCAGCATTACAGCATTACCCTGGCCACCTCATCGTTCTGCAGATTTTCCCGGTCCTCGTCATCCAGGTCTGTGCCAGTGTGGGGAAGCAGAGGGGGACAAATCACAGATAGGAGGTTTACACATTCGCGTCAACCATTTTATGGTCTTTCCCTTAAGAGATAGAGAGAGATCCTCTATTGTCACTGCATATTAATATACAACGAAATTCAGTTTGAAACAGACCACTGAACGTAGCAGTTCAAAACGGCATGAATAATTTGAAATAAGAATAAAAGCACGCGAGTTAGTAAAATGCGCATTGCACCACATCCCTGAAGTGCATAGTCCATATCAGTGACATCACCATGGAACAACATCTCATATCTTAAAAGTCCAAAGGATGAGTTGAGTTGATCTGTGAGGGAGATATCAGAGGAGGAGGGAGGGTTGATGTTTGGCTTGTAATCAGTGAGTTTCCTGATGCCACGTCAGATACAGCAGTATGGAGGTTCAAAATAAGGATTTATAAACCTCAGAACTTATGCCAATCTTTCTAAATGACTTTTTTTTTTTTTTACCAGTTATAACCAAAGTAACTCCTCTCTGGTCCTGCAGGTGGATATTTCTGATGGGCAGAAGTGGATTTTTAGGTCCAGAGAGCTCAAATCTAGACCAAGATTTAGTTTCAAACAACCAGTTGAGTATAAAATGTCACAGTCACAGAGTCCTCAGCTGCTGCTTGAAACAAAATCCTGGTCTGGATTTGTACTCTCTGGACCTGATCCATCCACTGATGAAGGGTGAAATGGTGGAGAGCAACTCACCTGACTAAAGGGTGAATTCGCAGCCCAGCTTATATGAGTGTCAGACATATAACAACCCACACCCTCAGACTGGAGCATCACATCACTCCAGTGCCCCCACTGGGTGGCGTACGCCAATGCGAATCATTGCCACTTCAGTCCCCTCACCTCTATCCTTCATTAAGATGATGTCCATGGCGACCACGCGATGGTTGTTGCCATAGCGTCGCATGAGTATGGTTGCCTTGTCGATGGCGATCTTCCCGTGAAACTTCTCCCTGAGTCGCCTGACATTCTTCTCCAGCTGGGTGACACAGAGATCACATTGCGTATTAAGTGATTGCACCCCGTGTATTGGAACGTATACACTATACTATATGCAAAAAAATAGCAGATACCAGATATTCAGCTGGTTGGCCACACCAGGCCACAACAAGCAGCGTAGAAAACACCTTTTAAAGTTAGTCTTTTTAAATCTGAGTGGGCCTGTATTCTGTCTGTCACATTAGTGATGTGATTGAGGGTGCTGCCTTTGACGTGGAGTTTATGTTGCGGATAATATGACTCGTTTAACGTTCTCTGTTATACAGAGCGATCTAGCTGGGCAACACACACTGTCAGAAAAGAATACCAGTTTGTACCTTTGCTTGTCACTGCAGCTGTACCCTCAAGGGTCTGCCAGTTGTACCCTAGTTGTAGGTAAATGACCTTTTGGTATAATTTAAGGTACAAGACATGAACTTTGAGGAATATCCCCAAGGTACAAACAACATTAATGTAACTCCAATGGTAGATAATGTTCCTCATAGTCAATTTCTGTGTCTTAAAAGGTACATTTACCCTTGAGGGTACAGTGACAAGCAAAGGTACAAATTGGTAGCCTTTTTATTAGCGAATATATAATGTAAATATGCCCAGGATCTACACTACACGCTGGGACATTATTACTAACACATACACGCAAGCAAAACACGGCAGCGGGTTTCACATCTACAAACAAGCTGGGCGCACAAACGCAGGATACACAGATCCTGGGTGATACCCCTGCTGGCTCTGCTGAACTTTGAAAAGTGATAATCCTCCGCCATCGCGTCATGGACAGACCTGTGTTATTTACGGCCACTTCGATCGTTAGACATGGAGTGGTGCAATTTATCAGAGTCCAAAAGAAGCGGCGCCAAAGGAATACGCCCACGTTTATGCCTTGGTATAAAATCTAATGTCGTTTAAGGTGAATGTAGCGGTATGTGAAGATCCTCTGAACGTCGGCGTGATGCAGTATAGCTTCGGTTACTTCTGACTGCTGTCATCAGCGTTTCTCGTTTTAAGAGACCGCGAAACGCATGGGTGGTTTCCAGGGTTGGTAAGCGGTCTGGGTAACGGACGAAAGTCGGCGCTCGGGACGTTGCGCAAAATGACTTTGCGAGAATGAAAGTTAGAATAAATGGAAGTAATAAAGCAGATGTTTTTGATGAGGAATCGGATCGAGGAAATTAGAGAACTTCCGTATTAACAATAATGCATATTCATGAATATTGATCCTCTTTGCCACACAACGTAGCACAAATTACAAGCATAAAAAACGGAACGCAAAAAAATGACTCTACCTCCACCTCTTCTCGTAGTCGGTTCATTTCTTGCTTTGGCTACACTTGTTATCTTTATAAGTGGCTCTTCTTCTTTGCTCTTCTTTATAGCAATACGTGGAAAAAGAGCGCAGCTTCATTTGCTTGTCTCGATTTCCTGCTTGAAGCTCTGTGTACGCGACGCCTGTTTTCTCTTGGATTACTTTACTTTCAGTTTATTATGTAAACGATTTCTCTACCTGCCAGCTGGCGGCGCCATAACGTCTCGGAAATAAATTAGAAGTGTATTTCTGATGTATTCGGGAGATATGTCTTAACAGAATTAATTTACTTTTAGTTTCAACGAAGTACTGCTTTAAAGCATGTACTTTACTTTTTTAATTGAATGAGTTAAATAGGCCTGCATTTAAAACAATAAGCTAACGTACAATGTTCCGTAACTCGTTTTGCAATTAGGTGTGGGACCATAAACTTGTTTCTGGAATATTTCTGGCCAACAAAATGAGGGAAAAGTTAGGAAAACCTGCAGTTCAAGCTGGAGCGGCTGCGGTGCAGGTGTCTATAGGGTATCTGGTTTCTAAATCTGTGCTGTAATGTGCCAGATGGACGCTGTGATGGATGTTATACAAAGAGCATTAATTGTTGCGCAGTTTATAGCATTACAGCTGAATGCACATTTAACTTTCTATAACTGTGAGGCCGATTACCAAGCCACCAGTGTGTGTCGTAGGTGGCCCGACGCGTTGTTTCTGTTCCCGACAAAGCAAATAGGATTATGGGATGATCTCGGGATTTCGCTTTAGGGCAGGGACCCCCGCAGACCTGTCAGCCGAGTTTATATTAAGCACAGGCATAGAGGCTCAGTTAATTGTCATGCTGGATGCTAGCATAACGCTGGTCACTTTTAATCCATAAACGACACACAGGCGTGATCGTGTGTTAAATGTCATCTTCAATTAACTGAGACCTCCCGCAACATCCCTGCGTTTCAGATATAGGCCTGAAACCAGTATAGGGACAACAAAATACGCTATAGATGAAGGTTGCTCGCATGTTTAGAGACACTTTGTGGCGACATTTATTAACACAAGCAGCAATTGCTTTATTTATCCCTTTGTGTCTGTTTCACCCTTTAGCAAAATTCGAGATCGAAATTGAAAGGCGACATCAGCAGGAAATGGCGCGCATCACCTTGGCAACCGGTTGTTATTGGACCGTCCTGCACAACTCACTCGGTCAGGTCAGTGACACGTTACTTACAACGCTGTCACTGCGGAATAGACGTGATGCACAAAAATGGAAGAACTGCTCAGTAATCTGACTCTACACTGACTTTTTTGTACTTTATTATAGTGCCTACAAAAGTCTATCACGGCGTTCATGAAGGTATCCCTTAGAGGTGCAGATATTTGTGGACAGAATAGCGTTTTGCTGACATCACGTCTGATAAGCGAGTGTTTCCCAAACCAGTGCTCAGGGCACACTAGGCAGATCCACATTCTTTGTTTTAGCCCAGTTCCAAGAATAGCTGAACCAAGTAAATAGAAGCTCTAAAAACCTTACAGGTGTGCTAGGAACTGGAATAAAACGAAAATGTGGATCCATGTTGTATACCCTGAGTACTGATATCACCTCCATGTTATTCTGTCCACAAATATCTGCACCTCTAATGGACTAGGATCAAGATATAGTGGGTGTGTGGAAACGAGGCAGAAGACTCTGGTCTGGTCCAAGGGAGTAAAAGCACAGGACAGCAGGGTGTCCATAGGCAGCCAAACGGATCGTATCCCACAATCCCACAGCACACGAGGACACAAAAGACTGCAGTTACCTACATTTTATTAGAAGTAATTTATTTTACAACTTGTCTGTTGCAAACAAACAGTAAAGATGAGCTCCTGTACAATGATTTTAAACTACTTTTAAACAAGTATAAGAATTAATAATAACCGTAAAAAAAAAATCTAAGTGTTTCTAGTAATACAGGAACAAACAAGTATTGGCCTTATTCTGTCTGAAAACAACGCTAACGTTTGTTCTTTTTGTCGTTTTGTGTTTTTTTTTTTTAGTACATACTCATTTTAGAAACATAAGACATTTGAAGCAGACAATCCCACTTCAAACAAACACTATTTACAAGCAGAAAATCGAGTTTCTCGACATGCACAGTGTAGCGATGGAATGACAAATGAAGAGCAAGTTAAAAAAAACAAAAAACAAAACTGCATTTGCGTGTCTGTACACCGCTGGTGCACATGGCAGTCCTTTGCTTATCTCTGGTTTTCCCGGTGGGGAAAGAAAAAACCACACAATGCACTTTAAAGACACCCAGCCCTGGTGTGGCAGGACCGAGGCACTGAGCTGGCCACGCACTCAAAGGGGGTGTCCTGTCTGCAAACGGTTACAACCCCTCAGCCCCTAGGCCGATTCCGTGGTGAGGATTCAGACCGCTTGTGGGCTATCAAATGACCCCTAGCAGTGGAGAGGAATGGGAAACTAACAGCGGGATCACGTATTGTTACAGTAGGCGGGCTGGTGGATGGGGAAGTACAAGAAGAAGAACAATGGTGTGGGAGGCCCCGCCCATTCTCCGAAGGACCATGGGATTGGCTGCCGGAGAGAGAGAGACTCAAATGATAATGATGTATGACACTACATAGTAGTGTTAGCTCTGCCCCCAGCTTCTGACATAACCCCCCCCCAGCAGAAATGCCTCCATCCCTTCTGCCAGGTGTCACATGGGCAGAGCCACTACATGCCTCAACAGGAAGTGAGGCGATGAGATGAGGCGGGAGGCGGGGGCTCCTTTAGAGGGAGTGGTGATTTCGGCAGCAACTGTGAGGAAGTGAGCTCTGATTTAGATGAGGTCAGTAGCAGACGGCCGGGAATGTGTCCCCAGCAATGACATGGCGGCTTGATGGGGGGGGGGGGTGTGTATGGTTTACTGTCCCAGTGCTGCCACCATAGCCCAGCTACATTTCACTAAAGCGCAACACAAGGAGTCTGTGGGACCTACAGACCGGAATGTCTGTGTGACAGAAAGCAGCAGCTGGTAAACATAGCTTTGATCGCCATGGCGACGCCGTCCATGGCCTCAAACAAACAAAACAAAACAAAAAAATTCAAACACGTCCAAAGGAAAAAAAAAAAACGTAAATCAGGCAGTGAAATGCAAACCACAAAGGTAGACTGACAGCTGGAAAACTGGTATTTAATAATGGAGTAAATGCCCTTAGCCAGTAGACTAACTTACCATGGCTGGGATACTGGGGCAGAAGAGGTTCATCCCACCTGGACGGGGGAGGGGGGGGGTCTAGAGCAGCCAGTGAGAAACCCCTAATTGTGTGGTTCATCCCCATACCAAACAGTGAACAGCTGTTTTGCTAATACTCACGCTAATATTGAAATGGCCTGTTGACCGTTTGCTATCACAGCCGTCAGCCGCCCCCCTCCCCCACCCCGCACACCCAGCAAGTGCTTCAGAAATGCCCCCTACATCCATACAAACAAATAATACCTATCTGGAATGTTCATTTTAAAAGATCCTCCTCTGATCAGTACAAAACCCTACTGTTGGCCATTTTTAAGTCTATGTGTTACATCAAGCTACTGTTGTTGTCTGTTTGGCCTAAATAAATACTTAAAGAAATTAATCAGTCAAAACTGGCAAATGATCTCCCTCATTCTGACACATTTTTAGCTTGAATTAGCAGGAGAGGACAAGCCTTTGTAATAGTCTCCACTCTAAATGTTGACCGTATACCGTTTTATTTGACGAGTTCTGGATTGGGATGGAGCGCAGACCAATCGGTGTTGAGCGTGTTGCGATTTGATGAGTGGCGTTCAGCTGTATGGGGGGTTCGGTCCGCATTTGAAGGAGAGATTTCTCTGAAAGAGGGAGCAGGCGTCTGAAATGTACTCGGGAGAAACGATCGAAGAGGAATAAATAAAAATGACGCGGGAGGAATTTCCCGCAATAGTTGGCTTTTCTCTTCATCTACTTTTTAAAAGTTTGTTAGTTTCAGGAAAACCTCCCCTGCCTTTGAAATTAAAGACTTCAAATTTCTTCATATACTTTTTTTTTCTATTACAAAAAGTCCATTTTGACAGAATAAGTCTTACTTCATTAAATTGTCTTCTTTTTAAGACAACAGACATTTTCCTTTACTAATTTTACCTCCTGTTCGCTTGCAAAGCCAAGCTAACAGTTCATTGGATAATACAGTCAATCCGAATCCAAACAAAATCTTGGAAAGGGGGTGACAGATTTATATTCATTAAAAAAAATGACAACTCCTACAGTGAGCTGTGATTTTTTTTTCTTTTTCTTCCCCACACAGGTCCTCATGGTCCAGTGGCGACTTCACGCAAACACCTGCATCTTGCTGTTGGACTCCTGGACGTGTGGGATCTGTGTCTGGGCGGGAGCAGCCACGGCCGGGCTGGGGGTGGAGTCTGACCAGTCGGACACGCAGTGCGGGGAGGGGCTGGACCAGGGCTCGGGGGACTCGGGTGACGGCGTCAGGTATGGGTGCTCGTTGGGCAGGTGGAGGTAATGCTTGGGCGTGGCATCCAGGGCGGAGCTGTAGCTGTGCTGAGAAGGTGGAGTCGGGTAGTCCTCCAGGCCCGCCCCGCTGCTGGCATTGGCACTTGGAGCCTGCGGGGGTGGAGGTTGCGGGGTTGGGGCTTGAGGTTGCTCAGGCTGTGGGGGCGGAGCCTGGGCGGGCTGCTGTTTGAAGAAGGGCGGGGGCGGAGCCTGCTGAGGAGTGGGTGGGGTCGGCGTGCCCATGCGGGTCATGCTCTGCTGGCTGGCCAGACTGTGCTGCTCGGCGATGGAGGGCAGCTTGACGGGGCTCAGCGACTGTGGCGGGGACACAGGCGTGGGCTGCAGTAGGGCCTGTTGGGAGCCGTGGAACAACCGCTGCTGGTGCAGGAGGGCGGCCTGCTGCTGCTGCAGGGCTGAGCCCTGGGGGGCCACGCCAGCCTGGGTGCTGGTGGGAGGGTGCACCAGGCCCACGACCTGCTGGCCGCACTGGGAGGTGGTGGGCACACGGGCGTGCCAGTCAAAGGGCACGCTGACCGGGCTCACCATGCCCAGGTTGAGCCCCAGCTGGGTGGCGTTCAGCACGTAGCCTGGGGGGCCGGGGGCCACTGAGGGCATGGGGATGCGTCCCATGGAGAGCGCGCTGTCGGCAAGGTCGCCCAGCTGCGCCATGGAGACAGCGAAGGGGCCGCCCGCTGCGTCCAGCAGCCCATGCACCATGGGGGTGCCGGGCATCGACACGGAGGGGTGGAAGAGGCCCGGGGAGGGCATGGCAGCCGGGGAGGCGGGGTTGGTGACGTAGCCGGCATTGCTGGCGCCGCCGCGTGGCGAGTCCAGTGAGTCGACAGGGGACAGTGTGACTGAGCTCTCCAGCAGTGAGCTCTGCATATCCAGCGTCAGCTTCCGGTTCCGTGCCTTACCCGCATCCTTCAGCCCGCCCTGTGGCCCCACCAGCCCTGCCCCCTTGGCCCCTGGCGGCCGCCGGCCCTTCTTGCCCTGCGGCGTGGGCTTGAGGCCGGAAGCAAAGGCGCCGGGCGGGCACATGAGTGGCGAGAGTGCGTGCGCCCCCTGTGGGCTGCGGACGGTGTTGTACTCGTCCAGCAGCTGCACGATGTCGTGGTGCATGCGCTCCTGCGCGATGTCGCGCGGCAGCCGGTCCATGTGATCCGTGATCTCGCGGTTGGCGAAATGGGCCAGCAGGATGCGCACGGCCTCACAGCTGCCCTCCCGTGCCGCGAGGAACAGTGGCGTCTCTTCCTGTGGGGAGGGGGGCACAAACTATTATATATACATCCTGAATATGTGACCCCGTGTTCTTCGAGCAAAGAAAACATCTTTTCCTCCGCCCCAAGTAGCTTAGCACCAAATACTAATTAATCATCGTGTGGCTAAGGTTAGGATGCTGTGTCTATCACTGGAATGTTGCTGGTTCTAATCCTGTGTAGTTGGCGGAGTGATTTCACCTTTGGGCCTGTGATCAAGGCCCTAACTGATCTGATCCTGCTCTCAACTGTACATTGCTTTGAATAAAAATAACTTGTTTGTAAATAAAAAAGAGCAAAAGAACAGGATGAGCTCTCGTCGTCTGAAGTCCTTCTCGTGTATCGCCACCATCTGCTAAAAACTGCGCTTTATGTGCTCTCGGCCCGGGTGTGGGGATGAGGTGCTCTCAGTACCTTGAGGTCCTGCATGTCCTTGTTGGCACCGTTCTTCAGCAGGGCCACCGTCGCCTCCACGTTGTTGACAGCAGCCGCCCAGTGTAAGGCCGATTTACCTGCAGCAGGGGCCGGCGGACATGACGGTTAGATTGGCCGAAATTCCGCCACACCGCCATTGGCTAGGAATTAATGTCTGCCTTTGAGGATAACGAGACTACTGACTTCTGATGAAAAGCTAGCGGCCCACTCTCGTGTTAAAGCAGTCACCTCTTCTACACTCCCGTTTGTACCAGTGGTTACAGCCACTAAGTTCCCATACTCCCCACCAATCAAAACACCTGGCTTTTGATGATACACCCAGTCACCCTGCTCTCCCCCCCCCCCCCCCAGCTGTCACAAGCCCCTCAGGATGTGGCCTATGGGATGCCCCACCCACCAAGCTCGTCCACAGCATTGACGTCGGCGTGGCAGGTGATGAGCTCCTCCACCATGCCCTCGACGGCCAGCCGGGCAGCCAAGACCAGAGCCGTCGAGCCGTCGTACATGCGGGCGTCCAGGTCGGTGGCCCGATTGCGGATCAGAATCTGAAAGCACATCAGATCCACTTAATAAATGCAGTGTTTCCCCTACCATTATATTAGGGGGGCGCCCCGCCCCCCTAACAGCACATCCCGCCCCCCCCCCTTGAAGGTCAAGTTAATTTTATTTTCTATATAGCGCCAGACCACAACCAGAAGTCATTTATGGTTACCTTCCCATAGAACAGGTCTATACATCGTCCTTTTATTAAACAAACTAAATAGCCTTTTGTTATTTATCTTATTTACACAACAGCTTGTCATTGTTGTCTCTGCGCGGTCACGCATTTACAATTCTCCTCCGCTCCCTGTATCGCGCGTGGCGGAGCTCCGCCCCGATGCGCGCGCACAGACACCAGCGGATGGAGAGCGCGCATCGGAAAGCATGTTGTGTCAGCCGCCTGAAAAGCAGACAAAAATATCTGCCCACCTGGAAGACGCCCTGTGCGTCCGCGGCCACGGCAGCATGCAGCGGCGAGCGGCCCGTGTTGTCCTGCGCATTGGCGTCGGCTCCGGCGTCCAGCAGCCTCTTGGCGGCGTCGGCGCGGGCGTAGCGGGCGGCCAGATGGAGCGCCGTCTCTCCGGTGCGGTCCGTCTGCGCGGCAAGCGAAGCGCCTTGGTAGATCAGGTCCGAGATAATGTTGGCTGATGACTCCTCGGCGTCCTCCTCCTCCGCCACGTCCGTCTCCAGCCCCCCGCCACAGAAGGATGCCAACATCAGGGGAGTGAAGCCGTCTGCAGGGGATATCAGGCGCCAGCCAATTAAAAGCTTTGCTTTATAACATGTAATCCACTGTGACATGAGACTGAAGATCACCCAATCAGAAACAACTTTACGACCTACGTGTCAGTCAGATTAAAAACGAGCGCCCTCCCCCACGCACCTGGGCCCCTGACATTGACGTCCATGCAGTCGCTGTCAAACTCTCCCTGGGGAGGCGTGAGTGCCATGGAAGGAGGCATGCGGATATCGGCGGCTGCTAGGTGATGCTGGGTCCAGCGGCGGCAGTCCACGGCGTCCTCGCTGTCCGACATGACACTGGGCTCCTCCACCTATGCGAAGATGCAGTGAGCGATTTGCACAGGTGCACCAGGCGCGCATGAGGGCGCCGTGACCATGAGCATCGCCGACGGGAGTGAGGAATGCCCCACCTTCAGCCTCTTCGCCTCGGGGCAGTCTGTATCCAGCCACTGGTCGTTGTGGTCTCCTAGCAGGGACTCCTCCACAGTCTTGGGAATGTGTCTGTGGGAACACATGCTTTTAGTGCCCCGCTCCGATGCGGAGTGCATGCGTGCGTGCATGCGGCCACCTCCACTCACTTCATGCCCAGGGCATCCTGGCCCACTGGCTCCCTGCGGCTCTTGTTGCTGGCCGCCTCCTTCTTGAGCAGGAAGCCCTCGGGGAACCACAGCGTGCTGTGCTCCCGCTTGCGCCGGGCGATCAACATGCCCAGCACTAGGATGACCAGCAGGAAGAGCGCCGCCACGCCCACCAGCAGCAACTTGCCCCACTCTGGCACTTCCGTGGGAGGGTGGGGCAGTTTCTCACCTGTTGCGGGGGGGAGGTAGATGAGAACCACAGGACGCCTAACTGCCACTACTTTACTGACTTTCGTTTTTTTATGTGCAGTCATGTATGTGCTGCCCCCTTGTGGTGCTTGCACTACACTACGTCCAAATCCCACTAACATGCCTGTGAAGCAATAATGATCAGCGGTACTCACTGCGGACTTCTTTGATGGGGTAGGGCAGCCGCAGCATGTCCACCGCGGACAGTGCCCCCAGGTACTCTGCGGCGTTGTTGGCTGTGGGGAAGCAGCTGTCCTGTGTACATAGCCTGTTATCGATCTCCAGGTACACGATGGACCTGTAGGGGGCAGCGTGGAGCACAAAGGGTGTCATTATTGTAGAGTTTATCGGTGAAGAGCGGCACCCCTGTTTGGGCATACCCACTTACCCGATGACTTCCTCGTGAGAAGTGAGTTCGCGTTTCAGGCGGGGGCCCTGGCGTGTATACGGCCGGATCATGGCCTCGCCGTTGCGGTCGAGGCGGAAGCGCAACGTTGTGCGCAGGATGGAGCTGAGGCGTTGCAGGAAGGCGGTGCCGGTCCGGAGCAGCTCCTCCGGTGGAAGCAGAACCACAATAACCAGGACGTCGTCGGCCAAATGTTCGGGAACCTTCTCGGCGCAGTCCAGCCCGTCCCAGCCACACTCCTCTGTGTTGCAGCCTTGATCGCAGCGGCCATCGCCGTAGTGGTCGATACAGTAAGCCTCGTAGATGGGGCTGAGGGGGGAGGGGACAGAGGGGCGTAAGCACCACACCTCTGGGCCAAAAGATAGATGGAGAGGAAGATGAGGAACTCACTTGCATGTCCTGGGTCTGTTGTTGCAGGCGAAGTTGTCAAAGAGACACTCAGGTCGATTGCAGGCCTCATCGCATTGGCTGTTGTTGAAGACGTGCCAGCACTGCGGGTCGTCGCATTTGGCCCAGGGGTTGATGGCCAGGGAGCAGTCGCCGTCGTCCCACTTGCAGGGGTAGGTGTTGCACTCCTTGTCGCAGACCCCATCATTGGCTTTGCCGTGGCAGTCGGGCAGCGGACACACGGGTTTGGGCTCCACAGGCAGCTCGCAGCGTTTGCCCGCCCAGCCGGTGGGGCACTGGCAACGGAAGTAGGGGAAGCTAGAGTCCTCGGCGCAGACGCCGCCGTTGCGGCACGGCTGGGAGGAGCAGCTGTCGGAGCTGCGAAGCTGGCAGTCGGGCCCGGTGAAGCCCGGGTGGCAGGTGCAGAGCGGGCCGCGAGGAGTCAGCACGCAGCTGCCGCCATTGTAGCAGGACAGCTCCCGGCATGACAGTGGGCTGCGCTCGCAGTTAAGCCCTGTGTAGCCCTGGGGGGCGGACATGACAGGGACATCCTCAGAGACAGAGTAGAGGTGGACCAATCGAACGCGCCGAAGAGGGTCAGCTGATCATGTCAGAGGGGTGAAGTGTACTCACAGGCTGACAGGTGCAGGTGTACCCCAGGGTACTGCTTGGGGACAGGGAGCAGAAGCCCTCGTTCTGGCAAGGTTGAGACTCACAGACGCTGAATCTGCTCTGACACCTTCGACCTGCGGAGGACACCGGAGGTGAGCGAGGTGGTGAGGACGCCCCCTGGTGGCCACAGACAGTGGCGCATACATGCGTCGCCATGCACCGACACACGCACCTGTGAAACCTGGCTTGCAGATACACTGGTAGTCGTTTGGAAGTTGGATACAGTCTAGGCTACTGGAAGGGCTGCACGGGTTCGAGCGGCACTCATTAATATCTCCTTCACAGCGCTCGCCGGTGAACCCAGGCGGGCAGTTACACCGGTACCCCCCGACTTGGTCCACGCAGGTCCCGTTGTTGAGGCACTTGGGTGTCCCCCGGAACCTCGGGGAGGGACTGCAGTCATCCTCATTTATCTCGCACAGGACACCTGAAAAGGTGAGGGGAATATGTTAAATGTGGAAGGGGGGGGGGGGGGTTAAATTGAAATGAATGATGGAAATCTTTCTGTGTTCATACCCAGGGTCCCGGGGGGGCAGGAGCATATGTAGCGGCCGACCAGGTCGATGCAGGAGCCCCCGTTTTGGCACGGGTGCGACTGACATTCATTGATCTCGATCTCGCAGTTCATTCCCTGGTACCCTGGGATACACTGAGCGAGGGGGGGGGACACCATCTGTCTACGGTCTTTTCCAGTATTATACAGCAAGACCATAATGGTAGCCAGTTCCAGTCACGTCACGGTCGCACAACCCCGTGGGCGCTCACCTCGCAATTGTATCCTCCCACATAAGCCCTGCAGGTGGCGCCGTTGCGGCAGGGCTTATCCTCACAGTGGTCCACCTGGCTCTCACAGTAGCTGCCCGTGTAGTCCGTGGGACACTTGCAGTAGTGAGCCGTGCCGGTGTTGACGCAATGGCCGCCGTGGTGGCACAGCTGGTCGATCCTGATACCTGCACGTGTGATGGGGGGGGGGGACACGCACAGTGATAAGCGTGAGGGGGTGGGTCACCCTTGTGAGGGGGTGGGTCCAAGATCGACAGCGAACGCACTTCTCTGCACTGCGGCCACCTCGCAGGACACGCCCGGGATATCGCAGTAGCGGCCAGACCACCTGCCCATGCAGTCGCAGGTGAACGAGCCATCCTGCTGGCGACAGCGGCCCCCATTCTTGCAGGGGGAGGACAGCCGGCACCAGTCTACTGCCATCTAGTGGGAGAGGGCGGTAATTACACACGATCCCATTGTTTTACTTTCTGCATGCACGCATTTGTCGGGTAGGTGGGGGATGGATGGTGACGTGTCGGACCTGGCACCGGTTGCCGGTGTAGCCCTTGGGGCAGACACAGTGGAAGGCCTCCAGGCCGTCCTGGCACACGCCGCCATTCAGGCAGGGTTTGGTGTCACATTCGTTGACCTCGTGTTGGCAATTGGACCCGGTGAAGCCGGAGCGGCAGGTGCAGGAATAGCCGTTGATCTTGTCGACGCAGGTGCCTCCGTTGAAACAGGAGCTGTAGCCAGTGAGGGAGGCAGAGCGGGGATGGGTAAGCTTTGCGTTTAAAGCAAGATGGCAGCCCACAGAGGCGGGGAAGTTGTTGCTGACCTCTCGGTGCAGTCAGGGATGTTGGTCTCGCAGTGGATGCCGGTGAACCCGGCCTTGCAGGTGCAGGTGTAGCTGTTGACGTAGTCGGTGCAGGTGGCTCCGTTCAGACAGGGGGCGCTCTGACATTCATTCACCTCCACGGAGCAGCGCGGCCCCGTGAAGCCCGGCAGGCAGCTGCAGCGGAACGAATTGATGCCATCGGTGCAGGATCCACCGCTCAGGCACGGATCTGGATGAGGAGGGAATGGGACACCGCCGATGAGAAAGTGACCGTGGCAAGACCAGGTAGGCAGGCCGGTGTCTAGGTGGGCGGGGGCTGCTCACTGGGAAGGCAGTCATTGATGTCAGTCTCGCAGTTGGGGCCCGTGAACCCTGGGCGGCAGGTGCACATGTAGCTGCCCAGGGTGTTGGTGCAGGTGCCCCGGTTCTTGCAGGGGTTCAGCGTACACTCGTTGATGTCGGTGTTGCACTGGTGACCTGTAGGGGGAGACAAAGTGCAACGAGTGTCACATTTTCATTCCGTTCTGAATTTGCAAGATTATATCCGTTATTGCATTTAATAGTGTTTTATTGCTTTAATGCATGAGTACGTGAGCAGGCGTTTGCGGGGGGGGGGGGGGGGGGGGCTCACCTTGCCACCCAGGCTGGCAGGTGCATTGGTATCCCAGATAGTCGGGGGTGTGGCTGCAGATGGCCTGGTTTTCGCAGGGGTTGGGGGAGCAGGGTGTGAGGACGTCGGTGCAGGTGGACCCGCTGAAAGGCAGCTCGCAGAGGCAGGTGAAGCTGGCCGGCCCGTCCACGCACGTGCCCTTGTTCAGGCACGGATTGGACGCACACTCATTAATGTTGATCTGGCACAGGGGGCCTGTATGGAGGGGAAAGGAAAAAAAAAAGCACAGTTCATGTATGTGTATAACATTTACCAATGATAGTGGGCAGCCACTAGAGGGCAGCATGTGATCCAAATACAGGCAGGGACCTTGTACAGCCAAAACTCAATGGAAGTTTGTTATGAATGGGAACGTCACATACCAATTGACAGGCAATACGGCTGAACAGCCTGGTGGTTTATTTGGTTAATGACAGAATATTCTAGGCCTGACGCGCCGTGGATCTCCAGCCACGTTTCTGAGGCCATGCCCGCCGGGGGGGGGTACCAAAATGCCCTGCTCACCCCGGAAGCCCAGTTGACACTTGCAGACGAAGCCATTCAGCTGGTCGACGCAGGTGCCGCCGTGCTGGCAGGGGCTGGACTGGCAGTCGTTGCGGTCTAGGTCGCAGTTGGTGCCCACCCAGCCGGGCTCACAGTCGCACCTGTACCTGCGAGGTGGATAGAGAGATCAGGCGTATGCAAATAGACCCCGACTGGTTTTTACTTCAAATTATTTTACAGTGACGTCAAAATCTTGGATTTTCCTTCTATTATAGTGCAGCGTCACGAAGGAAATCCTGTGATTCGTAATGGAATGAAATAGCTGAAAGCTATGTGTCGTGTATCAATGATGTTTGTGCCACTGAACCTCATGTGGATGTGGGTGCCCTGCGAGACATGGGCTCGGGGGCGGAGCCTTACCCATTGAGGTCATCCCGGCAGGTCCCATGGACGCAGGGGCTGCTGCTGCACTCGTCCACCTCGGAATAGCACAGCGGGTCATGGAAGCCCTCGGGACACTGGCAGTGGAAGCCATTCTCCTCATCCACACACGTGCCCCCACTGCGGCACGGGTTTGAAGCACACTCGTCTATCTCCACCTTGCAGAGGGGGCCTGCAGGAGGGAGGGAGCAGGAAGGGGTGGGTGGTGAATAGGTAACAATCCTGCAGTTGATCTAGGTGGCTTAGAACACTGTCGCTGTGATCAGACGGTTGCTGGTTCAAATCTCAGGGTCGGCAGAGTGATTTCACCGTTGGGCCCTTGAGCTTGGCCCTTAACCCCCAATTGCTGCAAGCACAAGCTGACCCAGACTTCCCAATCGTACGTCGCTTTCTATAAAAGTGTCTGCTGAACAAATGTAGAAGGATCTGCCCTCCAGTGAATTATGCATTAAATTAGAGTGACATCGATTATCATGCTAAATAGACGTGGATGTTTATGCATAGGATGGAAGCTGCACGAGCTGTTTAATCATGCTACGGCTGACGGACAGCGCCTTTTAGGTTCAGTCCGTAGGTTTTTTTGTGTTCTGTAAATGAAAGCTCTGGATCAGGCGTCCCTTTGATGCAGGCCTTTGGTTTTGTTTTTTGCCTCTCGGCTGGGCTAACGAGTACGTGAACACGCTGTGAACGGGCGTCTCACCTGTGAAGCCAGGCTTGCACACGCAGTCGTAGCGATTGATGCCATCTTTGCAGATGCCATAGTCGCAGGGGTTGCTGGCGCAGTCGTCGAAATTGATCTCGCAGTTGGTGCCTGTGGGAATACCGAAGACGTCAGCCAATGACGGCGCTGAGGATCGAGGGGGTCGGACGCGGGGGAGAGTGGGGCGGGGCCTCTCACCGGACGTGCCGTGCCGGCACTGGCAGATGTACTTGTTGACCAGGTCCACGCACTTGCCGCCGTTCTGGCAGGGGTTGCTGTGGCACTCGTTCAGCTGGTTCTCACACCGGTAGCCGGTGTAGCCAGGCTCGCAGTTACACATGTAGCTGGCGATGCCGTCGATGCAGGTGCCGTGGTGACAGGGGTCTGGCTGGCAGTTATCGATGTTACTCTCGCACAGGGCACCCTCGAACCCTGGGAATGGAGGCGGAGTGAGTCGAGCTTTCACCGAGCGCTCCTGCGTACCGAAAGCCCGTGGGTGGGGGGCACAGAACATTAGTCTTGAACTTGAGAGGGGACGTTCCGCGTCTGGTGTGTGGCGCTCCCATTAAGGACCCGGGCTTTACCGACCCTTCACACCGAGCCTCAGGACTGGAGGCCACCAGACCACAATGATGTCAGTCACATATCGCTTCATTTCTCATTCCATCTTCATTTCCCACTGAAGCCGCACATTTGTTTGGGGACGGGGTTGGGGGGGGGTCAAAAAGAGAGAGCTTCACTCAGGAATTGAGTCCTCCGTCTCCCCCCCCCAACCCCTTTGTCTTCTCTGTTCATACAGAGAAAGAGTCCAAGGCTCAGAGTCCCAGATCGCTTAGTTTCCATGGCTACACTATGACTACCAGTGATCCATAGAGCTGGGCGGGACCTCTGGCCCCTGGGGGCGGGGCCTGCCATGGAGGCGGAACTTGCTGATGGCCTCCACTTTAATGGAGTCTCACAGGCTTGCCTTTGTCAGCTCTGCCGTGGGGGCACAATGCGCCGCAGCCGGGCCCCTCCAACGGCCAGCCGCGGTGGAGGGGGCCTGGGGTGGGCGGAATACTAAACAGTCTGGGGGCTACCGGGGCCAGATGCCCCCCCCCCCCCCCCGGTAAGAGTGGGCCAGTGCTGAAACGCAAATCTCACACAGCCACCCCCTCCTCTCTCTGGCCTGTATGCAGCAAGGCACTGCAAATGCACCTTCCTAGCGCGGCCTTGCATTCACACTTGTACAGCCAGCACAAATCATACAAACTGAGACACACACACGCAGCCCTGAACGACAGCCCTGCAGCTGAGATGCCTAATGTCACTTTTGCCAGAATTGTGAGTTAAACTTCTATCTTTTAGTAAGCAGGTGCATTCTTGTTTCCACGGGTTGATTTTGGTTCATTTGATAATAGGCAGTTATGCCACTGATACACATAAATTATTACTATACTGATGTTTAGTGTTGTGGGACAGATGAACAGATGTCCTAACGAAAGCCTATAGAGCCCTCCAGAGCAGCTGCGGGCGCCATGGCAACCCGGTGATATATCAGGCTCCTCGGGTTGACCCCCCCCCCCCAGTGGGTGGTTAGTCAGACGTCTCTTGAAACTTCATGTAAATCAGTTTCCCAATCCGGTCCTCAGAGACCCGCAGACAGTCCACGTTTTTTTCTCCCTCTAAGTTCCAGGTAGGGTGCAAAAATGTGGACTGTGTGCTAGGAAGCAAAGAGGGAGCAAAAACGTGGACCGCCTGTGGGTTCCAGGGGACCAGGTTGGGAGCTACAGCTGTAAATAGCACAGACAGAGAATGGCCTCTTTGTAACACACCACTAATTTCATACTACTACTAAGAGGTTTGGGGGCACCTGAACAGAGCTTGAGGGAAGCATGGGTTAGTTTTTACCTTCAGCACACCGGCATTCGTAACCGTTGGGCCGGTCGTAGCACTTGGCTCCGTTCTTGCAGGGCGTGCTGGCGCACTCGTCGATGTCAATCTGACACATGGCCCCGGTAAATCCTGCGAGATGCATGCACATATCTCAACTGTCGAAAGAAGGCCACACTTCTCGCATCATCTTACTGTTATCGTGTTCATGGAATACAGATGTCTTTGCCCTGTTTTTGACTGTTTGTCTGGGCTGTGCTCTGGAATGTGCACGCGGAAATATTCTGGAAGCTTTGTAGGGAACCATGTTGTGGAATGCCTAGAATGAGCAGGGTCTTGGAATCTCTGTACTGTGCTGTGTTATGGAATGTCTACACTGCGCTGTAATCAGGAATACAGGCTAGATAAATTACACAATATCTTGCTTAGATTAAGTACTGAGCTAAATTGAGGCCTTTGTTGATATTTAACAGAGAGGGGTGTGCAAAGGGTTGAAGGGAGGACAGGGTGATTGTTTATTCCCTCTCTTGGGGCAACCCCAGCCCTGCGCTAGCTCCGTAGGATCAATAGCTAGATGGGGGGTAAGAAGAAGGAGGGGGCGGGTGCTGTCTGCCCCAGATGTAAATTGCAGAGCTGGAAAAGAATCTCATTAGCCGGACTGCTGTTCCTCTGCACTTTGTGGGGGGGGGGGGGGGGGGGGGGCAGTGGAAGAGGGGGTGGATAGCGGACTATCGTTTTTTCCTCCTGAGCTGTGGCTGACAAGGAGATATGGGGGGTAGAGGGGGGGGGGATGCAGGCAAGTAGGACACAATAGCGTCTTTGTTCAGGCATGTAGATAGACGGCCTCCTGGGCCTGTCTGCTAAGCAATGGTTACTCTGGCACACCAGAGGCAGCAAAAGTGGTCCACGCTCTGTCTTACGGTGCTACTCCAGTGGTGAACGGCCTACCTGGCTGGCAGGTGCAGGTGAAGCCATTGACCATGTCCCTGCAGATGCCATCGTTGACACAGGGGTTGCTTTCACACTCATCCACGTCCACTTCGCAGTAAGTACCCATGTACCCTGGCAAAAGGAAGCATGTAGGGTTTAGAACGTGCAAATTTGGTCTCTCGGGCAGCTACTTGCTATATCAAGTGCACTGTGTGGACCCTTAGTTGGAAGCTCGTCGCAGAACACCAGTGCGCAGAACCGATGGAGAACCTGAACTTGTGACCTGTGGATCACCTTCGACGGAAAGGCGCGGTCGCCCGGGATCCGTTTGGGACGCCAGAGCCGCGCAGAGCAAGTGAACATGCGGCGACGCAGACGTCGCTGTTAACACTGCGGACTCCCGGCTCAGAGACTCGGATGCAGGAACACGGCTTCCCGAAGAGGAAGGGGAAGGAATCGAGGGGCTGACAGACCCGCCGTGCGTTCCGGAGCGAGAGGGGTGCACACAGAGGGCCCCCTTTGTCCTGCCATCTATTCCCACATTCATTAACATTCACCACATCGCCCCGCCCCCCCCTTCCCAAAAAAAAAAAAAAAAAACGCTTCTATCCGTCTAGCTGCCGTCTCTCCCCCGCCCCCACCCACGACTGGAACACGCATAAGCCACAGAGAGGCCGCATGTAGCTAATTCCCCAGTTTCTGCTTGTAACTCGGAACTTGTCAGGCCCACTTCAGCGTCCTGAGTTCGGCTTTTCTCGCGCGGCAGGGAATATGCGTAGTGGATTTCTGTTTTTGCTGAATCGGACGTATCCTCAGTGTTTCATTGCTGCCTTTTATTTTTGCTTCAAACGTCGAACGTAAGACTCGAGATCCCCGAACCTCTTTTCGTCTTTCGACTCAAATCCTTGCGGGCCGCCTACAGGCCATGTGAGGTTACTACGCTCTCTAGCCACAAAGAGCTGGAACAAGCGCTTAACACGGAACTTGAGAGTTTGAACGTGCTCAGGCCTTACGCTGTGGGACCAATAAAGGTTTTGATCTGAGATGGAAAGAGACTCGGGGAAGATGACAAAGTTCTCAAATATTAAGCGTCAATTTTTTTCGTTTTTTTATATGGAAAGTGAAAGCAGTATTTTCTCACCCATATTTAGGGGAAGTATTTTTTTTTCCTCGAGTAGTTTAGGGTAAGAGGCTACAGCCGTCCCCGGGTTCAAAAGTCCATGACCTTAATCTCTCCACTGCCTACAGCCTAGAGACTACGATGCACTCCCAAGTCCAGAGTCAGCCGGACGAGGGACGTTACCTGGCATGCAGATGCAGGTGAACTCCCCGATGCGGTCCAGGCAGGTGGCATCGTTCTGGCAGGGCATGGACAGGCACTCGTTGATGTCGATCTCGCAGCGCGGGCCAGTGTAGCCCCGCCCACACTGGCACAGGAACGAGCCCTCGGTATTGACGCACTTGCCGAAGTGCTCACAGGGGTTGGCGCCTGCCAAGGGCAGGAAGGCGGAGGAAGGGGGTAGTGGTGGTCAGGGAAAACGGCCACACACACTTTGACTCGAGCACCATTCATAAAAAGGACTCCAAACTTGCCCCCCCAACAAAAGACACCGTCCGATGGACACGTGGACAAGGCCGGCTGGAGCCCCTCTTACCGATAGAGCACTCGTCCATGTCCTGGTTGCAGGCCCCGCCCACAAATCCGGCGGGGCAGGTGCAGATGGCACGCCCGTTCAGGGGATTGGTGTCGCACACGGCGCCCTCGTTGCAGGGGTTGCTGACACAGGCGTCATCCAAGTGGCATAACAGGCCTGGGAAGACAGCAAGCGGGCGCTCAGATACCCATATGCCCCTCTGAGAGATGCCCCTCCTCCCAGAATTACCCCCAGATGATGGCTCTGTGAGTCAGCGAGCAGGTGGGCCCCAGGGGAGACTGTGGTGTCCTGGTGACTGTGTCTACACGTAACTGTGATGTCACAGCGGGTTTCGGGTTTCCAGGCGTGGCTGTCCGATGGCGGCTTAGCTAGTATGACTCAGGGGTGATTCTGGGATTATTTTTATGGTGGAGGGCATAAGAGGAGCCATAATTCATACAGAGGGCCACTTAAGTGACATCGATACAGGGAGGCCAACTTTATCAATAGCCAATGATGTTGCCTGAAGTGAGTGACAGAAGAAAGGGCCAATCAGCTTTCAGCAGGGGCTGGTGCCGCTGCGGGCCCGCCCCTGTTATGATTTTACCAACATGTGTGACCGACCGCATGTTTTCACTGCGCGTAAACGTTGCGTCTGCTCCCGCGTATGATCACGTGACTCGGAAACTGGAAGTCAGTGGCGACGTCTGTGTGCCGGGGGTCGGTCGGTCACCTGTCTTGCCGACGGGACACTCGCAGAAGAAGGAGGCGACGCGATCGTGGCAGGTGGCGCCGTTGAAGCAGACGGCGGTGGCGCAGTCGTCGATGTTCTCGCTGCAGTCGTCGCCCGTCCAGCCGTTGACGCAGACGCACGTGTGGCCGCCGACCGTGTTGAAGCAGGTGCCGCCGTTGTGGCACGCGTTGGGCTGCATGAGGCACTCATTGACGTCCTCGGCGCAGTACTGACCTGTGGATGGGCGTCTGTGAGTTTGCCGGTCCCCGAGCCGCGCCGAGACGCGGGCCGTGGGACTGCGGCCATACCTGTCCACTCCGGCAGACACTGGCAGTTGTAGGTGTTCACGCCGTCCACGCAGTGGCCCCCATTCATGCACTTGTGTCCCGGGCAGTCATCCACGTTCACCTCACAGTTCTGTCCTTCAAACCCTGGACACCGGATGGGGGAGGGGGGGGGTAAACAAGGTTATTGAAATTAGAGAATCTATTTGCAGTCAGGATCCCCTTTTATCCGCAAGAACTGTGGTAACAATATGTGTGTGTCGGGGGGTGTGGGGGGGGATGACAGAAGTCAGATTTGGGGCATAAACAGTCTGGGAACATCGCAGAAGGTTAGGGGCTGAGATGAGCACTTATGGACCAGGCATTAAGCAGAGTCCTTCCCTAACCCCCTCCCCAGCTGGTCCTGTGCGTGTTTATATGAGTGCACGTCCTGGATGGAAAGCAGAGCAGCGTGTCAGCTGTTTAGGCCTTCCCACACTGAGCGTGTCGGTCCTGACGGAAGAGAGGGGCCTCCCTAAGCGAAAGGGACCGGGTGGGGGTGGGGCTTTGGGGGGCTCCCGGCGCCGTGCGCGTATTTAAAAACTTCCTTCGCAGTTTCGATGACTTCCTCTTCCAGCAAGATACATTTCCTGTCCTCTCTCCGGAGAGAGGTCAGGAGGGCCTTAAAGTAAACTCCTGCTGTTTATATAGCCCCCAGCCCCCCCACCACCATCGTCAGCAAGCACCAACCCCCCCACCCCGGCCCGACTAATAATAGAAGTGATCGTGGGATGGGACAGATTTTCTCGGCAGGGCTACTGAGATGGCCGTGTTGGGTTGTATGCTGTGCACATTCCCGCACGCACGTGTGTGTGTTTGTGTGCAGCGTACCTGGCAGGCAGGTACATTCGTAGCTCAGCTTGCCCGTGGGTCGGCAGGTGCCCCCGTTGAGGCACTGGGAGGGGGCGCAGGGCAGTGAGGGCACCTCGCAGGCCCGGCCGCTAAAACCAGCCTGGCACTGGCAGCGGTACGAGCCAAACTCGTTGACGCACGTGCCCCCGTGGAGGCACGCGCCCGGCCGCAGGCACTCGTCGATGTCGCTGCGGCAGTTCTTGCCCTGGTAGCCGGGCGGGCACGAGCAGTTGTAGCGGTTGTTCCAGTTGATGCAGCGGCCGCCGTTGGCACAGGGGCTGGTGGCACACTGGTCAATCAGGGAGCAGTCCTGGCCTGTAGGGGGCGCAGTTCACACGTTCAGCTCATTTTGGCAAACCTCCTAAAAGATGACGTCAGACGTGACCTCGACCGGCGGTGGTGGTACCTCGGAATCCCCGCTGGCACACGCAGGTGTGCTGGGCCATGCCATTGACCACCTGGCTCCTGCAGGCGGCTCGGTTGAGGCAGGGCGAGCGGTGGCAGGGATCCTGGTACTGGCACAGGGGTCCGATGAAGCCGGGCTGGCACCTGAGCATAGGGGTACGGCGCAGATGAGCTGCTACTGGTCATGGGCTTGTGGAGAAGGATCATAAGCTTGCATGGATTCCAGTGCCAGTTTAGCTAGAAGCAGACCATCAGAAACCCCCCCCCCTTTGCCACAGCTGAGACAGACCCCCTCCTCCCCCTCAGCTGGAGCGTGTCAGCCTCACTTGACGCCAGCTTGCATTCCTCTCCCATTACTTCTCCCCCTCTCCCTCCACTCTTGGCCCTTAGCATGTGTGGTCAACGTTGACTTTTTCCCCTCCCCAGCCGAAAACCGCCACAGGGCCTCCCTCCTCCGCCATGGCTCGGAGAACCGCGCGGGATGCCAAGCCCGTGACATCACTAACCCACGTCGGAAACGCGGCACCAGCGACAACAGATTATTAGCGGTAAGCGTTCCAGGTTAACTAATGGCAGGAAGGCGCAGCAGATAATGGCTGGGTGGGGGGGGGGGGGCTGCGACGACGGCAGGAGGAAGTACTTTCCACAGCACCCCTCATGCGCTGGTCACATCTCAGCGGGAAGGCGCGCTCCACATGACTGCGTGCCGTTTGAAAGAAAAAGGTATGATCGTGCAAATGGGGCTTCCCTGAGCAAAGCCCAGGGGCCGGTGGATTCGGTCTATGGATGAGGGCGGGCTGCAGGAGATACCTTTACTGCGGCACAAAAGCAGCCGGCCAGCCCAAGAGGCTCAAACTTCAAAAGGGCTTTGGGAGGCCGCTTGATGACAGCGATGCGGGGGCAGGACTGGACCACGTCTAACCGTGTCCTCTTCTGTGACTCCTCTCGGAGAGGACTGGGAACTGGTGTGCGATAAGCCAAGTCTTTTCTGGACTTGGGCCAAGCCTCTCGCTCTCTGAATCTGCTAGACAGCTTCAGCACAATGGCACTCTCCAAAAGGGTTTGTGTGACAGCACCTGATGCTGTACAGCGTGTAGCAGCACATAGTTTCTGGGATTAAAGGAAGGAAAAAGAAACGTACAAAGCGGGAGGACATTACTGAAGAAGAACATGGCCACTTGGATGTTTTTTTGGGGAAGGGGTAGACTAAGTATGGTGAAGGACCACATCGCTCAAACTATGTTCCTCACACACGAACCAGCTACTTCCAGACCAGGACATGTGACCTGGAAGGAGAGTCACCACGTTTCAGTTACCATGGCGACTGCTAAAGTACACCTGTGTAAATCCGGCTCTTCCCGGAATCCCCTCACATGCTGAGAGGTCAGGTGTCAAAGGGCACCAGCTCAATTGAAATGATAATGTCAGTCAGACTGAGCATCTGGGGGGGGGGAGAGGCTGCTATCTGGAGAATGTCATATTTCCTGTAATCCCTAGTCCCCAGCTCTGAAAACACTCAGATCCCCATCGCCATGGCAACTTCACAGGCGAATGAGCAAGCCTGACATCCCACCAATCATACAGAAGAAAAACGCCACCCCCCCCCCATTCCCCCCCTCCTTGTGCCTTTGGCTATTTGTCATGGCTTGGCTGGGAGCAAATTAACTATGTCTGGAATCTTGGGGATCACTCAGTAGTGCGGTACAAAGATGGGGAGTCGGGTATTGGGACAGGGGATGGGTTTGTGGGGGGGGATGGGGGTGTCTGAATACAAAACAGACACACAACCCTTACTTATTATGCCGTCCCTCTTTGAGTTTGTACGTTAAGCTACAGCCCATGGAGAGTGACTGTTTGCCTGACACTCTGACCGGCTTCACTGTGAGATCGGTACGGCGGAGCGTGAGTGTGTGCAGGTGTGCTTACATGTGTATCCGTGTGCCATATGAATGTCCTATTCGTGTTTTCCTTCATCCAATAACAACGAATCGAGAGCCAGTCTCATTCAGTCTTGTAACAGTTTTTTTTAGCGCTTACAGGGGAGACACAAATGGCCACCGAAGGTAGCGCTAACCCTAATGGAAATAAGACCCTAGAACTAGCCAGTCGCCGTCCAGAGAGCCCAGGCATCATAGTGCGTAACAGTAGATCACTACAGAGAGTTTTTGACGCCTCGCGGTCTGCTGCACGTGTTTCTAGGCCCACCTGCACTCGCGGATTCTTTTTTTAATTTAATTTTTGCGCGCGCTCCAAAAGGGGGACACAGTTCCCCTTTAAGGAACACCAACCTGCTCCTCTCACCCACAGGAAAGGCCTTTTGTGCCGCTTCAAAAACACAGCGCACTGTAGCCAAAACACATTCTTTTGTCAGTTTCTTGGCCATGGCGAGCGCACCGTTCCCATCGCACACGGTCCGAGGATCGTGGAACAGGAGCAGACTGTTCTGTTTGGAGGGGGCCCAGAGTCGGGCTTAATGTCCGTTGTCTCTGCTTTGGCCCCGCCTTGGCCTTCTAGTCATGGGACAGGGGTTCGGATTGGACGGGGCAGTGGGCCGTGGACAACGCGTGTTGCGGGCAGGATGGCATTCTTCACACAGAGGAAGAAAGTCACACCCGATCGTAGGCCATGATGGTTTTACAAAGGCGGGGGCGGCAGTGGTGGGTGGTTGACACTAAACCCAAAGTGTCATAACAGAATAGACACCCCCAACAGCTGCAGAGAAACATCTGTCCACATCTGTCAGCAAGGCTGATGCTGTCTGGCTGCCACAACCGGGGGATGTGGGTAAAAGGGAGGGGGCAGACAATAGTTCCATTCTTTAAGGGGGGGGGGGGGGGCACTGGATTTGTGCGGCTTCATCTTCAGCCCATTGCTGCTGGGGTGCCAAAAAGCATTCACAAACGCTGCCAGGGAACGAATCCCACCGAAGGTACTTTTGGTACCGATTTCGTATCGCTGCATTTGTATTGTGAAATTTTGCCGTTTGAAGACCGACGCCAGATGCGACCGCATCTGCACATATTTGTGTTGCCAGGAGACATGTTTCGGTCCCCGTGCACGCAGTTTTCTGGACAATCGCTCTCACTGCGGTGTTACCGAAATCACGCCAGCCAAGTTTTCCAGTGGTGATTTATGTAGGCGCGTCTCCACGCCCTGTTCACGCCTTTGTAATTTGAACCACAATTTCCTCCTCCGGGGTCATGTAGCAGGTAACGCTACCCTGTCCTTATAGACGGAGAGTCGCACAAGTACCTGGGGGAGGGGGTCACGTGTCACGGCCCTTGAAAACTGTAGGTCAAGACATACTGCCGGCCTCAAACGGGGTGTAGAAAACGCAAACTGCAACACGGCCGGCGCTCGTAATGACAGTCTGGCGTGTCCCACTGCGTGGGATTGACTTTAAATGAGCAGCACCGATAATCCTGATGGGAAGCTATCAAGAACCTCATGAAATATAAATAATGTACCTTTTATTTGCCCACATGACCTTGGCCAACGCCTTAGCGGGCTATAAATTTCAGATTTAAAATTCCACAGCTGACATACATTACAGAACTTGTTGTCACCAGAAAAAAAGGCCTGTATCCTTAATGAAGTTAGTCAGGGTGGGAAAAAGAAAAGCTGGTCGCCGGGCCCAGCCTCCCCCGCGGGCCCACTGCCTTCGTGAGACTCTGCCCCCCCCCCCCCCCCCTCCAAAAAAGGAACCAGAGTGGGAGCTAGGGTGGTTTTGTGGCCTAAATAAAAGACCTAAAGTAGTCAGAAGCCCATTGTGTGTGAGAAGGGGGTGCAGTGTACCAAACAGACTAGCTCTCAGGCCCTAGTCTCTCACCGACCGACAGGCTTCAGTTGTCGTCCTGGCAACGGTAACCCAGGGCTGGGGAGCGGAGGGGTGGGGGTTTGTGGAGGACACTTTGAGCTTTTAAAAAAAGTCAGTTTTCTCTCTGCCGCACTTAATTGTAATCTTCAGCCCCGCCGAAGTGAAACCGAACGAAGGCAAGAAATTTCCAGAGGGCTGTACGACGGTGTGTGTGTTTTTTTTTGTTTTTTTTTGTTCATAACCCACAGCCTCCATTGACTAACAATGGCAGCTGACAGACAATAGAGGCATTGAAATCCCCACTGGAGGATATCTAGTGCTCACCCATGGCCTGAATGTTAACTACATAAGCACAAAGGCGAGAAACCCTTACTGTAAAACGTGTCTACCACCGTAAAACACAGCCAGAGACCATTTTTGACGCAAAGGCAAACTGGGAAATTCTTATGAGAATCGTGGCTCTCTAGCTAAGGGGGATGTTCAGTGGTCTGTCTGTCCGGCAATCTAGTGCAGTGACCATGGTTGGTCCAACAGAGTGGGACCTTTTTTCTCCATGCTGAAGGAATGCTGGTAGCAGGAATCTTCCACACTTTGTCCTCTGAGCAGTAGTTACGTGCTTCTAGAAAACCACTATGAAAGAGGTCCAGGCCAGGCCAGGCACAAACGCATCTTGTAACTTTCTGGGTCGGAAGCCTGTCGCCAGCAGTCTACTGGGCTCTCCTTGGGCTACCCCTACTGAGTGACCTGTCACTGACCTCCGGGAGGACAGAAATGACCGGCCAGCTGCCCTGATCATGATTGCAGCCAGTTTGATGGGTGAACCAGCAAAAGACACTGCAGGCTCCCCAAGGCTGTTGATGGCCATGTGCCATACGAATAGTGCCTACATATGTTGGGGGTGTCTTAACTCCTCCTGCTGGTTTCTCTTTCTTTACTCTCACTTTCATCCCACCTTTTTACTGACCCTTCTTTCCTTCTCTGATCAGCTGTACTCCGGGGTCTCCGGAGTTATCTGGCATTCGCACAGTTTGGCCGGAGGTCTTCGAACATTCCTATCACTAGTCTGATGGGTCTGTGGTCCTGGCTTAGAGTGAAGGGTCATTCTAGGCATAACCGCGGAGCAAAGCTCTTCGCATGGACACGGTAATGGTTCCCATCTAGGTGCCCGCGTTTGCTCTCTCCTCCATGACACATCACATCAAAAAAAAACAAGAGTAAAGAAATGGCGAAGAGCTTCTGGTTTTATGGGTTTCCCCTAAAACCACCCAGCCAGAACATAGTCTCCCTGAAAAACAACGCAAGAAAACCAAAAAAAAATTAATTAAAAAAATATGGCAATGGAAAGGGTCCGACTGCCAAATAAACAGAGCTAACATCTTCCCTGAGTAGTTCAGGGAAGCTCAAAGGCTGCGGAGGATAATTACAGTCGAATGTTTCTTCAGATGCTGGTTTTATGCAGATTCACCAACATCTATACATGTGGCCTGACTATAAGTACTACGTGGGCTAGGAGGACGCAGCCGTTCTCCCTCTAAGCGCGACTTCAGGAAGGGGCAAAATCACACAAATATTCCTTTTAAGTAATGGCTTAGCAACAGTGATTAAGCACTCCTGCATGTTGACGAAAGCATGTAAGGTCGTGGAATGTTCTGGTATCAGTGCCTTTGTCTGTGTGTAGTGTGTTTATACTTGTGTTATGTGAGTGAGCGGGAAAGGCCACTGGATCCATGAGAATGAATTAAGACAGAGAGGGGGTCAGAGTCACTTCCTGCAATAGAGCCTGGGAACCAGATTTCCTCCGACCTACTGGAGCTTGAGAACTTATACCCAATAACATGCATCCCTGGGAGACAATTGTATAACATATTGTATTGTGTGATATATTCTTGATAGCACTTTAGTTTAATTGTAGCGTTACTATTTTTCTATTTTTAATTGATAATTGTCATGTGTGAAGGCACCGTAAGGCCTGCTACTCAATTTCGTTGTACTCTGACAATAAAGGAATCTTAATCTTAAAGTCCACTGTGACACATTTTAATGCCTAGGATTTGAATGACTGCACTGAATCTTCTTAGGAAAAGCTGGATCAAATAAAGCCCATGTCGGTTCTGTGTAATCCCACCTCTTATCGGACAGCCAAGATGATCTGCTGGCCCCATCCTACTCATTCAAATCATACCCTGTCACTACAAGCGTCCCATTCCATCAAACCCTGTTGTTAGAGCATTCTTGAGATGACTGCGATCAAGCTATGTAAGGATAAAGTTGGCAGTAGGACTGAGGAGATCTTGCCAGGGTGCTTGAAATTTGACCATACATGTGCAGGTTCTAGAGTCGACAATTGATATGTGCGTACAACTTTTTCCAGGGAATCTCTCTTCCTCTGTCGATAAGTCGAGCTCGATGTATCCACAACCGTTACCCTTAATCTAAGGACAAGATTGACCTCGCTCATTCTGAAGAGTGTGGTATGCTAGTTTATTCATACTGCAGTGGTGGGACTTGAGAGAGTCCAGAGTTGAGGACTGGGAAAGAGCATGGTTTTTTTTGTACTCGGGTAAGGCAAAGGTATTGGTCCTTGCCCCCCTTTATCTCTGTGGGTGTGAGGATATGCACACAAAGGCAGGTCCACGTTCCATAGCACCATGCATGCCCTAGTGAGCCCCGGGCACCCAGTGGCAGTCCGCTGGCTCCCCACACGAGGCGGTCGGCCACTCAATGCTAGCACCTGGCCCTCCAGCACCTCCTTTGTTGAAGGCTGACTCTGCAAGATTACCATCACAACATCCACCAGCTGTCTGTCCACCCCACCCCCACCACTCGCTTTGAATGACACCCTCTCAATCTGCCTAATTATCCATCCCCTAAACCCGCACTTCTCTCCTGGCAGGGCAGCCCTCCCCCAGGAGTTCCAGGGGAACTTCCCCAGACCCACTCAGAATGCTACGCAGACTTTCTTCCGTGTTCCTTCGCACAACTGGGAAAACCAACCTTTCTGGGGGGTTTTACTTTCAGCTAAAAGCCCGATGGTCCTTAAGTACGGAGACACAAAAGCAACGTGGTGATAATAGCATGCTTACAGTTAACTGAGCTACCGTGCCTCAAGTCAGGAGAATACGCAGTCAGTCTTGGAGGCACCAATGAAAACCAGGAGCACATCCCAACTATTTTACAACCCATTCATTTCCACCTGGTTTCATATTCCATGCGGTGATACATTTCAAGCTGTTTCCCCCCCCACTTTGTTGTATTAGCAGAGCCAGTTTGTTCTGGCAGAAACCCAGAAATGGCATTCAGGAACTTCCAGGAACTAAAATACCAGTCGATAAGATATTAAGTGTTTTTATTTTAGGGGACAATACATAATTAGCCGAATGCTTCCAGATGTGCTGAATTCATACTGAACTGGTTTTAAAAATGGGCTACAGCGCGCCACGTGCCCTAGAGCTTCAAAACACACCTGTACCTGGCAGCCGCCGATCTCACCTGTTCTTACCTCACTCACAGACACCTGTACCTGTCAGCTGTAAATCCTGCCTGCACCTGTATCCATCGTCCTCGCGCAGTAGCTCCCTAAAAGGACAGACTTCGCCAGGCCAGAAGGGCACTTTGGCCAATCCCTCGCGAAGAACAGCCCCATTGTGAGCGTGCACTCAAAACAACAGGGCATTCTGGGATAAATCCCATAATCGAGCATTGGCAACACGACCCCCCGATTTTCTTGCTCGTTCACCTGTGGCTCGCTGAGTCACATTAGTAAGTGTGTGTGTGTGTTTGGAGGGGGGCACAGAGAGGCTATTCATATTGTTATAGAGAGGATCCTCTGTGAAGGCCTCTCCTGCGACACACGGACTTCCACGGGGTGAACGGACACCTTTTTTTAAAGGTGACAGTGTATCTTCAATTGTTGTGGAATGTTCTGGATTATGCTCGGATTGACTGGAGGGCTTATGTACCGGTAAAACTGTCAACACTTGTCCTTCTGCTTGTATTGGGGAGTGTGGGGGGGGGGGGGGGTAGTGTAGGGAGGCCACATCATAGCAGGCAAGTCTAACCAGAGAGCAGAGCGGCATTCCCAGGATGAGAAGGCAGACCAGGCCTCGGCGGGGTGACCGTCTCAAAATGATGACCCCCCTCCTCTCCTCCAACACCCCCATGGTAAACAGGGCCCCCCTGGATAAATGGGACAGGGACTGCGACAATGAAACCTTACACAGATACACCAGGAGTGGGCCAACGCTGAGGGGTGTGGGGGTTACACAAGCAGAGCCAAGCACAAAGTCTCCGGTGTGTTAAAAAAAAAAAGGAACCAATCGGCAAGGCACTCCACATGCCAGTTCTCCTGGGAGAGAGGAGGCAACCGGGGCCTCTACTGCTCTGGCATGGCATTCAACTGGCACCCGGACTATTGCACACCCCCCACCTCGCCCACCACGGGCCCCGGCTTTGAAAGTCAAATCCTCCTGTCCCATTTTGCCCGGCTCCCACAGCTCACTCCTCACACTTCTGCCCCGCTTTGTCCGCCTCTCCCATACTCCCTTTCTGCGCCTCCTCTCCTTGGCCTCCCCTTTGTGGCCACCGGTGCCTAGTTTCAAGGCAGGTTTCTGGGGAAGCGGAGCTCGTTCTCTGTTTGAGGGGCAGCTCCGGTTACGGACGGGTCTGACCGCTTTGCCGCCGCCGTGGCCCATGGCGGGGGCCCTGGTCTCGATGGCGCACTGCGAGGAATGATACTTGGCTTGGCCGTGCCGTTTTCAAAATGGTCTCCTCTCCCCCCCCCCCCCCCCCCCCACCGCACAGTCGCCACCTGTCCCTTGACAGACGACGTCTACAAAGCTGATCGTACCGTTCAAGTCCGAGCGGAACAACACAGAGATACCGCCACACAGACAGGTAGGGAACCGAGGTGCGGCACAGGTTTCAAAAAGGTTCACCACGACCTCATAAAAAAAAAAAAAAAAAACTTACACAACAACCTAAACAGCATCCCACTGAAACCAGCACTGATTGGCTGTGGGTAATAATTGACAGACGCCGCAGGCATTTCATGACCGCGCACTGCTTTGACGGACAAGTCTCCCGGGGAGCCATGCGGCGGGCAGGTTAATGTTTTCATTCGCTGGGTGTTTGATTCGAGTTTCCTTGTGCAGATAAGGGCTCTTTCTCAAAAGCCTCCTTATCGCCACAGACACCTGGGAAGGATCTCTGTCAGTGACAAAGGAACTATTAGGACGGCTTGTGAGCTTGCGCATGAGCATGTACACGGGCACATGCACACGCCAACACACTATCCTCCTGGGCTGGGTGGACCCTTCAATCAGTTATGGGTTATACTTATACCAGTGGCGTTATACTATACCAGTGGCGTCGCCGACTAAATCTACTGAGCGGAGATTGATGTGACACACTTCAAAAACCCCCCTTCGGCAATGTCCCGTCTTAAGATGGCGGGTGGGCGGTCGTAAAAAGACCCCGGGGTCTGTTGTGAGATGGGTGGGGCAGCAGCAGCTGGCCGGAGAGGCGATGTCCCCAACCCACACATCCCCCAAGTAATTCCCCTGGCATCCGGCAGCATAAGCCAGGGAAAAGGAGAAAACAGGCTGGTTTTATCTCCAAAACAGGAATGCACCAGCCAGAGATTTAACCCTCCATCCGCCCGGAACAATCGGCAAAGTCGGAACCTCCTGGCACTCAGGTGAAGGATCTCGATCGGCTCTATCCTTTCTCCCGACTATAACCCACCTCCCCGCAAAAGGACTTCGCCCCGGACTATGTTGCTGGCCAGAAGCTGCAGTTTGTGCCTGCGATGAACCCTGTCACTGTCCAGATATATGCTATACAACATACAGACAACACTAATTATCATTATTTAACAGCACCTGTAATTAATAATTCCATCTCATAATCCCAATTGCACTGTGCAGTCACTGTAGGCATGAAGCGTACAGGAGTATTATAAACGTAAAATTGCATAATTATCATTTTGCCATAAGAAAAATACTAAGAGTATACATCCCAAGTTCCGCATCATTATGATCTCACGGTGCACTTTAAGACCCAAATTACTAATGTGAAAGGGCTTTTTCTCCCCACATTTGTAGGTAACTTGTTTTAAATCAATTGCAGTTTGCATATTTTAAAAAAAGGCTAATCTAAAAGATGGCTGGTGACGGTCTGTTGCTTTTTCTTTTTTTTTTACAACTCTGACCTCTGTGCCTGGATGAAGGAGTGGTCACGACCCATAAAGTAATAAAAGTTACTGCAAGCGATTCCTTTGGACTAGTAATGTCCCGTCAGACAAAGAGCAGGACCACTGCGAGGGACCCGCCTTTGTTCGCGGAGGCTCTAAACCAGCGGCCCCCGGGGGCATGTGTGCCTCCCATTTCAAACGCTTCACTGTTTAGTCATTGGTTTGCACAACAGTAAACAAACTGACGGCTCTGGTATGTTCTTATATTTAACTGCAGAGGCTGTTCCCACGTCCCTCTATGTTGATTTAAAAAAAATGGGCCGAATTGACTGGTGGCTAACGCATTCCCAATCAGGCGGGAAAGTAGAAACAACAGCCCAGGGGCTGTACGATAACAATAAGATGGCACTGGAGTGTATGCTAATCAGCACCGCTGCCCTTAATGGCAACTGGCGCGAAACGAATCGCGGTGCAACGTGCAAAAAAAAAAAAAAAAACCTGCAATCACCGCCTCTTCGGGGAATATTTAGAGTCGACAATTAGTGTTTCACAAGTCCATTGAATAGGTGCCACCCAATTACTGTGAAAACTTAAGTGAAATCCACAATCTGGAGAAGTTGCACAAGAGTAGCACGTGAAACTGTATTAATCGTGATGTGCGGAAATAACAACAAAACCAGCACGATACTAGTTCACACTGTTTCTCCCCGTCCCATGTATTAGATCAGCCCGCAACTGCATTTTGAAAGCACAGTCTGGATTGCTATAGAACATTGCACGTTTCAGACTTAAATGGTAGGTCAGCTTTTTTTTGCATGACAATTGGGTAGGGGTGGATACGCATCCAACTCGAAAGGGACACTTACACACGCATCGTGAGGTGGACTCGATACACATTCCTCCATTTTCACAGGGCTGGTGTGTATCCACGCAGCGGAGGCCTGTGGAGAAACGGCAGGGAGAGTGTGAGGCTGGAAAAATGTAAGACTGCAAGAACATGATCGGAGGAGCTGAACGGAAAGTGCGCATTGTTCCGCGGCTGCTCATCATAAATACTTAGCAATGGTGGCTTTCGTGGTATAAACGTTCATTGCACAAATCCGAGTCTTGCACATATCTGATTCGCATTTGGCGCATCACCGGTCCCCCCATCCATAACCAAAGGCTTAGCGCAACCTGAAGAGCGCTGAAACAACTTGTTCTTGCAATGAAACCTGATCGTTGGTCGCAATTGTCATTTTACAGTAAATATACATATAGGAGCACATATAGCGTACGGTTGTAATAAGATATCGGACGTAATGCTTGTCTGATCATGTTATCTGTGATGTCACTTTTTGCGGTTATGAATTTCAACCTCAAATGCAATGTTTTGATACTTAAGACCTTATTGGGAATATGGTTATTTCTTCCTAAGTGGATCACCTGCTTTGAAATAGTGGCAATTTCCCTTTCCGGTTTAAACAACTAAATGTTTCTTATATTCATTTCAGAAGAATATAAGAAAATAATCTCAATTAAAAACTCACGCCACATACCGGTATCTGCTGTCCACAAAAGAATATGAATTGGGGCATTATTTTTAGATTTTCGAAAAATATTTTCGCACTCATTACTCTTCATTCCCATCCCCCCACTAAAAAAACTAAGTTCAATTGTTAAAGGTCTTTGTTCGTAAAAGGAGGGGGGTACATGGATCACTACCCTACCCCCCCCCCTTCAGTCACACACAAACTCCTACCCCAACCCCCATCCCCGCCACCAAGCATGAAGCATCCCGACCCCCCCCCCCCCCCCCAAAGCAAGTTCTATACCAAAAATATAACGCCCCGCATAAAACATGATGCGTGCATTGCCTTGCAAAGTGTCACACGTTTAAAGATTTCTATCACAATCCCACAACTTGTTGAATGCGTTAGTTGACGGCTGCATTCCATCCGCACAGTCTGACCTGCACGAAACCGGCTGGTATGCTCAACATCCCATTGCGTTTAATTATTTTCTCACGGGGGTGTTCTGCCTTTCAGAATTGCAATTCGTCGAACAACCACCCCGCTGTGACAGACGGGGCTCCTCGGCTGTACCTGAAGAACCTAAATCAAATCTGCGCAAAGCTGGTTTCACTGACGATTGCAGCGGATTCATGTACTAAAATGTAGGTAAAGGTACCAAGTGTAAAACTATATATAAAAAAATTAATAAAAAAACAAAACATTTAAAGGAACGTGCTGAAAAATCTTCAGCTCTTTAACATTCACTGAAAATCACAATAAATTGGATGCACTCAGTCAATTCAGTGTCACGGAATAGGACGTTTTTGTCACACAACCAAACCACGCCGCTATGAATCTTGAGAGCGTCACGTTCTCGTGTAATATGAAAAGGGAGACAATTGAGGCCCATCTATTAAAACTTTGTACGTTACTGTCTTATTTATTTGCCGCCTTACAACTAAAGTAAAGAGGTCCCATTTCCAGTTTTGGGTTATGTTATCCTCGCTATCGTTATTTTAACACGGAGGCAAGAAGTGGTACCGAGAGCCGGTGAAGCATGTGAATCGCGGCATGAGGATGACATATTACGGCATGGAAAAACTGCACGAAAAGCATCTCTAACCACGAAGCGGCACGTACTACAGGTGTTCGGAAACGCATTTTAAACTTTTGCAGGCACATCATCATTATGGCAAACCTTTGCTCTCTCCCCCCAATATCGCAGCAATCGAATGGATGTAAATCTTTACCTTCACAATAGTGGGTCAGGGATAAAATCCACATTAATATCCAAATACTGTAATTCCCCATCCTTATGGAAATTTGTTCCGACTCTTCTCTTCAAATTGTTCGCAATAATTCATCCATTAAAAATTCACACAATGGTCAAAGTTCCAAGAAATCACGGTGAAATGGGATAGCGACATAAAGTTGGATAAAACACAAACACACGTGCTGGTTAAAATATGGGCAAAGACGAATAACTGAATATAGTCCAATTCTGTAATATCTATATATTTTTTCTCCGCAGCACTGACCCGGCCGCAGTGCGCATTCAAACACCCCCGACAACTTCGAAACTTTTCTCTACTTTACTGCAGGTCAGAACTCAAAAAAGAAATGTAGTATTACTCCGCCCTCTTCTCCTCCTCCTTCCCCTCTATCCAGAGAAAGGACGGCTCCTTCCGCCTTAAGACCCACAGAACCCAACCAATCTCCTATGATAATATTTTTAATATTACTGTACAATAAACTAAGATTGTTTAAATTGACCGGTTTGACCGCACATCTAGTTTATGATCTTTCCATTAAACTACGGACGGAAGATTGAAAAAAAAAAGTTTTAGGAAACTATTTCTCATGTACTGATAATGTCTTTGTTCCCAGCAACTAATTCTTAACGAGTGTCCTGCCAATGGGACAATTAACGGTATCTCCTGGGACGGCAGTGGAATGTCTGAACTCAAAGCAAAACACGGGACAAGCTCTCGTGCGACCAGGGGAAACTGCAATATCTACATCTCTTGCATGAAGGAAACCTTAATGTTGATTTAACAACAATAACTTAAGTGCATTTTTTTATTTTATGAGATGTATGATTAGCGTATTTATTTGAACAACGATGCACACTTTAGGGTGTTTTCGAGAGGTTAGACGATTTGACGACTTTATAAAATCAGGCGTCACACGCCAGAATGTGATTACTAAAGAAAGCACAAATCTAAACGGGTGATGGTAGGACACTGGCAGAGCAGGCCATGAAGACTTGCTGTTTTGTCTGTAATGATAAAGCTGAGAAAACGTGCTTAACCTTGGAGTATGCTGTTCGAGACGAAAAACAACACTAAGTCTTTGTTTCACTGCAAAAACGACACGAGGTCACCAATGATGGGTGATCTATGGAAGCTACTTCGACCATGATGCAACTCGGATCATCAGAAATGTAACATATCTTGACAAGTGAGACCCCAAAAATATAAAAAGCTCAACAAACAAATTTATTAACACAGTGCAACTTAGTGTAAAGTTTGACAAATTGAAATACAACACCTGCAGACGTTCTGGTCGAAAGAGCTAAATTAAGGCCTTAACATAATTATTTTACAGCAAACCGTAATAAAGTTAAGTCTGGGAGATAGCGTCCCTGAGTGATTACATATTGGGCAGTTCATGCAAGAACTCATTTAAGAGAATTAAGTGAAAAGGACAGGAAAGCCGTCCAGTTAAAGGAAAGTCGATTACTGCAGCACTGAACCGCGTAGGTTAAGGTTTAATCCAGACTGTGCCACAGTGAGCAATCCGAGACGACAGGGTCTTTTTCACGAGGAGGGTTTTGTCTTCTGCTGTTCTATGCGTTTGCGTTTAACGCTTCAGTGCAATTCTAAGGAAGGGCGTTATCTCGGAGAGCGGCACTTCTCCTCTTATGTCATCCCGCGTCCTGCTGAAGGCGACGCCTTCTCCGTTACTTAAACCTTGGCCGTGCAATTAAACCGGGACACCCCGACCATAGAAACGAAATAAAAAAAAATCTCATAAGTGTCTTGAGGAAAAGTCAAAACGGCGGGGCCGCTGCTTGTACAGGCGGTCTTCGAGTTACGTGTCTGCGCTTTTAACTGGTGTGTTTCCTGCAGCTCTGCGCACAAGATAAGGATTCGATTGCATCGGATTTTATTGTTTATCAGTGGAGCGTAGGTTAGGTCTAAAGCATAAACCGAATAACAATCTTCCATCTTGCTGTCACGTTACACTGCCAAAAAAGTGATAATATGCCTTCTCCATCTTACTATCTTTGCGGTACTCCGCAGCTATCAACAGTTCACGTATTATTGGATCAAAATTTGTATTTCATTCACTTCACGTTTCCTTCCCTTCGTAGTTGACATATTGCACCCTGACGTTTAATGTGCGTTGCTGACGGAGTGCACAGTATTGTCCAACTGTAACCGAGGGAGGCTGTTAAAAAATAGTATTCTACAGGGAAATGACGAATGGAAAGCAACAGGTGAGAAAAGCCCTGCTGACGCCAATAGTAGGGCAAAATATGGAACAAAAACACTTTAATGAGTGTGTGTAAGTGACTTGAGGGGAAACCCAAGATCAGCACGGGATACTCAGCTTCTGCACAATGCATTTTCGAGCGCACCCCTGCGCAAAGGGAGTCCCGCGAGGGAGCCAGAGTCATTATTTAACACAACATTTGCTCCAAGTCTTAGCTGTTATATTCCCATTTACATTTCCACTGATATTGGAAGCAATACTTCCATTCGGGTCTACGTAAGATAACCAAAAACGTTTATTTACCCAAACAGTGTAACTTTCCGCACCGCATGTCATCACTCCATTATCTCTGCAGGTTTTATATAAAGGTGTTTACAATGATACGGATGGCGTCCGTGTGCAAAATCAGCAACCTGGCAAATTAGTGGTTTCAACTTTGTCGTGCTTTTGCGACATTGCAGAATGCTTTTTTAGTACCCGTTTACACTTCTTACGTAGTCTCAATTAAATAGGTAGCATTTTATTTTCTGAAATGCGCGTCGCCGTGTTAGTGTCCCTAAATGCGAGCACCTGTAGATTCATTAAACATTAAAATGACCAAAGTTTCTTCATTACGTACCTGTATTAAAAAGCGCATTTTAAACTAGACCAGTTTGTGGTCCCTACAGGGCTGTCGGCGTCTATTTGGGCTTGTGAATGGTTGATTACTAATTAAGTCTAATTAATGCTCATTCAGTGACGTGCGAGTTAGTTTACTGGATGCCGTTTGTGTCTGTGGTTTAGTGGCGCCTTTTCTTTATGACAGCTGAAGCTTGGCGTGTAGCGGACTTGAGTCGGATTGCTGACTTTTATGCGGGTCTGTTTCCATGCTCTCCGGCCCGTACAGACCCTAAAAGGTCAGGCTTTGGCCGACTTAAGCTCCCCCTAACCTGATATCGTGGGTCACGCCTCGTCTTTAGTGTTCTGGAGCTGGCGAGTTTTCTTGTATATGGTGTTTGGATTCACGCCTGAACACACACAGTTGGATTTTCCATTTTTTTTTTAAATGTCTCTGCTCTAACTCCACTGTGATTCTTTTGTGCATTTTCGCTCCCCTTTATTTATTTTTAAGTAACTTGCTCAGTGGAAGCATGGCGATATTCTGGCTTGGAGGTGCTGATGCAAGTTAAACTGCTTTGTGTGTGAGCTGGAGTGGTTTGATTAATTTTGCAGTTATTCAGCATCCTTTGCATGTTTCATGTTACAATGAAATCTGACAATGTTAATTGGTAGTCTTTCACAAATCTGTTTCATTGCAGGAAAATCAGGCTTAAGTAGAATTCTTCAAAACAAACACACGCACACACACACACACAAATGCATGCATTCGCTGTTGGACCTTTGACTCCATGCATAACACAGTCTATCCAGACGCGCAGAGTAACTTTCTCACACACGTTGTGTAGACATTGGGTCACTTCTGTTATTTCTGGCCCTTAGCACAACAGTCGCCAGAGTACATGTGTGGGTCTCGACGCCATCGTCTGCCTGGATACGGTAAAAAAAAAAAAAATCACTGGGGACCCTAAAAGCGTTTCATTGGACGGCTCCCCTACTTCCCGTGTTGCCGTGACGCCCCTCGCCGCGGGTTTCTTAGAGCCCTCCAATGGCACCAGGAGGTCCGGAGTGCCAGGGCTGGTCTACGCCACTGTGGAGTGCCGGCGTCCCCCCCCCCCCCCCCCCCCCACCTTTTGCTGGTGGGTCCCCCTGTGACAGAGGCTGCTTGTCTGGGAGCCCCCCCCCCCCCCCCCCCCCCACCCAGGCACGATTGTGCATCTCCAGCACGTCGGCACCTGCCTCCACTTCCTGCCCGGGGGTCTTGCTGCAGGACTCTCCCCCTCAAGGGTGCGCAGATTGGCACGGGGGCCTCGTTTAAATGAAATGGCCCCCACCACAGCGAAGTGCAGCGCATGGAGGCGAAGGCGCGGGCTGGGGGGGTTTCTGCTGGCCATATCTTGTTTTTTTTTCCTCTCCAGTTCTCTTCTGCCGTTGATCCAGCTGGGCGTTTCGACTGAAGGAATGTGAGTGCAGCCCAAGAGTGTCCTGAGTTTTCCGCCGATACGGCCGCTGTCCAGCAGCCCGGCGGCTTGGCGCGCTTCCACGGAGACGGCCGCACTGCGGGCGGGGAGCGGCTGGCAGGCGCAGCGCAGGGCCGTCACTGACTCATCCGCCACAAAAGTCCTTTGTTTCGCTGCCTCTTTTCTCAATGAGTTCCAGGCCACTACCAGCGATGACACCAACTCTCTCTCTCTCTTTTTTTTTTTTTTTGCGATTAAAAAAAATAAAAAATTCTGGCTCGGGATTCCTCCTGCGTTTCGACACGGCTGTTGCCGATGCCAGAGAGTTGCAGCAACGTTCGTGGGCTGTTAACAATTTCTAAACTTCTCCCCAGGTAGTCAAAAATGCCTAGACCGTCGTTGTAATACATGCACACACAGTATCCATCATGATACTTTGAACAGTATTCTTTTTTTGTGGGGGGTGAGCGAGCTGAGAAGGGTTTGGAAATTG